>NW_028186149.1:2842189-2889431 GCF_003343005.1 Rhea americana
ATCTGTACTTTGTTTTTAGCCCACAATGCAGTAAGCTAGATGGCAGCTTTACCATCTCTGTGCCACGTGCCACCTTACCAGCATATTCCGCATTGCAGTGAGAGCACGGGCTTGGAGAGGAAATAGGCTTAAGTGTTGTTCTTGGGCCATTCTGCTTGGTATACCACAATAGCAGTCACTTTTGGTGAAGATGGTTTTTCTGTTTCAGAGGACTTCAGTGGAGGCTGGTCTCAAACTGTAGGCCTTTCAGTTGAGCCCAGGTGGTGTATGGTGGTGCAGATGCTAACTGCTGCCTCCAGACAGAAAGCAGAATGACCAGAGCCAGAGATGTTTGCAATCCATTCAGTCCTCCACAGTGATCATAATCCAAGACACTAAAATACTCTTCTTCCTCAATCTGTTTATTCTTTGAGTTGGTCAGATAGTCCATTTAGTTGCRAATTCGATAGCGACATCAGGTGTTGTTCCAGAATCTGTTAGGATAGGCACTTAAAAAAAGTTCTTAGGTCTTCAAATAGCTAAGAGTCCTGTAGTCCTAGGGTTGATTTTATCTTTTCGTATGTGCTGCTGCTTTATGTGATGAATTCTGTGTGGCTAATCAAAACATTGCAGTGAATGGTCGTTAATTTTACTGTTACAAAACAGTATTACTAGGGTGCTTATGAATAAATAACCCTATTCCATTATCATGTGAACAAGCTTGTCCTGAGCAGTTCAGCCTTTCATCGTTGTCCATTCGTGACTAAGTCTCAGCTAATTCATTTTTCCTCCCAGGCCGATTGCTRTCATGTGTCATTTCTCATCTATTCTGACATCCATGTCTGTGACATTTGTATTAATGCTCATCACAAATTTCAGTAGTGTCACATTCTGTAGAATTCTAGTCTGGCTGAAGATTTAATTCAGCTGTGAAAAAAAAAGCATTCTTTGAGATGTCTCAGTTATGGTAACATACTTAGATTATAAACAGCATTCAGTTCCTCTCCAAAGTTGAAACTTAGGCCCTGGGGAGGTTTTGGTATTGCTATTTTTTTTCTTTCTTCTTCAACAGTTTCTTAATCAATTATCTTGCAACCTAATTTTTAGTCACTTCTTTATAACTTTTGTTTTCCAAAACCTTTCAGATTTTTATTTGATCTGATGGTGACTTTGAGAGTGGCTACAATATATTCTGTAGGCCTTTTGCATAGTTTTGTTCAGTTCCTACTGGTGTGCAACTTTATATATACTTTTACGGAAAAAGTCCAGAATCTTGCCTCTTTTTACACTGCATTTTGACATTTCTAAGTTCAGTTCCCATGTTTGCTGTTTATAAATTTTACTTCTGATGTATGACTGCACTGGTCACTAGATGACACAGCATTTTATTTGTTAGAGAATGTCACATAATGCAGAAGGAAAAAGTGAGGCAAAGAACATTTCCCTCATACTATGCTTTTATTAAGGGGGTGGTTTCAGTAAGCATCCAAAAAGAAATGTAGTCAGTAAAACCTGGTGTATGACCCACTTGCCTGTTAATTTCATTGATACAGACACATTTGCAAGCTAACAACAGCTGCATCAGATCTGAGAAAAGTGAAATGAACTTAACATTTTCTTAGCAAAAAGATAATTAGCTGCATTCAGGAAACAAGCTTATCAGCCAGGCCAGCCTAAACTTACCACTTGAAAAAATAGTAATGTTTGTTGAGTTTTCAGGTATTCTTATATAAATGTAGATGGTAGATTTAAGTTTGCATTGGTTATAATAAAACCATAAGAATTTGTCGCTTTTTGGAGATTAGATGTTTTGCTGTCCGTGAAAGCAAGCATATTTTCTTGGTGGGGAGGTATAGGGCATATGTTGACAATGAAAGATGCAAGTAATAAAATATTTTTTTAGCATGGACTACTATCTCTATGGTACATGTGAACATTTTATTTAAATAGATAAAAACAAATTCATCAGCTCCTCTGTTCTTCATTCCAATTCCCTGCAAGCATATGGATACCCAGTACTATTGTGAAGAGAAGTTTTTTCTGAGAGTGTCACAGTGAGGGCAGTGGAGAGATGCATATCTTTATCCCTTTCATTCACAGCGCATTTATATCAAGCTAAATCTCAAAACAAACTCCAAGTGCTGTGAGCTTTCCCATAGTACGAGTGCAGGCATCCATGAACACTCTCTTTTGTGTAGTGGCATTTTCTCTGAGAATGTCATTTTTTCATTCATGTGTGTTATTCCTTTGAAGTCTGAATGTGCACTTTGGCTGAAGTTGACAGAATTTATATTTGAAATTAAATGCCAATGATTTCTTCCTCTTACCATGCAAAATTGTATGGCATAAACATAGCAGACAATAAGCACGGCAGCCAGTAGGCTGCTTGCCATCAACAGTGGAAGTGCACCTTTATTAGTTTTTTTGCCAGCTTGGTTCAGGTTTATTATACACACTGTGTATGAGTTCCTTTGCTTTTATGTGGCTGGTTTTTACCAYCCCTCTAGAACACGTGAATTAATTCCTTTGTTTTCCTCACCAAAATCGTCCTAATTCTTGTCTCCAAGTTTAAATAGAGAATCAAATACTCCAGTGGTGGTGTTTCTGCTATCAGGTATTTGTCAGTGCCTGAGGCAAGACACCAGACTACATGGAGCAGTTCAGCCTGCCTGGACAAATCCCTTGAACCTTTCCTTTCCTCCTCTTCTATTAGTAGAGGGATGAATCTGTATTTTGTGCTATTGGAAATATTGTTCAGAACATTCTCAGGAGAGAGTTGGCATCCTTATCAAGTCTTGGCTTTGTTTAAAACATCCAATCTCAAATTTGTGTTTTTCAAAAGTCTCAAAAAATGTTCTTCATTTGCAGTAGCAAGTGAGAAGAAYGTTATTACTGCCTGTAGAAGGTTCCTTTGATCTTGGGTTGCCTTAAAGTAAATGCAGTAGTAGGCAGTTTTTTCCTTTGGCTGGATTGACATGGCTTGGTTACCTTTCATCAGTCCCATTACTTAAACTGACGTGACAGAGCATTTGATGTTTTAGAAGCGATATGGTTGCATATCTATCAAATTTACATTTTAGAAGGGTCATTAAAAATGACACTTTGATTTTAAAAGTATTGTACTTTCTCAGTGTACAATTCTACCATTTCAGTTTGAAGTAACAAATGGAAGAGCAAAAGGCACAGGCCTGATGTTTAGAAGACTGAATGTTGAAATGTGTCCTGTGTTCCAAGTGGAGATGCGTGTAGAGAAAACCCACATTCTCACATAATGGGTCACCAAAGACYATTCATCAGCAAAAAGGAATTTATTCCCTTTTACCCACTGTTGTTATAGAGAACCTAGCTGAAAAAACGTATTGTAGTATATCACGGGGAAAGGATAGTGCAGTGGTAATCACATCTGCTTTACATGCTGAAGGTCCTGGGCTCAAGCCCCAGTGGAACCAGCACCAGGAAATCTTTGGGAGATTGGACTAGATGATCTCCAGAGGTCCCTTCCAACCTCACTGATTCTGTGAATATCTAAATTAGATTTTCAGAAGGGAGCTCAAGTGCCCAAATCACTTTTTTTTCTTTTCTTTTTCTTCTTCTCTCTCTCTCTCTCTCTCTCTACCTACTAGCTTAGGTATCTTTGATAATCATCTTCCTTGCAGTGTCCAGTACATCAACTTTTTCTAGCTCACAGGGGAAACCAAGTTCCAGGTAGAAGAGCCATCCTTAAATCCATTTTTTCACTGGAAAAAGAAATGTCTATTGACATCACCCTTTGCCTTCCATTTCTGTGCTCAGCTTTCAGGAATGGTGGGTAGTGGCTCAGAGTCAATCCATTTGCCTGAACAAGGTATTAGGCAGCTTCTGTAACAAACACAGCTTGAGCTTGATGTGACTTCACAAGTCAAAACTAGCAACTTGAACTCAATTTTAAAACAACCAAAAAAAGAAGCTTATGCAACTGTGGAGTGTACTGTGATGTGCCTTGTTTTAATGTCTCTTGAACTAGCATCCTTAGTAAGTATCCCATTAAATTTAATGAAATTTGGATCAAGGCCTATAATAATAATAATAATAATAATAATAATAATAAAAATCCTTAAGTAAAGAAGTACTGTTCTCTGTGTTTCCATTACTCATGGAGCACTGTGCCCCATGTGGTCTTTTATAATGCTTACTTTGATTTTGTGCTCTCTTACTAGTGTCTATTGTTTTCTTCAAAACTAATCATTCCCTCAAACAGAAATGAAGTCCAAACTATTTTGGCTTTGTAGTTTTCCAGGGGGTTGTCTGATTATTCCACATTCTCATTTCTGTCCCTTATGAAGTCAGCAGAAACATTCCCTAATTAGGAAGAGCAGGGTCTGGTTCTAAAATAAAGCTATTTCAACTGCATTCATTGGCATTTTGGGAAGGACAGAAGTTGAAGCGATATCTATAAAATGTTTTCTTGCCAATCAGAAATGTGTATATTGTCAGTTAGTTGAGATCAGTTATAGGAACATTGAAATAGGATCAGAGCCTGGCCGGCTTCATGTTCATACAGTGTAGTGTGACAGAAACAAGGAGTTAAAACTGCTTTTCGCTCTTTCCAAGATGCGGTCCCTGTTTATTGCGTTGATATGCCGGCACCTTGCACAGCAAGGCAAGGTAGACATCTGAAAGTTACAGCAGAAAAAAAGAATTACCTGCAGCAAATTGTGTCATCTGCTATTGGTAGTTTTAAAGTAAGAGAAAATAGAGAAGCCTTCAGAGCAAAGGAATTAATTAAATTGATAAATGCAACAGGATATGAAAACGCATGTGATATATAAAGTTACAAAATGAATGGCTTAGTTACAACTTCAGCTGTTTTAGTATAGACATTTTGCCTAACTTCAAATTGTTCTAAAAAGGATTAGATATAATTAATGCTGTATGACCTCCTTTTTATCTCTTTTCAAATAAGGTAGAGCTGTGCATCTAATGAGGACCCCTGAAAGGACTATTATATCCAATTGTCTCAATTATGCAAATAATGTTGAAATTTTAGCAGAAGGAAGGGGATACTTCAAATTAAAAGTTTCAGCTCCTGCTTTAGCCTTTCTGCAGTGCCGGCGTTTTTACAGTGAGTATAGTCACTGTTTGAAGAGAGGAAAGGAGGTTTAACAAATTGGAGATTTGGGCACTATCAAAGTAGATTTGTTGTGCCTTGTTCCACTATGAGATGAAAATACCCTCTGGGCAGGGAGATGGGTCATGAGACTTCTAAAGGATTACCTTCAAAGGGAGTCATGAGATTGGTTTGAACAAAGAGGCTGCTCACATGYTTATCATATGAGATTCTCTTCTTAAAGTGGTGGAAACCCATCTCCTTGGGAATTCTCATGAACTTCAGAGAGACTGGAAGTTCTAACTGTAAGATGAGTGAGGAATCTGAACAACAAGAAGCATACAGTTAAATGAAATTTATTTATACTAGATGTAATTCATCTTCCCAAACTCTGAAAAACTTCCAGTGACAAGCAGGTAGGACATGATTTAAAATGATTTTTCATTTCATTCTTGATCATCTTCTGCTGTGCTACCTTTTTTATCATCAATGTGTATAACTGAAATTTACGCTGAAGAAATGTGCAGTAACCTATGGTTGACAGTGATAATTAAATTGAAGTAACAGTACTCTGACTAGTACTTCCTAGACTTTTCATTGTTTATTTTGAAAGACACAGAAGTGGTAATTGCAAAAAGACAAAATGGTTTTTCAAGTCCAAAAAAGGTGTCTCAAAACATTTCAAAAATAGAAAATTGCTTGAGTATGACTGTAATAAGGAGTAGAAATGATGGTAAAGAGAGATGGTGAAAACATATCTCACACATTTTTGTATTTTGAATGCTGATTTAGAGCTACCTCTGAAGCAATTAAAAATGAACTTCTGGTTTGCTTGTTTGGTACATTAAGATTTTGGGTTGKTTTTGGTTTGTTTTTCGGATTCCTAAACAAAACATACCAGCAATACTTTCCAGAGTTCACTGTTGGATATAAGCATTTGTCTTCTGATAACCAAGCCTTGTGTGTGTGCGTTTGTTTCCATTTGGACTTATCAAGGTCTGATGGTAGTTAGGTTTTATGGAAGTCTGATAAAAGAGCAGGGCATGACTGGTGGATTTTTTCCCCCTCTTTACTCCAGCAAGGCTCCGGAGTAAAGATTTCCTAATGAAAGAGATAGAAGGAACATTTGTCGGTAGTCCTGTCACATTGGTATCAGCCAATGTATTGCCGTTCAAGTAATGCTTTTCTGCCATAAAGCATAGTAGGCTCTGAGATGAGAAGTCTCAGTGAGAACTCTCTCATGAAGATCCAACCTCCACATCACCCCTAGGAATTCACTCAACAATCTTTCAYGTGTTCTAGGAGCCAAGAAAGCTCCATTTTGGCCCTTGTTATCCGCTAGCTATTCAAATCACAACTCCAAGGAATCATCAACTATTTCTGGAATTTCAGCCCTTCTGTTGTAGTGCAGTTGGGATCTTTTGGAGGGACTTCTGAGAGTAACAGCAKCTCCAAGACAACATATTGTTGTCTGATGTATTCTTTTTCCCTGTGGAGCCAGACAGAGCCAWGAGCAGAGCTCCTAGCCTGTCTGAGTCTGCTTTAACTCCTCTCATTCTGGCTTTAAACTTGTTTTAAAGTTATTCTTCCCCATTTGCGTGGTGCTGTGACTTGACTTTATCTCTTTACCTGAAGAGAAGGAAGTTAAACTTTACCTTGTGYATACAGAATTCTTGACTGTGCATTTCTTACCGATACCATCCAATCTAGGAACTCACTGTTTGGCCTGATCCAGAGGTTTAACGACTCATTCCGTATTTTTAGACTCCGTTCAAAATTTACAAGTGATGTCAGGATACCTAGGTCATACAATTTTATCAATTCCTCCCACAGAAAATTTGAATGTTAGGAGTCTTTTTATAACTTTTTAAGCATTGACTGCAAAACTTCTGAAGTGGTCTTTCTGCAAGACAGTGAAGATTAATAAATTCACTCATTATCAACTTTTAAAATTCAAATGGTACACTGCAGCTGACATAKTAAAGCCAAATGTGTTGTGAGTTACACGTAATACTTGACAACTGTGCATCAGTTACGGTAGAGTAACTAATTTGTTTTATTTTCTGGATTGTATTATGCCTTGAAGTTAGCTATATTCTTCTGTCTTAAGAGAAAATCACCTTGTTGCATATCATGCAAAAGTCTTCAGGACTATTACTGGAGATACAGTGTTTTGGTTCCCTTGGGTCTAATAATTACTTTCATTTGCAGCTTTGGGGATTTTACCTCAGCAGGGACTAAACAGAAAATTGACTCAATTTTCTGAACACGTTGTTATCTATAAACAGCTCTCCTATTGCTCTTGCCCTTTCCTGAAGTACCTGAATGAATGTTGGCAACTTTGAGCTATAAAACAATAAATATATATATATATTCAGCATTTCCAGGAAAGAATTTAACACATGAGTTCCAATGCTTCCATCATGATTACAAAAAATTTGCAGGGACTAATTTTGTGCAAATCCCACAGCCTATGGGTTGAAGTAGTTGGCAATTTTTTTTTTTTTTTTTTTGAAAATGACAAAAAGAAAAGCAGAGTGCAAAATGTGGTTGATTGCACTGTGGCATATTCTTATTCTTCACTTATTAACCAATGCTTCGAAACTGATTGCTTTACTGAGTGTAAAATTAGCCACAACACATAGGAAATTTTGAACAGCTCCAACTATTTAACAGAATTCTACCTAAAGAATCTTTCTTTCAGGAAAACTGTATGTACTACAAATTAATGTTAATTTTCTAAGGAACAGATGGAATAACCAATGTATCACATATATATTTGCAGAAATGTTTGCACATTTACAAAAAGCAAAAGAGAGGTAGCTATTTATGTAACCTGTTTTCAAAATAAGTATTYGATCAGCATCTCCAGACTTTACAGAGTTCTGAGATATGCATAGTAACTATATCTTGTAAATATTACAATTATAGGAATTTTACTTTGTAGTGATTTTAAAGTGGGGTTTGTTACCATGCCTGGCAGTATTCCTTAAGTAGTAGCTTGCTTTCTTTTACCACATTTTGAAAATTTTAATTTAGGAAATTAAAGACTACCTGTTCAGTGTGCTCTGCACTTCAACTAGTACTGATTGGAACTATGCATTTAGAACAAACTCTCTGTAGATAAGGATCATCTCACTCTTAAAATATTGTTGTTCATTCATGCCTTGCAATTATAATGTTACATGTCATCGTATTTGCATTGTATTTTAGGAAATGGTAGTAGGGTCTCAGAGGTTTCCAAACAGCACATTTTTGAAAGTTACTACTATAATAGTCATTAATAWTGACTGCATGTGTGACCCAGATCTGTCTCGAATAGAGGCACAATTCCAGTCCAAATCTGTAGGTTTTGTATCTGCATTGCTAAGTGCTAAGTGTATAGTTAACAGCTACTGACTCAATTTTATAAACCCCAGATAAACAGGAGGGTTAAGTATATGGGTAATTTTAGTTAGAACTATTCATAGGCTTAGTTTTGTAACAAGGGATGTACCTTTTTGTGTCGGTTATAAATTCATAAATATCAATAAATTTCAGAAAGTATGGTCTACTGTTGAGAGTGTTAAATCACATGAGCTTTCTAGTAATACCATTTCTCTGTATCAGACCAGAATGAGCCCGTGTTAAARGCTAACAAGTTAAGAGCATTTTAAGAGAATTGTCGTGCGTTTACACACACACGAACGTGTGAGGGAGAGGTAAAAAATGAAGGCTATAAATTATTATTATATTATTATAAATTATAATAAATAAATAAATTTTTATTATAAATTATATTATTATAAATTATTATTACCATTTCTTAGAAAATCTCTTTCTTGAAATTTGGTAGAGGGAAGGGGTGGGTCTGAGCTGTTGCAGAATGAGTAGATTTGCTAACTTAAAATATGGTAGATTTGGTGTCTAACCTGGTCAGTGAGACTTTTTTCCTCCATTCTGCAAGGCATAGCATTGCAAAACTATGCAAGGTGTATCCTCTGCAGGCAGCAAGCACAGAGCCAAGCCCTTCTGTCGTATGTTCAAAATGGTTGTTTAGTTGCTTAGTTTTAGTTGTTAGCTGTATAGTTACGTTCATGCTGAGCTCTGCCGAAGCAACTATGCCTACCTCTCAGCTGGGTGTCTGAGCACAACCAACGGACTGTACTAACGTACCTCCATGGTCTTCATGCCAGAGGTGGGTATGTCCAACTATGCCAGCACACAGTCAGAGCAAGGCAGTGCTATTTGCTGCCASTCATATTGAGGCTATAGTTGCTTCCCATTTCTCTCTGGGAAAGACCTGTATACCTCTAAGAGATATGGCAGAATGCATAACTTTGGGAAAAGAACTTGTTACTTCCTTTTGTAGATTGAATCCCTAAACTAGTCTAAGTGAAAAGAAAAATACTCCTCTTGTTTCAGCAGGTGTTTGCTGCCTGCCTCAGCAGCAGGCCTGGAATGCTGAAGGCATGAAAGCTCATTACAGCACTCTGTGCAGGGCAGCACTATTCATTGATTTCTACATAATCAGCAGGAGTGATTTCCAGGCTCAATGTGGAATAATAACATTACTTACCAACACTGCCATCCTGCCTGTTACATGTTTGTCTCAACCACAGAGCAACAGATTTCCTCATGAAGTTGCTACAAGAGCATTGATTTAAATTGAACCGTATGAAAAATATAGTAGAATGAGAATAAGAATTGTCTTTTATAAATAGTCTTTTATTTTAAAGAATTCTACAACTGTCATAAATCCCTTTTAGCTGCTGTATGTATTAGCAAACCATATAAGAGATCCTCTCTCTAGATGTTATTTCATGTTCTAATAATTAAGAAAACAATTTCCAGTTGTACAAATCATTATTTTTGGTATAATTGCAAATCAAGGTTTTAGAAATTTAGCTTAGATTCACAGGCAGTCACAGTGTTCCAGAATCAGGAGCTTTTTGTTCATGGCTGTGGCTACCTAGTGGCATAAGTCAAATTAATAATAATGTAATGGATTTATGCCCTGTCTTTTTTCAGCAATAACTTTTCAGTAAAACCTTTGCAGTTTTTAAGTGGCTACAAAATTGGCTATTATCATTCGTCACATAATTTGGAGTATTTTTCTCCAAGCAGGAACACTGTTATTGGGTGTACAGTTGTTTTGAAAATGATTATATTTACCTCACGGTTTTCCTAGAGCAGAAAAGGGACTTTTCCCATAAAAAGCATTTTCCCTGAATTCTGGTGAGTGTTCAGTTTAAGAATTTTGTTCTGTCCCACTTTTTAAGTGGTTTATTTTGTCCCACTATTAACCTCCTAGTGAGCTTCTTGCAGGTGGTGTAAGATGGGGAATTGAACCTCGTCAAGCTGGGGCAGCAGARACTGGTGTGAGCTTGGCAGAATCCTGTGCAAACTGGACATGTGGGTGAGCCCCTACAAATCTCTGTGATTGATCTGAAGTRCGAGGATATCCATCAGGTTTTCAAATACCCATCAAAGGTCCACCTGCAGATTTTTTAAGCTACRAAGAGCTCAAGATGCTTATTTCTGGGAAAATGGAAAGCTGGAGAAGTATCAACCTCAGGATGTGTACCTCAGTGCATGCAGATGGAAACAAATGCAAGCATTGCTGGTCAAATATGAGTGAAGCCGTGATGCTGTTTACASATAGTAATACATGTAAGCTATGAGTGACTGATAGCTTTAGATATCCTATTTATGATCCTCTAAAAAGGACCTTTCTCCTCAAAAGAGTGGAGSTGCCAGCCTTGGAAAATCAGTTTACCTTAAAGTTTGTTTAGTCAGTCACATGGAAGAACTACTCCTTTAAAAGCAAGAAGAATTAATAGTATAATTGGGATGTTGCAGTTCAAGGCAGCTCAAAGTACAAATATCTCTAAAATTAATTGTTAAGCACTGGAAAACAGGGATTCTGCTAATACAATGATTTATTTTCTTTCTTTCTCCTGATTGCTTATTTGGGATAGTTCTCATGTTTTCTCTCAACAGCAACAGAGTATGACTATGCAAGTAGTGTTCACAAAAGTCTGTGGACTTGTTAGCACAGAGGATGGACTTGTACATACACCATGCACATGCTCACAGTATCGCCTCCAGATTACTTCTTTTTTTTCCATACCTTATCTGAGCAAACATCTCTTTGCTCAAACCTGGCATAAATATTCCAGTGTAATTCTACAGAGCAKTGTACTTGAACGGTTGGACAGCATAGTTGAGATTTCACTTCACTGTTGGCACCACCTTTTGCAGCATATTGCAAGTTAAAAGAGAATCACCAAGACATGATGGTAATATGATGTGAAAAGCACTACAGCTGGATATTTTCATAAATGACAACCGTTAGTTCACCTTTTAATAAGATATTGATGAAAATAATCATTATTATTCCAACAGAGGTGAGCTCTGCTATTCAGGTAGCTCTTTTTCTATGTTATTCTGTGCTTAATTTAGCCTGAATAGCTTTGACAAGCCCTGTATTATGCACAAAACTCATTCTTTTGGTCCCCTGCCTTCTCCCCTATTACCGCTGTACACCAGCCACTCTGCTGTRTCTGATCCCTGTCCATGGCACTGCGCATCAGGCACTGCTGTTGGCATCCCTGCCTGTCTGCTGAGCAGCTGGGCCAGRTGCAGGCAAAGCCTTATTGGGGTGCAGCAACTGCAATGCTTCTGCTCTTGAACAGGGCCCCAAGTGCAAAAGACCTCTCCAACAAGGGATGGCTCTCTAACTGCAAGATACAGCCAAAACCGCATCCTATCCTGTGACTGGCATGTCAAGTGTGCCTGCCCATCCAGCCAATGAATGTGTCCTTTTCTCTTTTGGGAGTGCAGCAGTTGAGAGGTCTAACTACATAGCAGGCTCAGGTCAGGGAAATATTTGATGCATATCCAGCTTTAGGCCTAGCTGGATTTAGGCTTTGAATATGCTCCATCAATACTAAGACTCACACCCTCCCCCCAAATTCTTTCACTTCCTATGATGATAATTTTATTGTTGTGATTATTCATAGACACTAAATACTGCTGTCATCCTGCACAGGTATATAATAACTGAGGGGTACAGCTTCTAGTATTAAAATGGAGTGTAAGTTTCCTGCATGAAATTACCTATGGGTTTGCTGTCCTGCTCTTGTTCCCACTCTGGATTTTGCATCAAAGGCGCATCGGTCCAGAGCCACCCTGCTGCCCTTACATGAAGCTGTAGTGAAACAGAGCCACAGGCTCTATTTCGGTACAGCCTGAAAATCAAGCCAGTATTTGTTCATTGAACAGTAATGTCTGAAATGAGATACTTGAAATTTAGTATTTTATTTTAGCAGCAAACTGAAATTGTCTGGGTATGATGGTGAAAGGAGGTTTTCTYCTCAGTGCAGTTACTGCATGTTACCAGCCCTAGATTTGCATGCTTCCCAGCAAGTAATGTAGGTTGTGCTGTCCTTCCTAGAACTGATTAAACCTTGGGTTTATTAATGTCTGTATTTGATAGGTGACTGTGTGTTTAAGGTCTTAGTTTTGTTAACTCGTGATTTACACAGCAGCACACCAGTGTGGCTTCCATTTTTTTCCTGCAGGAGTCAAATACCATCTTTTAATGCTAATGAAAATTAGCAAATCACTGAAGTGGGATAACAAAGGCCRGTATTAATTAATGCTATTTCTTGGCAATGTAGTGATTTCTAGGCTGGAGACCAAGAATTGGATTTTGTTTTATTTTGATTATTTTTTTCCATAATTGAAGAGAGATGTCAGTTTTCATAAAGGAGAACAAATATGTCACTGAGCATTTGAAGTGTGTTTTTTCCAGATTAGGTTCTGATTAGTGTATTTTGGATTTGCAATAATAAACAAGTTTGAACTTCACTCCTCTCAACAAGTTGGGAGCTTACTCTTTTATGTTTCTTAGAGATCAGTGGAAAACCTGCAGTGTTTTTAGTGGCATAATCTTGCTGGCAGCACATACTTGTCTGTCAGCATAATACTTCCACTGGCTCTTGGTTTGAAAACTGTAGTTGATCTGTCATAACCTTTTCAAAATTCATCCATCTAAGGCTATTAGGAAGTATTTAGTTTTTTCAGTCTCACAAGAGACGGTATGAGTGCTTACATTTTCCTCAAGAAACCAAATAAATTTCAGTCCAAAGTGAGACAGTAGCTTTGCAGACGTATRCAGAATCTATATTAAATAGATGACTATTTTCTGAGTTCATGTGTCTTCTTAAATATTTACATTGACTTATAATCAAGCTTTGGTTAAGAAGATTCAACAGACAAAAGCAGTGAAACTTCAAAGGCTGACAAAACATGCTTTGTGAGTTTTTATGTCCCCTGATCTGTGATGCCTGCCTTTAGCCAACCTCTCATTAGCACTGAAAAATAAGCCAGTGGAGCATAATACATTAACCAGCTGCAGTGCCTGTAGTGTCTTAAGTTCTGACTGGGTTTTCAGGTGCGAATATCTAGTGCTTTTTTTTTTCAGTATAACAGTAGATAATAGACCTCCTATTACAGGGTTTTAATAATGAATACACAGCTGAGAGCTCAGTTGTAATGTAGAGCTCATTTGAAATACCAAAATGCAAAAGCTGCCTTCCGAACACAGGTGTTAAGTGTGTGACTTAACCTTAATAGTGGTTTATTAACTGCTCCTACATGAAGTGCATCAAGTAGTAAACAAAAGAYTGTTTTCTGATAGTTTACAAGGTAAAGCAGTATTCAATGATATGGGATAAAAATCTCTATTGTTTTGATACTTCTAAATTGTATTTTTCAGTATTCTGTGCAGAGTAGTTTGATGTGCCTGTATAGCATCTGTTGCCAGTTACATTTTGAAGAATGTTTCCTGTGCTGTGGAATTGGTTTGGGCATTTGTGTGACTCAGTCAAGAAGTTACCACTGATTACATAGAAGTATTAAACCTTATTTAGCCAAAAACATGAACATATTTTAAAAGGCAAAAAAAGTAGATAAGTGACATAACCTCTGTAACAGGATCCCTTTAAGCTCATTTTATAACCATAAAGGTCGTAAACTAATGTGGTGTATATGAGCACATGCAACAGATAGCATTGGAYGTAGTAAAGCAGCAGTAAATTTGGACACTATGTGTGATTTTGGATTTATTAAAAAACCTGTAATTCCAATGAAGCAGACTGTTTTTGACTGCCTAAATATTTTGAACTGCCCAAATACCTGTAAATTAGCCAAATCTGATTCTGACCAGGAAAACTTTAACCACCCACCTCCTGTAACTGCAGACACCTCATGGATCACCCTGACTTGGGTGTTTACTTCTGTATTTTTCTAGCATTAAGCTTCAATAAATAGTTGCAGAATCTGATGCTATAATGCTAAAATGTTTTCTGAGCTTATTTCTGATAGTATTATTGCTAAAATTTGTCATCTTGTAAAAGCCATGCCAAAAGTGTATAAAAAGGACATCTGAAATATTATGGAGTAAAAAGGCTTTTAGCTTTTTATTGAAGTGTTTTCGTTGTGCTTCAGTGTCTTCATTGAAGAAGGAATGTATAGAATCAAAACAAGAAAGCTGGACCAAGTCACATAGCCTTTAGATATTAAATTTAGTATGCTCTCACTTCAATATTTGCTACATAATCAAGCTCTTTATGTTAAGTGCCTGAAATATAGGCCTTGTCTTTCAGGAAGCAAATATCATTGTAAACTACGTAAAATACTGTCCAGTGAGTTTTTTACTCTTCCCCTCTCTGTAGCGATGTGAGCAACATTTCTCAACAACTTTTGTTCAAAAATGAGGTGATTCTGACATGGTAAATCAGTAACTATATCAGAGCAGAGACCAGGAGCGCAGACTCTCCTAGACCAGCAAGACGTTCTGGTTCAGTGGCACCTGCTAAACTTTTACCTACCAAGATGGATTATAGACCATTTGTCATGAACTCGAAGCATTCATCRGGCAATTGGGTTTGCAACTGATTTGCCATGAGGGAACTTCAAGCAGTTCCTTATTATTTCAGAGGAAACTAAGAAGCCAGGCAGGAACTAACAAGTTAACAAACAAAGAAACTTCAGAGACAACTCTTGCCTCAGAAATGAAGAACTACCATTCCCTCCATTCATCATGCTGGACAGACAGGAATCTGCAGTTCACTTTCTTTAGTCAGGAACTCCGCAAGGTTTTTAGTTCCTTCTCTAGGAAAGCCCTAGTTACTTATTGAAGGAGCCTTCAATGTTCTTATGACATTTTTAGCTTTTGTGTCTGCAAAAATTTCATTTCACTTCRGCAGAGGAAACTAAAGTAAAACTTAATGGCAATTGCTTGCTACTTGAAAATTCTTTTAAGGTTTTGTAATTCCCTAGTTCAAACTCGGAAGAATCATCGGCCTTCATCAGGAAGGCAAGGTTGTCATCAAATCATCAGTGTGTTTTAAAATTTTTTATTACTTTAAATGTCAAAGGCTAATTTTGAGTTCACTTTTTAAAACTTATTACTAAGCATTGGTTTAGTATCTCAGTCGGGATCAYGCATTGTTTTGTTGCAGGTCACAGGGACAGAGAAGGAGGCCTGGGGTATGCAAGTAAGAAATTAGGGGAAGCTTTGGCCTGCAGCCATTTCGGACCTCAATCCCTTCAGTGTTACCAAATCTAGCTGACCCGCACTACTGAAACAGACTTTCTAACCATATTGTGCAGATCTGTGGCTTTGTCCTAGCTTTTCTACAGCTTATGTTTCTAAAGAGGCTGAGAGCTTAGTCTAATTAATTCTGGTTTGCAAATACAGTGAAATAGGCCAACACAATTCTGTGTTGTCCTCAAGGTCACTTTCATCCTCCTGTTTCACAGATACASTATGCCTGAAGAGTTTGTACTTTTTCCATCAAATGCTCTTACTGTTTATGAAGTGACTCTTCCTGAAACATTTACTTTACACTATCTCATCTTAGGAGTGACTGAAGCTTGATTTACAACAGCAAATACTGAGTTTTAGAAAATTATTAATAACATTGGGGAGGTTTGGGGGAAGCAATTTCTACATACAAAGTATAACAGTAAAGAAAAGTATTATTTGGATTAAATTACTATTAATTTATTTCTGTCACATAAATTGGGCTGGTTTTCTGTACTTTGAATCCATTTACTGTTTACTGAAACAGGAATACGCAACTGCATCTTTTGGTAGAGCTTCATATAAACATTGTAACTTCAGCATTTTGCACATATTCGAAGATAATTCACATCATCTGCTTGCTTCAGGAGTAGATGTATCTGGTACTTAAAGGTGATTTACAGAAATGAATACTTGCATTTAGAAACAGTAGGTGAAAACAGGAGGCCAAGTGTTGCTGTATCTGCCATGCGGAAAGCATTTCAGTATGTTTCTTTTTTTTCTCTCCMTTTAAGGGTCAGAAGGCTTGGATAGAGAAGACTTTTTCAAAAAGAGAATGCATCTATGTAATTGCTAACAACAAAGACATTAGCAGGTAATATATGAAATTTTTGTATTAGCCAACAGAAAAGGTCAATACTGAAGGAATTGGGCTTGGTTTGGGTTTAGATAGGTCAAACTGAGACCCAACTTTACTCATTGTCATTATAGGGAGATGACAAGGGAACAGAAAAGAGGGACACGCCTGGACCCCAGTCTGTACAGAGCCATGAGACGTGTTATGTAGAGATGAGGCTCTACATGAGAGCAATGGGAGAGGCAGTGAGTTATTACTTCCCAGCTTTTCAAATCAGAGCATAGAATTCTGAAAGCAAGGATGCAGTAGTGTACATCATGAAGCAAATGGTGCCATTCCTCACAGTTTTGGATGTGCGACACCTACCAGTAACAATATTAGGCAGGAGGACTGGAATTCTGTATCCAGATATTAATGTTACGGCTACTGTCTGGGTTAGCTAAATTGTGGTCTAACTTGCTTGGATAACATAATAGTTTGTCACATGCTAGATGTCACCTCTGAGTTAAAAACGATGATCACTGCTCCTCTTCCAAATTCCTCCTCCTTCCCCTGTTCTTCAGCCTAGAAATGCTATCCAGATTATTGTAGAAATGAATTAAAATTTTTGATCCTCGTTTGTTGAGAAACAACCTGGTGATTCTGGCATGTATGTATGGGCAAACACAACAGATAGGACCTAGAAGGTGTGTTCCTGTGATTCATGTGGGGCAATGCCTAGTCAAAAAAATGAGTATATAGATTTCTGGTTTATTTCCTTTTTTAATCACTATCGGATATTGAAGATAATATGTGCACAGTCACTTCACATTTTAACTTTCAGATGCTGCTGTGGCCAGCTCATTAACCAACATATTCCACCTCCTGCAWGTATAACTAATAAAAATGGTGAAGAAACAAAGCAAGTGGAAGCTCAGCCAGAAAAATGGTCTGTCAGTAAACACACACAAATATACCCAACTGATGCCTATGGAAACCTTGAATTCCAGGGTGGAGGACATTCAAATAAGGCCATGGTAAGGAGTACAGGCTACACTAATATATTCATCTGATATGTTAGCTTAGCAGATATTTTTCAAGTTTCCAGCTCACTCAGTGCATAATTCATTGAAATCAAAGGGAGTCTTATTTACTGCCCCAGAAAGGGGTGGACAGGATGCTTGGAGAGAAAGAGGGGAATAATACCTACCTAGGAGGTACCTTATGATGTCCTGGGGAAACACAGTTTCATTAAAATTATTTTCAGTAGACCACCCTTTCTCCTCTGCCCCTCTTCTGAAGGGATCCAGACCTGGCTTTGTTCCTTTGCCTATTTGCAACCTAATCTCTCTGCTAAGACTGCCGCTTCAGACAATGAACCTGCAAAGACTTGGCAAAAGTTTGTGGTGGTGGTGGCGGTGGTGGCGGTGAGTTTTATTGGTGGTAGTGGGGTTATTTGCGGCAGAGGCATTGTTTAGGGGTTTTTTTTAAGTAGTGATTGTAAAAATATACACAAGCATATCCCCTAGTCTTGTTTTATAGAGTCAGTAGTTTGAAAAGAAGTCTTGATAGCAGAATTAAACTAAGAAGAATGAAAACCATTGCTTCAGAGACAGAAGGAAATGAACATTAACAGTGACTAGATTATTACATCTCTTTGGCAGTCAAATGAGRGTTTTAGGAACAATGCGGAATATTTCCCTGTCCTTTTATATAGGTATTTTCCAGCAGTGCCGATTTGTAATAAGAGCTTCAGGTAACTTGTTCACAGTCTGTTTTGAAAGTGAGGTGAAGAAAGTGGTGTTTTTAAAACATAGCTTCTGATCTATAAAGTGAATGGTAAATTCTCCATAGCAAAAGTAAAAGGTTTCAGCCTATTTCTTCTAATTGTAAGCATTAAAAACATAAAAAATGTAAAACTCTTCCTTCAAGATGGAAGCTTTGTTAAATATGACCATTCAGTGTTCAGTCAATGGACAATTTACAGAGAAGATGGAGTTATAATATTACATATTATTTTTGTAGTATATCCGTGTGTCATATGACACCAAGCCAGATTCTCTGCTGCATCTCATGGTGAAAGACTGGCAACTGGAACTTCCCAAACTTTTAATCTCTGTCCATGGAGGTCTCCAGAACTTTGAAATGCAGCCTAAATTAAAGCAAGTATTTGGAAAAGGCCTGATCAAGGCTGCCATGACCACTGGAGCCTGGATTTTCACTGGAGGTGTCAGTACGGGTAAGCAATAACCAGCTCTTGTAGTTTACCTAGAAATTCAGTGGGTTTCATTATTCACTGTTCTTTCCTGCTGGCAGACAATGTAAGGCTATATAAATGAGTTATAAAGCATTAGAAAAGGRGCATTGTAATCATCTGTGTTAATTTCCTACCCAGCAGAGACCCATACATTTACTTGAATCAATATCCATTTGCATTACACTGTATTTCTCAAAAAAAAWTAGTCCATTCTTTGTTTCAGTAGCAAGGAATCAACCACTAGTCATAATACATTTTTCCAGTGGTTGATTATCCTCACAGTTGAGAAATCTCCTACTTCAAATTTGCCTAGCTTTAGCTTCTTCCTATTTTTAATCTCATTTGTGTTTTCCTGTAGTCTTTGGGCCACCTGAAAATTTTTTAATTGTTTCTACGTTTCCTTCTTGACCATATCTAAAACATCGTTTGTAGAACAATTCCCTGTAATCCCTTAAGAGGTTTTTGGCACTGTCTATGGATTCTGTCAAAAAAGTGGTGTTCAATATAGTGTTCAAAATTTGAAAAATGTGTTGTAAAATAACTGCTCTGATATTTGCSTAGATGCAGTTATATTTTGAGACCAGTAAGTTTTTAATCCATTTTATTTGTGTTAGTGTTAATTTTGAGTGATATTCAAAGAACAGTCTGATGCAATTTTTGTCATGATATTTTGGACCAAAATCTATATTTAGTTGAAATATATCTTTATACTAGTTATTTCTCAAAAAGCTGCACAAGAATGAACTCCTTTGATTTCTGTTTTGCAACAGTGTATCTGCTTGATTGTCTAGTGTTTTTGAGGGAAGGTGATGATTCCTATTCAGAATAATTGTAAAGATGAAATATTTTTTAGGTGTCTGTGGGGTTTTTTACTTGCTCAGACCTCAGTTTTTTAAAGTAATAAAATTCCACATATTCTTAGTTTTGTGTACAATGAGTAATATAACACCAGTAAATGGTACAGACTACATTGTGGTAAGTTAAGTAACTGGGTAAGTCTTTCCAAGACTTTAGTGAATTCAGAACAAGAATGTAAAAAGGCAATAGGATTTATATGCAATTATTACAAAATGTAAGCATACATTTCTATGCCTTGCATATTACTTTGTAAAGTACAGATACCAGTTTAGGTAGTGAAAGCCACCCAGAAAAGTGGATAGCTCAGCAAAAGGAAGGAATAAAATCAGCTGTTCAATCACATTTCAAAAGTGCCAAGAATTCATTTAAACAAATTGTACCTATAGGTGTCATTCGTCATGTGGGAGATGCTTTGAAAGACCACTCTTCCAAATCCAGAGGACGAATTTGTGCCATAGGAATTGCACCATGGGGCATTGTAGAGAACAAGGAAGATCTGATAGGAAAAGATGTAAGTCTTTAAGGCAACTGTAATGTCAGCTGTGTAACAAAATACGGAGTTCATTTACTTGTAGTATTAGTATTTTCACCGTGTCCAAAGCATGTCTAAGAGCTGAAATTGGACAATTTATTGAGCAAAAACTACTGTTCAAGTATATTTAACAGGATATCCTATATYACCACAAAGTAAATGTAGAACTATTGAGATTTCCATTAGTTTGAATAGTAGGGACATTTCTGTGGTTAAAGAAAGTTTTAAGTCCTAACTTCACTGTGGTGTGCTGAAAGTTTTATAAATGTTATAGGTGCCTTTATGTGTAGAAGACCTGCATTTATTGTAGATGGGTAATCATTAGTGGTATATTAATTACTAGGAGTTCCAAATGAGAATATATTTTCTAATGCAGTAAGAGGAATATTTAACACATTGACATCAGGGCATGTGTTAATGAGTATAGGGGAACATGTCGGAGAGTGCTTGGTCATGACTGTCATCCTCTAATGAAAACACACTGCTGTGAAGAGCTCAAGTTCTGAACCTAAAGGCAAGCTCCATTTCTGATTCTCCTGTATTTTTGTTGTAAAGGCCTAGTTGATTTCTGTTCGTAATGCATGTGCTTCTATTGAGAGTTGTGGAGGGTTTTCACATGGATTGCTCTTAAGTCTAATCTAGGCGCATTTATCCTCTTGACAGGTAACACGAGTTTACCAAACAATGTCAAACCCTCTAAGCAAGCTCTCTGTGCTCAACAGTTCCCATACACACTTCATCCTGGCAGACAATGGTACACTAGGTAAATACGGAGCTGAAGTAAAATTACGACGTCAGTTGGAAAAACACATTTCCCTCCAGAAAATTAACACACGTAAGTACAGCAGGGGAAAYTGTAAACATAATAAGTTGAAGGAAGGGAGGGAAGAGGAGCTTTTGAAATAGCTTCAAGGTATTGAAATCAGGCTTCRTCCAGGTATTCCTAGCAGGAATTTGATCGAGACCTTGTGACTAAATTAGAACATATGCCCTTTGATCAGTGATGCAAACCCCACCTCTAACAGTCATTACTGCCTTTCTAGAACAACTTTCTARGACTGTTTTTGTCATTCTTTAGTAAGCTTTTTTTTAAGTTTTTTTATTAAAGCTTTTTTGAAAAGCTGATTTTTTTAAAGTTTAAATAAATGAGAAATGCTAGTAACTGTGGCTACCCAATAACTTAGGAAAATCTTACCACTTAAAAATGGTTAAAAAAATACACCAGACTTGGAATCCACACTTGAGTGAAGACCTATATGAAAACAGACATCACCAACCTTTCTGACATATCTCAGATACCATTAGAAGTTGTGTATGGCTGTAAAAGTATGAMAAAACAAACATTCAGAATGCCAATGGCACTGGGTTGTACAGAAGTTTCTCAAAGAGTTCAAGTGCTCTTAAGGGTGGAGCAGAAAAATGAAGTAGAGTGCCAAGTAGAGCTTAAAGATGCCTTTAGAGCTCAGCCAAAAGATCTCTAAACATTCTGGAAAGCCTCTGAGTGTTGCATTTTTGTCTGCCAGGAAGCTTAAGAAACTAAATTGACAAAAATGATGCCTCTTGCCTCTTAGTGCTGAGACAGCGTCATGCATTGTTACCCACAGACAGACGTTTTAAAAGACCTAATGTGGCTGTACTTCTTTCAACTTTGTCTTCTGCAGAGAGCTTGGATAGTTGTAACATTGTAAAAGGGAGCAGTGACATGGAAGATAGGGAAGTCAGGGCTCTGAGACAAAATGTTCTATATCATTTCTTTTAATACTGCTTGGGGCTGGGGCTATTGATTCTGATTTAATTAATGTTTGATAGTTTTGCCACATGAAGGCTAAACCTAGGAATACACAAGAATTAASGGTTCTGCAAAGGGCTGCAGAATACTTACTAATAACAAAGGCATATGGGGAGTTGTTTTGTTTCTTTTTAAATTACTTCAAGTACAGTTCTCTCTTCTGGAAGTCTCAGCAGGAAGCAGTAAGGACTTAACGGACTCAGAGGCCAGCCCATGCTCTGTGGCTCYTCCTTATCAGGGCTGGGGTGTATTGACAGGAGAATGCCAGGTAGCTTCTGCTGTTACTATCCATTGTGTTCCTGTTCCTCAGAGAAGAATGAACTCTTTCACATGTTATCAGCCATGCAAAAAAAGTGCATCTTTTTTATGAAATTCTAATCATTTAAGTTGATTCAAATGCTTATATTAGTAGGATTAGTCAGCCTTTGGGTAATGTTTTGTCCTGCATTTCCCGAAGTGATCTTGTGACCAAGGCTACTGGGACCATGTGACCTGTGGGCTTCCCTTTGTCATCCTATGCCTGGAGATCACAGTGAGGCAGGGACAGCAAAGGGATGCTCAGCTGTCGTCTCTTCCATCGGCCAGCCATTTCAGCATCATGATAAAGAGAACAAATTCATAATCTTATCTTAAGAGAAAGCATAGGTGTATGTCATCTTACTGAAGTTTTCTCATAGGTGACCAATGAAGAATTAAAGTATCAAAGAGACAATAGCTGGGAGCTATTTGAGTAACAGTGAAGCTAATGAAGCTATAGTAGAATTATATTAGCTGTACATGGTGTCTCAATAGAAACTGCAAACAGTTCATTATCGAGTAAATAAACAGTATGGAGCAGGTGTGAAAACCAGGGCAAAGAGACATCTTGCTTTCTTTTCCTTTATGAGCTGTGAAACATTATACAGACATTTTTCCTGAGTTGGCACTGAAATCTCCATCACTTTTTCCTAAAGTTTCCAGCCTGCTCTGATTTGAAGTGATGTTATAACACAGAAATCACATCCATACATAACATCTCAACCTCTTAAACTGAGGTTCAATGACACTTCTTTTTGTTTCCATTCTTTTTTTTTTTTTCCAGGACTGGGACAAGGTGTCCCTGTAGTTGGGCTCATAGTGGAAGGGGGTCCCAATGTGATCTCCATTGTCTTGGAGTGTCTGCGAGAAGAACCTCCGCTTCCTGTCGTGATATGTGATGGTAGTGGACGAGCATCTGATATTCTGTCATTTGCACACAAGTATTCAGAAGAAGGGGGGTAAGATTTTGAGATCATCACCAAAGCTGTGTCTTGCTCGGGGCATCGTGGGACAATGTGCAAYTTCATGCCTTGCTCTCATCAAAGTTTTATAAAAACAGAGTGACAAAATGCTATTAACAGAGATGTTCTGCTATCTGTCAACTTTTGTTGCCTGTTTGATCTTTACCGCAGTGTTAATGGGTAGAAGTTGTTACCACTTGGTATATCTTTGATGGTCCACTGAAATAAGCTTTGTCTCAGTGCAGCACACTCAAGTGCACACACAAGTTCCGTGAAAGTTTGCTGCACTATACTTGTTACTGGGTTGAGTGCTTCAGAAATAAGGAACAAGTGGTTCCCAAGAACTGTGTTGTCAGGTCAGGACTGAGGTTAATTGGTGCAGGTATTTGCAAAATTTCTATTGCCTCAGTCTAGTGTGCTGTATTAATAAACTTTCTTCTCTAGGCATGCCTGACCAGCTGAGCAAATGTTGGGCTTCCTTCCATTCCTTTGCCGTTTCTTGCGTCTGTGATAGTTCTTCAGGGTAGTGCTTCCTGGTGTCATGAACAGAGTGGAGGATGTTGTCAGGAACATTTTGGTCCTGTGACAATCACTCCTAACCCAACTATTACAGACAGTGTCTTCTAGAATCTGTAATTTTTGTGGTCTGTTGTCTGCTCCTTGGTTGATGGAGACTGCAGCTAGTTTTAAGAAGATATGAAGCCTACACTTGCAGCGTAAAGCTTATCCTCTCTGCAAAAGAAGAGATCTGTCCTGACAAATACTCCAGGTGGAAGCAGAATATTGCTTTTTTTTATTTCAAATGTTGTTTCTCCTAGTCAAAGACATAAATTCCGCATTCCTACTGTTAATGTGCAGATTATAACTTTAGTAGCTGGCAAAAAGCTAGTATATTGTCTTCATTAGTGTACAATGCGTCCTTCTTGCACTGAAGAAATAGCCTATGTCCTTGACTGAARTGGGTACCTAGGTTGGACTAAACATTAAGCAGACAAATAGTGTTGTCAAAGAGTTTGGATTTTATTTGTTGAATCAGGATAACAACTCTGCTGAATTTTTTAGGTGTTTTCACATAGTACAGAATTAATCCTAGCAAGAGTGTTTATGATTCAGCAACTTTCTTTTTCTCTCAGTTGACCAAGGAACCTTCTTAGCAAAGATCAAACTTCCCTTCTTTTCTTTTTTTTCCCCTCATCCATCCATCTATCCATTCTGTGTGCTTACATGTAGTGGAAAGAACTTATCAAGATCAGTCTATCTGAGCTCTGCTTGCTGCATGTCCAGTCCGGTAATGATGATGAAATAAATGTGTTCACCTGGTAAGGCAGCTCAATAATGAGGAATTTTTGGCATCCCCACTCTCAACTTAGAAGGAATAATTTTCTGACAGTGAATTTTGAATGTTACTACGCTTGGCAGGCTCAGATGTGTCTCACTGCTTTGAATGCATGCTGGTAATATTTGCCATCGTCTGAAAACACATGTATTTTATGGGAAAGCTGGTGAAGGTTGAAGGGCTTTGTTTCAAATTGCTGTGACAGCTGAAACATTTCTGAACTTTTTTGGAATATTTTCCATCTCAATTTTTTAATAATTTTTTGGTTTATATGTTTCTCAGTGGGACATWTTGAGGCCTGTTCATGAGGTTCTAGATAAACTAGCAACTAAATCCTCTGTTCAGTACAAGTAGCATCCAGCAGCTATAACAAGATAACCAAAGGTGACATGCCAATAGTAGGAAATATTTTATGTTTCTCTGGCTGTATGAAAAGGGCCTTGCAAAGACCCTTTGAATTTATGGGCAAAGGTAGGAGTCTTATAAGGTGTGCTGTTGAAATCTTGAGGGCTAAACATCATAACAAAAATTATATAAATATGTAGCATGAATAAGACCTACTTGCTTTATATTCTTGGGTGAAAGGCTGTTTAAAGGTTCCCTGCCAGTATTTAATTCAGTGTTGAAGTGCTGACATGCAAGAGCCAGTCTGGATTCCTTACCCTTACTGAGCACAAAGATTCTGGGTTGGATTTTTATTTCATTTATTGTCAAAATGAAGACACTGAATTGGTGTATGAAAAATTATTTTTCTCAAACATCAGGCCTTCCCAAAATATATTAATCCTGGCTATATCTTCTTTTATGTCTTCTTTTCATTTAGGATAATCAGCGAATCTCTCAGGGACCAGCTTCTAGTTACCATTCAGAAAACCTTCAATTACAGCAGGAACCAAGCTCATCAGCTATTCATCATTCTTATGGAATGCATGAAAAAAAAGGAACTTGTAAGTGTCCTAGAAGTGGTTCATAAAGATAATTTCTCTGACCAAATTTTGTATTGTACTTTCAAATGCCATTCTCCCAGTGTTACTGTTTAATCTTTTTCATATAACTCAGCAAATGCACACATTCATTCATAAGTCTAGACTTAGAAAGAGTTTTTTTCTCATGGAAGGCCTCTAAAGCTTATTTCAGATTCTTCTGTGTAAGCTAATAGGAGCTTTTTCCATGGACTTCTGCACGGCAAAAAATACTGAAATAAACACATTAAGAACAGGATCAAGTGCGGAAGGCAGAGGGAAGGTAATTGAAGAAAGGATTCTTTGGCATCAAGGTTACATTGGCATATATATATTTTTTCTGATGTTACTATTTAACATTTAACATACTGTTTTCATTCCAATAAAATCTACTGTTCAAGTCACTCATAAGAAATTGAAATGTTAAGTGTTGTTGAAGAGCCTGGCCATGCATGATCCTGGCTTGCTGCAGCCCTGTTCTAYGTTCTGTACCACTCAGTCATGCTTCTGCCTGTCTTCCATATCCCAAAGTGCACTGGAAAAGAAAATCTCCAAGATTCACATCTGTCATCTATGAATGCTATTTAGAGAGTATGTTCACTGGAGCTSCACCTGGGCCTTTACAGGCAAAATGAATCTTTGAGTGTTTCCATTTGTCAGTGTGAGCTCTCCCTTGAGTCCTAGTAAAATTCCATTTCCTTCTTTCAGTACAAATCTTAAGCACATAAGCACTTAACTACAAAACTTAAGCAGTTTTAAAAGCACATGAACAGTCTAATGGCTTTATTTTGTTTTAGGAGATTTTTTTAATTATACCTTGAACTGGTACAGTTGATATATATATCTTTTTTGCTAAAGTTGCATATTTTTTAGATAGTTACAAAAGACAACTACCATACCTTTCTCCTCAGACTGCCTATAGGAAATTGGATAACTAACCTGCTGTTGAATTTAATCATGAAATGTGGAGCAGTTTCATTCTCTGTTATGCCTAATTCTATCACCAGTGAGGTAATGCTTATAACATGAGCAGCAGAAATGAAACTATTTGAGCTACAGATGAAACTTTTCTTACGAGACTGTGAAAAGATAGAAATTTTTCTAACTTCTTAGGAAACTGATGTTTCATACTACCTTAAAACCAAGCATGTTTTCTTTACACAGAAACCACACTTTATGTCTCCATTCAATTTACAAAGTACAAACTCTAAACTCTGGTCTTTCCAAATTTAATACTGTCCCCAATAGATAATGGGAAACTTTTTCATTAAAATTTTAAATAAACTGGTAATTYGAATGCAGCATTCCTTATTGTGCATTCTCTCTTCAGTGAGGAATGGTCTTTCGATTGCTAGWAGTAGTTATTCAGTTGTTCAATGACACATGGTAAACCTGTAATTCATCATAACCTGTTGTTGTATCCAGAGAATCATAGAATCAGTAAGGTTGGAAGGGACCTCTAGAGATCATCTAGACCAACCTCCCTGCTCAGCAGGGTCACCTAGAGCATGGTAGACAGGGTTGCATCCAGGCAGGCCTTGAAGATCTCCAGAGAAGGAGACTCCACAACCTCTCTGGGCAACCTGCTCCAGTGCTCAGTCGCTCTCACAGGGAAGAAATTCCCCCTCACGTTCAGGCGGAACTTCCTGTGCTTCARTTTCTGCCCGTTGCCTCTTGTCCTGTCRCAYGGGACAACTGAAAAGAGCTTGTCCCCCTCCCCTTGGCACCCTCCCTTCAGGTACTTACACACATTGATCAGATCCCCCCTCAKTCTTCTCTTCCCCAGGCTGAAGAGGCCCAGCTCTCGCAGCCGTTCCTCRYAGGGCAGRTGCTCCAGCCCTCTGATCATCCTCGTAGCCCCACGCTGGACTCTCTSCAGTAGTTCCGTGTCTCTCTTGTCCTGGGGAGCCCAGAACTGRATGCGGTRYTCAAGATGAGGCCTCCCCAGAGCAGAGTAGAGGGCCAGGATCACCTCCCTTGACCTGCTGGCAACAAGAACAAAGAAATCTTTTCCCTGGAGTATTTGCTTTGTACTTCCCATGGGAATAATACACATGATATCTGCCAGCATCTGCATTTCCAGTTTCAGGCTTGGRGAAAAAAAAATGAATAAAATTTAACTCTTACTACTATTACCCTTTAACTTCAGAGTCAGTGCAGTGAGTTAGTCTGACCATGAGGTCAGGTGCGTTGTTATATAAAAAGGGAAGCAGCCTGTATACACTACATTTGTAAACGACACTGATTCTTCAGTAAGTTTTTGTGCAGCTAAGACCTAAATCAAAATGTCTAAAGTTTGGCCTTAGTTAAGAGTTGGCAGAAAATTAACAGCCCCAACATTTTGCACATGCATAATTCTGTTTACATCTTGTGTGGTTTCATATTGACTTGATATCAGTAGGGAATAAAGGGCTAACAAAATGGAAATGTCACTTGATCTCCAGTTAGAGTAATAAGGTATAGAGCTGGATTTAGCGCTCTGGGATTGATCAGAATGGAAAGAAGTTGCACCATATCTATACATGAAGTTTTGTGCTACTCCTTTTTTTCATGTCAGCTGCTCCCAGTGATCAAAGTACCAATCAGGGCATCATTTTTCACATTCCTTTTGACCAATTAGAGTAAGCACTGAAATTAGGAAATCAATGTTATCAGATTAGAATTATTTCTGATATCCCAGCTGAGGGATAATGAGGAAAAAGAAAACCTTCRGAAATGAGGAACTTTTTCTAGTCTTCTCCGCTGAATGATTTCTGACTTTCTCAGATGTCCACTTCTATTTTTCCATACTCTCTTAATTCTCTCATCAGTATAGAAATTTGAAATATAAAGAAAGTTTAAGTTATAAATAAGTTAACTGGTGTTTGTTATTTGTATTCTRTTGCTTTGGAAGAATGGATATTAATACTGGTTTTGAAGTTTTTCAGATACCAAGTAAAATTATTTCTTAGAGTATAATGGCAACTGTAGCATTGTATATTCTCTGCAGTGGTCATGCCAATAGGAACCTACGCTGTAATGGGTAAGAGCTCTTTCAAAATAGCCAGTGAAATTAGGAGATTTTGGCTGAGTCAAGGAACAGATGAGAAAACATGGTCAATGAATCTAAGCATTAATCAACAAAGCCTCAATCAGCCCCTTTGAGGAAGAGTCCTATGACAATTGAAATGATCTACAATTGGGGTGGATATCTGTGTCACATAATCACTGGGATGTTTGTGAACTTTCTAGCAGTTTCATATTCCCTGCCAAAAAATTGGCCTTTTGTCAGCTGGCTCTCTGGAAGAGCTGGCCTTTTGCCAGAGATTATGCCAAGTATCAACTCACGCCTCAGACTTTCCTTTCTAATGTTTATTTTACCTGACAAGGAAGTGCTTACTTACTTATTTGTACATTTCAAGATTAGAATTAAATACCTGAATGCTAAAGAATAATTTCTTGTTTCCTGTTTAGTTTAAGAGCAGTCTCCTCTTTTCCTAATTGTGCCTCCCTTCTTCCCCCACTCTCTCCCAGCACTTTCCTTTCCAGGGTGTCATCACATCTGATACTGAATTCCCTTTTGTTTTGGAGGGATTTCTGCAAGAGAAGGTGCCATTCAGGTTTTATCGCTGTTCCTTATTTTTGATCAAATTTTAATACTACTTAGTTCGCAGGTTTGTAATAGCCAGAATATACGATTTCCAGTGATTTTTTTTTTCAATATGCACTTAAATAACTATGTCGGAACTAAATTCTCTAAGGATTAGTCCAGCTGAGAATGCCACTGGGGGCAGTACAGTGCTGTGTTTTATAGTAGTGCAACCAAATAGACACACATCTGTGTGTCTTTCTCACACATTCGGAAGTGATTAYTAGCATGCCAAAATAGTTACATAAAATTGTACTGAATGACTCTAAAGTCTGTGAATTGTCCGGGTACTATAAATATACTAATAATATATTTATATTTGCATGATGCCAAAATTGGTTCCATGTTGATGTATATGACTTCATCAGAAGTCAATTGGTAATAAACATGATTTTGATAATCTGACTGTAAGAGAATCAACCTTCCTAGAGAAACTAATTGAGTAAAGACAGCCAACAGCTGCCTTAGCCAAATGATTTCAAATTTAAAATGCGTATGAGAGGAGGCCTGATTTAGTCAGTAAAATTCAGGCACAAAAGTCGAACTGGTAGTGGCTGAAGATTTCAGGTAAGACTGTCCAACATAACCAGGCTTATGATTTGCATTTGTTGATCGTTGTGTCTGCTTTCTTGTAAATAGATATAATTTTTCCTTAAGTTCTTTTTTTGCTAATGTAATTGTGGAAAAAATTATCTTTGCCTGCATGCAAAATCCATTTTAAACTACCAGGAAAATTGCCGTTCTCAGTACCTAATCTTAGCTTCTGCTGTGAAGAAGTGATTTCAAAAGATGAAGAATTTGGCTTTTTTTGTCTATATTCAGTATTAATTTAATTAACAAGGAATATTAGGTTATTATGCTTTTGAATTATTCATCTTTTAATATGTAGTTCTCGCAATAGCTAAGCTTTATATGAATTTCTGTTTTTAGAGATATAATCTGTAAGGGACTGAACTAAGCAAATGTGACTAGAAATAATCACTTTTCAGTATTAGCAGTTTCTGTTATTTTGCCTGTCAGTATTTAAGATACCACATGACTCAAAAATGTTTGAGTTGATAGTCAAAAAAATAAATATGATGATAGTAACCACAAGTAACAGGCATTTCCATTTCCAAGGTGGCATTTCCGTTACTACTTTCCAGAGTTTGGCGTGGCAATTTTATCTCCACTTGTGAAAATTTGGTGAAGAATTTCATCAAATTTGTCACCGTTACCAATGCAGGGATTTTTTAGGATAACTTTATTATTAAAAGCTTTGTTCAATGTTTTTGTAAAATTTCAAAGATAAACTTAGTAGAACTGTAAAAATTTTTGACCCTACTCTTTATTCTATCTGCATGTTTAATCTCTCTCTTTTATGTGTTGTAATTCTGTATGTTTGTTTTTATGCTATCCTTTAGATCACTGTATTCCGTATGGGGTCCGAAGGGCAACAGGACATTGAGATGTCTATCTTAACTGCTCTCCTCAAAGGTGGGTCTTACAAGCAATTAGGAAGGATACACAAACAAACCCCAATAAGACAGTCCTAAATGCTATCTGAGGTTGACTCAATATTAAAGCTTTGCATTCAGCTAACCTGAAAATGCTTGGCTTTAGGTTCAGATTAAGGTCCGATTAGCTCAAAGTGTAAAATTTAGATTGAAATTTTTGTGTAACTTTCCTCATCCGAAACGCTGGCATGGGAACACTTAAACAGCTATAACTCTGGTATTTTAATACATTTTATTACAGGTCTGGTGTATATTAATAAAGTTAGAAGAAATGGTGTAGAGATCAAAAGATTAACTGAATTTTTCAGACCTGAAATGGTGCTGTTTAAGCCTCAGGGCAAAATTTAGGATCGGTTCCCAGTTTTTTTGACTTCTGTCCTGTTTGCTGAAACAGCATCTGTTTTCAGTCTGCAGAGCACCTAGTAGCTGATACAGGCTCAGTGTGAGAATACTGGAGTCCCTAATGCTGAGATAAAGAGAGGAATTACCATACTCATCTCTGCAGGATCAGCCAGAGGAGCTGAGAGAAGGAGTCTTTTGGAAGAAAGGTTTAATGTTTGCCTTTAGCAATATAAAGTCAGTGTGGGGAGCTCTTAGGGAGTCAGAGAGAGAATTTGATTAATCCTTTTTGAAATTATGAATATGGGGTCAAATGAAAGATAAATTAATTTGTTGAATCCCCTGCTTTGTAATAGAATTGTGGTAATAGACTAAGGATCTAGGCTTGTTGTTTTCTAGTTCTTAGAGAAGTAAATTAAAGAAGATTGTCCAATSTTGTTTCATCATGCATAAAACACCAAAAACCTGAGCTTTTTTTTTTTTTTCTCTTTAGGTACCAATGCATCTGCTCCAGACCAGCTAAGCTTGGCTTTGGCTTGGAATCGTGTAGACATTGCACGCAGCCAAATCTTTGTCTTCGGACATCACTGGCCAGTAAGACTGGTTTTCCTAGTGATATTATTTGGTAATAATTTAAAATAAGCAGTTGAGTATTCATTTCTTGGATTTTCTTGAAGCAGAAGCAGTATTGAATTCTGTTTTGTCCCAGCCTCATATAGGGTATCTTGTTGAGGATGGCCTGTTCGTTTTGAAATCTCCTCAGATTGCTATWTGCAAAAAGTTAGCAATGATTTAAACTCTATGTGCTTTAGAAAATCAATTTCATGACAAGCAGAAAAATAACCCTGTTTAATAATCCTTACAGGATTTGGAAGCAAGAAATGCGTTTATTGGGAACAATCTGTGGTCTTACATACAGTTGAACAGTAGCAGTCCTGGTCACTCCCAGTGAATTGTGTAATCTGCTAACATTTTCTTGACTTCTGATGGTCTCAATGACATGTGCTTGCAGTTGACAGTGTCACCAACTACCTATTAAAGTACACAGCCAGACTGAGATTCACWGCACAGCTTAGGAGGAGTTGTGTGCCTCATTTCATTAACAGCTGTGAAACTCTTGATTTGGATTAATGAAGCAAAATCCTGATGACCAAAGGAAACCTTTGCTGAAAATAGGCCCTAGCARGGAGAGCTATGCCAATGAACTAATAAAGGGCTCTTCAGTAGAGCATTAGGTACTGAAATGAGATTTTTCTCTCTCAAATTATTAGTTTGATGCTATACTAGTTGAAGTCAGCAGTGAAACACTGCAGTGCTTTTGTTCATTTGTGTAGTTAAAATGCTCTGTTTAAGCCACTTCTTGACTCACTGAGTTGATGGGTTTTGCTTTACTGCATGAGCCATCTGGTATTGAATTACTGTAAAGTGTCATGAGAAAATGAGGCTGCAAAAGGCTGTAAGAATGAAGTACAAGTCTTTTTTTATTATTATTCAGATGTCTTTACTGAAATTATAAAATGGTACTCAGTAGAATACTATTCATGTACGTGCTGTATATAATGTAGTTTATTTCATCTAGACTCCTGTATAATTTAAACTCTACTAACAAATGTTGCTACATATGCTATTTTATTCCTTCACTTACATATGAAGTCTCCAATATTCAAAGTCTATTAAAATGCTTATACAGAGAGTATTTAATGATTTTATAAAATATAAAGTATTATTATTATAAAGCATTTATTTGGAAGGAATGTCCCAGTCTCCAGGTTGTTGTGATTAGATTCAGAAATACCAGTTGACAACTGAAGCCAGTTACTGCTTTGTCCTATTTCATACTCCTATTCCATAACAATCTGTGGAAACAATATGAGTCAATTGTAGCTCATTGACATTTCAAATTCATGAAGATTGCTTTCAGTCCTTCATGTGCTGCAAGTTGGCAGATGCAGTTTTGTCTAGGCTATGAATAGCAAGGGGGAGACTATTTTTGAGAAACACAGAGAGCAAGCCTTGTTAAGGAAGAAGCCAGCAGACCCAGTCCTGTAGTTCTCTATGCAGAGCTCAGGTAGTTGTGATCTGGTTTACGTGTGCATGGAGGTTATATAAGCTGTTTGTTGGCTTAAGCAAATTAAGCCTCCAAACCACAGGCAAGTAGTGGCAAGATATTTGTATGTCTACCTCCCTGACTTGGGTAGACAGAGTAGAATGGGGAAGAATGTAGCAGAGAATGGATGTGTCTCCACATAAACATAAACATTTTCTCCAGAATGTAAATGAACTAGCTAGTGGCTCTCTTCCTCCTTTCTGTCTCTACGGTATGGATGCTATTTGGCATTTTGCAACATTCTCCTTAAGTTCTTTTTCACCAGTTCCTTATCCAGCTTTCTATATATGTAACTGATCTTTTCCACTGAGAGCAAAGAAGCTGAAGTGTCAGGTAATTCAGTATTGTATCTTCCCAGTCCTCTCACACTGATTCTGTTTTGATACAGTCATCCTCTGTGTTAAGTCCCATGACAGTCTACCTATTTCACTTCTTTCACTTTCAGTGTTACTATGTTAGACATAATAGCTTTAAAGCAGTTGTAAGTCTGTAACTATGGAAAAGTTATTTACACTTACAGAGGGGATCATCTTAAGTTGACAGCATGCAAGAAGTGATGACTGGGGAGTGAGTTCAATAGGAGTGTGTTCAATGAAAGGTTCACTGTACAATGAATTAGATTTCTAATACTTGTGCATTATTAAATACAGCCCTTAGGAAGCCTTACAGCTGCTGATGGTACAGCCCCCGAGAAGGAAAAGAAGTCTCCAGCAGCTCAGACTAAAGCAGCCAGAGGGAAAGGAAAAGGGAAAAAAAAGGGAGGAAAAGCAAAAGAAGAGCCAGAAGAAGAAACAGATCCAAGAAAGCTTGAACTTCTGAACTGGGTGAGATGGAAATATTTGTATTAAAACTATTAAGGACTTCTTTGAGCATTTTTTTCTTCTCTCTCTATAGCTTTCTGTCAGTTTACAGGGGTGGGATTTAGCCTACCTTAAGGCTCTGAGAGATTGAATTAGCCAAACAATATTAGTTTTTAAATATCCTGGAAAATGGTGCAAAAGGTATTATATCCTCTACAGCATGAACTTAAGACATGAGATATATTATTCCTGGGTACTCGAATCATGTTTTTTAATGAGAGATTTTCTGTGTATTTTAAAGGCATCATGATAGGAATGTGAAAAGGGTGTCTGCAGTTTTAAAATTCCATTTTAAATGACCATTTTTAATCACCTAGAGTTCACTTAATTTTTCCAGTCTTATGTTTTTATTCCAATCTGGTTTTTGAGCAGGAGTGAACTGTTTTCTTATCACAGAAACAAAGTGGCCAGGCCGTCCCAGGGAACAAAAAGAGAGGGAAAAATGCACATTTCCATTCTATAAAATAGTTATTTGCATATTTCCTTAGCCTCAGCAGTAGAATTCTGCAGGGAAATTTTGGTGCTGTTCAGTCTTTGAGACAGGAAACACTGCCTAATCCCATGTCAAAGTTGCATCTTCTTCCCTGCACTTGTCAGAAGGAAATAAGAACACCTGTGAACATCTTCATCCTTCCCTGTACACATTATTTATCAAGTGCACCCAGCTTGAACATCTCCATTTCTTAAGTCTTTCATTTTCCAGTGCAGTAGGTTGGAGGATTTGATTGTCTGGATTAAAGTTCATGTGTCAAGGAGACTGCTACTCAGGGGTTTTCCTCTCTCCCACTTGGTTCTGACCCCTTAGGCTCTGTTAAGAGAACATCCTTAAGGCTTTCTGAACATTTTCCAAATGCAAAATGGAGTTGGTGAAGGGAAAGAAGCGTTTCTTTGATGGTTTGAGTCTTTCAGCAGTACATGTTGCCATTTCTCTTTTAGGCAGCAGTTTGAGTGGTTGATACATACATGAGTTATCAGGGTAAATTATATCAACTTATTTTCAAATTTATACATTATTTTTCTTAATTTTAACCTGCTCCTATCATATTGAGCTAGTAAATCTCTTCCTCACATAATATATGAAGAATGGTATGTCTGGTTTAGTTATTAAATACTAAATAAAATGACTGAAAGCRACAGTCACATTTTCTCCGATCGCTGCCATCTGAAGACTATACCAAACTATACCATCTGTTTTGACTTGCATGTGGGTGAAACATCATTTTCTGAATCGGTTTTCACTTGTAGATTAATCTATGTATTTGGGAACTTGGGAATCTCCTAAGTAGTGGAAATGCTTGTATTTGGCCAGTCACCTCTTCTCTGCTTGCATAGTCTCATGTTCTCCATTCTGCAATTCAGGTGAATTCTCTGGAGCAGGCTATGCTAGATGCATTGGTTCTGGATCGAGTTGACTTTGTGAAACTTCTTATTGAAAATGGAGTGAACATGCAACACTTCCTTACTATACCTCGACTGGAAGAACTTTATAATACTGTGAGTGTGCACAAACAATAAAACAATATCCTGCAGTATCTTATTGGTATTGTATTTARCAGGGATATCTTTTCTTCTTCTTCTTCCATTGTACACTACAAAAATTGTTTTGTTTCTGAAAATCTATGAGCCTTGACAGTACATAAAAATTGGATAGTAGTAGAGGAAGCCTTTGCTGTAACTCATAATGGCCTAATGTTTTCRTACTTATGCACATTGCTAATAGCTGAGTCTGCAGCAAGCTTCAGAAACTCTTATGATTTATTATGTAAACATAGTGATGTATTTAAAATGCATAGTAAGAGCACTTAAAGAACTTAAAGCAGATAGTAAAACTTTGTAACTGTAGCCCAGTTCTTCTATGCAGCCCTGCAAGAGTGGTGGTGACACATAATTACCTGCAGTTCTGCTTAGAGCTAGAGGCAGATCATTAATGGCATTTCTATTTGTGAAAAATATGAAGAATTGAAGCTCTAATGGTCAGTAAATATTTTTGTTTCAGAGACTGGGTCCACCAAATACACTGCATTTGCTAGTCAGAGATGTGAAGAAGGTAAGCTTAGCTAACAGCTGCATTATATTTGCATGGTTATGTTGACTGTATGAGTCAACAGTAAAAGCAAGCATAGCATGGGGGAAAACAAACATTTGAAATTAGATGGTAGCTGTGAAGGAAAGTCAAATTATTTCTTGTGGCAAACAGTGGTGTCAGTCTAAATGAGGTATGACTATATTACACTGCTAGTAATTTAAAAGCTAAGGAGAGGAAAGTTAAGCTGCTAGAAGTGTAATATATTTTTCCAGATTTAGACTGATACTGTTTCTTTTCTACAAGAAGTCCTCAATACAGCTTACAAAGCTCCTTAAAAAGGAAAAAGTGAAAGGTAAGGCCTGCTAGGTTATCAGGACCCCCACCCCTTGCCAGCACAGAATTTGTTCCCCTTTTGTTTGTTTCCTTGAATGTTTTTCGTCATTTTATCTTCCAAGCGATGCTTCTTTTACCTGGGAGAAGATCCATTCTGTTTCTCAGTGCTACAACTCCTTACTCTGTTATTCATTTGTTTCCATTATGTGCGAATTAGTTCATTTTATGTGAACAAGTTCATCATGAGATCTGCTGTTACATTTGCTCTGTTTAAAGTCYGGGGCTTTTATTCAGTACAACATAAACATACGGAATAGTCTGTATTCCTTTTGCAAGGAAAACTCCCTTTCATTCCAGGGAGATTTAGTATGGGAATTCTGCAGTACTGCATTAATGTATAATTCATATTAATCTATTTACTTATCTCATTCAGTGTTTGTCTTTTTCAGTGTTACTAATGCTCTTCTGCATTGTTCTCTTTCTGTCTGCTTCTTTTTGCCTTTTCATTCCATTTTCATGGCTCACTCATTCAGCGGCAGTCTCGGGGATTCAGCTGGGTTAACATGGAGGTGATGTGTTTGCTTAGAGTATAGTTGCTTCATCTAGCTACTGCTCAGTGGTGCTGTGGAATCAGAGTTGTTATAGGAGGTAGTTTGAACAATGAAGCGTAGTATAGTATTCAGCTCATAGCTCTGAGAGTTAATGCAACTATCTAGTTTTTAATAATATGAYAGTGGAAGTTATACAATCTGTTTTTTCCCTCAATTATGTGCTGCAGATTAATCCAAATATTCTGCATTGTAGTCTTAACTTTGTAGATAATRTTATGATGAAATGTAAGTTTCCATACAATGCAGGATATGTATGGTATTCACTGTGAAATTAAGCAGGCCATGCTTTTGTAGTGGATTAATAATCAGTACAAAGTTATCTAAATGCATAAAAGTAACTCTTTTAAATATCTCTGTACTGTATGGGCACTGGCATACTGTATGAGTAAATCACAAATGGAAAATTTGTCCTCATCTGAAAACACTGCCAACATGAAATAAAAAGACCCCAAAATGTGCATGATATGAATCAGAGGCTGCTAATCTCATACAAGTATTGAGAGAACGAGACTATCAGCTACAAATGCTATCCATATTCCAGTATAAGCATGAAATGATATGTTTAACCAGGCAATTTAATATATATTGTGTTTTCTTATCCTAAATACTTATTTTGTTTTCTTTGTTAGGGAAATCTTCCACCAGATTATCATATTAGCCTAATAGATATTGGTCTTGTACTTGAATATCTCATGGGTGGAGCTTATCGCTGCAACTATACTCGAAAAAGTTTTCGGACTCTTTATAATAACTTATTTGGACCAAAGAGGGTAAGAATGAGTTAATTCTGGATGTGACCATCATACTCATGGTAAAAATAAATAATCCTCTGTACCTTCCTCTTTGTAAAACACTGTGTCCAGGTCTAAAGAAATGCTGTACAACTGAAATTGAAACTCTGGTAGTGAAGTCGTGTAAGAAACCTGTAAAATACCTTTTAATACCTTTTAACCTAATATATTTTAAAGGATAGGAGGATGCAAAAGGTGGTAAATATATTGTTCTGGAAATGAAATTCTTCCTATTTCAATAGCTTACAATCCAAGCATTTCTAACTCTGGTGTTTGTGTATTCACTTACTCCTATTTTAAACTTTAGCTTAATATTATAGTACTCTTCTAACTGTAAATTGTATTGATCAGACCAGACCAATTGATCAATTAAATATAACCAACAATAGCCTTAACCTGGGTACAGACCAGGCCGATTGATCAATTAAATATAACCAACACTAGTCTTAACCTGGGTACAGCAAAGGATTCAATCTGAATACAGAACTATGAACCTGCTACAGGGCGTTCTTTAAGGACCTGCTATGAATTTAAATCATATCCCACTGAAATCACTGCAATGTCAGTAAAGCTTTTCATAGTCATGACCTGAGCACAGAGCGTGCATTGTTAAAAACTCTATTCTAAGCAAATAGACTAATTTTCTCTGTTAGCTTATTTATTTTAGTTCAGCCTTGAAAGTCAAATGAAGCTCTGTAGCCTAATTACAAAAAAGCAATTGTTTCAGACGGTCAAAATGCCAGTCAAAGCCCAAGCAAGCTATTCTCTAGTCAACATACGGTACATATATAGTGTTGTACTACCTGATGGTTACAAACGTACAATAAATCTTCTGTAGAAGAAGAAAATCAGAGATTTCGTAATAGAGAAGAAGGAATATTTAGTGGGAAAGTACAAGAAGTTTATTTTTTACTGTTTCCTGTGAGTATCTTTACCCTATAACTGCTTAGAAGCACTGGAGATTTTTTCAACATTTTGTAATCAGGTAACGATTTTCATTCTCGAAAGTGGTAACTGATTGAGTTAGTCATTTAACTCTTCTATCTGAATCAAAAGATTTCACTTGGGTTCAGGATGGAAAATGTTTTCTAACCCATTGCCTTCACTGCAAATACATTTAAGAGGGAGAATAATAATATGATTATTTAGAATAGCAAATTTAATAATAAATAGCCTATGTAAGCAAATTAAAAGATGTTTTCTTTGGTATTGTCTTTGAATTTTCCCTCCCATCTAACTAATTTCCTTCTCTATTTTTAATATTCAGCCAAAAGCTCTTAAATTGCTTGGGATGGAGGTAAGTTTTTATTGTAAAATACAGTTTTTGTCAGTATATTTATTGCTAAAATTCTGCACTTGTTCTTAGCTTTTTCACTATTGGCTTAAAGTAAATTGCAGCTAGATGGCATCTTCCATTTTTTGAACAGCCTCTGAAATACTTACAGTGTTTTCTATGGATAATGTCTTGAGAGCAGCTTAGAGCTTTGCTCTATAACCCTCAAGCGGTTTTTAGCACTGTTAGGCAATAACATGTTCCATGTTGGAACATATATAGATCTTAATCATTTAGATGTGAACACAGATGATGTTCAAGAGAGAATGTGATCCAGCAGTGCTACTTATAGTCAAAGCCTCCTCAACTGTAAAGTAACAATTTGTGCACAAGTAAGATTTTATCATAGGGAAACATTCAACTGAAGTTAAAAAAAAAWTGTGGCATGTTAGATTCTATCTTCCACTATAAAACATCTTTACTAACAGGTATGACATGATGCTTTATAAATATGACATGGAACTGAACGAGCATTACAGGTCAAAACCTTTCCTCAAGTACTTATGTGTCTGCAGAAATTTTAAATTGAAATCACAGTGTTCAAGATCCAGTCTGGGATGATGTTTGATTTGGGGAAACCTCATCTTCTTTTGGAGGTAGTTGCTTTTGTTCCTGAAAATCCATTAATATACACTAGCAGAGCCTTTACATAAAGAGGACAGGGATATTTCCCTGTGAACTATACTTCTATTAATGCCGTGATAGTATTTGAACACAATGTATGTACATGATGCTTGTGTTAAATTTGGTGTATAGTACATCCATGTACAAAAACCTCTCTTTCCCCAAGCAGATGGGCAGCTTTCTTATCTACAGAGAAAGTGTCAATCATGATCAATTTCCTGTCTGATCAACTTCATATTTTCTAACGGATTTGGGCCAAACGCTCAGCCTCTCAGAGGTGCAGCCCTACTTGATCATACTTGAACATGCGGGTTACTTCATGTTTCTCCAATAGCACATTTTGATTTCCCTGTTTCTTTCAGTGGGAAATGGTTTTTATGTGACACAAACTGGACTGTCTTGACAGTGGGTGTAGCCTACTTCCAATCTTCCAAGAGAAAAGAAAGGAGACAGGAAAAACTATTTTTTTCCCTAAAATAATCAGTCATCTGGCATAACACCTTCCTTCTTCTCCCCACCCAGCCACCCAGTACTAACTACTTTAACACTAGGAGTTTAAGCTCCTGAGCACTTTATTTTTGTTATTCAGGGTTTTGATTTGATTTGATCTTTCTAATGTGCAATTTTTGGTCCTCCTTTTGAAATTTCATGCCCTTTACTTTGAAAATGCCCAACAATTTCTTCATGTGCATATTATTATTAATGACCACTAAGTTTTCCATAAGAGACAAAGGTAGCCACTTGCAGTTCTCAGAACTGCTAGAAGAGAAAATACATACTTAAATGGTGAGTGAAGAGTCTTTTTTGGAATCTGGAGGTGTAGTGCTGACCCCTGAATTGGTGTTTAAGTTCATATTGCTGCATAGTGTCATAAAACAGTGTGTTATGCCATGCTTGCTTATATGAACAGGAACTGATTTCATAGAATAGTAACTGCTTTTACTAGCAGTACACCTCTGAGACCAGAATCACACCTTGCAGTGATGATGAGCTCTGTCTACACCTGTATATGCAATGTTCTTCCTACACTTTTTTAAACCCTAATTTTCCCAATCATGGCTTTTCTCCCTTCAGGATCCTGCTTCATTGTCAGTACTTTCCTTCAGTTACTTCCTTGTTGGTTCCTGTAGTCATGGCCTATCATCCCTATCCCTTTAAGAAATGGGATACTTTTACCTTCTGTTTTCACTGCATACATAAGAGGAGATTGCTTATTCAAAGATGAACACTACCTTTAGTATCATACTGTTCTTAAGGACACTACCTGCCTGCCTTTTCCCTTTGCATGTTTAACACTCTTTCCACCTGCATGTCAGTCTGAAAACTACTTTGATATCTGAGTTATTCAGCACTGTTCTTCAGGAATAGATTCAGACATATCAAATCAGAAATTATGGTGGAACCTGTTTATAGTGAATTCACGTTTGGTAAAGCTCCACTGACACTGCAATAGAATTCATTAAATATTAATTCATTGCAATTACACAGGCAGTAGAGATATACTTAACAGCATAGTGTAAAGTGATGGGGTATGATAGGTTTCTATTGTTCTTACCCGGGATGGGTGATCTGTAATTAAGTATGCAATAAACAGTTCTCTTGTTTAAAATATTAACCCAGCCCAGTRCTAGCCCAGTGCATGCTCTGTCCTGTGTTGTTCTTCATGGTTTTGTCTCCGTTGACATCCGTTGTAGTAAACAGCAAAAACAAAGTAAATTTTAATTATAAATATCATATCCTCTCAATGATTTTCTGTGCATGATGCAATTGTCAAGTTAACTCTTAAAAACCGATGGGGAGAGTTTTGCTTCTGTTCTCCGCAGGATGATGAGCCTCCCACCAAAGGAAAGAAGAAGAAGAAGAAGAAGAAGAAGGAGGAAGAGATTGATATTGATGTGGATGACCCAGAAGTCAGCCGCTTTCAATATCCATTTCATGAACTGATGGTATGGGCCGTGCTGATGAAACGGCAAAAGATGGCACTCTTTCTTTGGCAGCGAGGGGAGGAAACTATGGCCAAGGCACTTGTTGCCTGTAAACTGTACAAGTCTATGGCCCATGAATCTTCTGAGAGTGAACTGGTGGACGACATCTCTCAGGATTTGGACAACAACTCCAAGTTAGTTGATGTGGAACAGAGTACATGTCTGTCTGATATAGGGAGTTGCCTGACCTGTGGAAAGCTTATTTTAAGTAAAGTACAATTAATTTTTAGACTGTGGATTCGTGGAATGCTATTTGGAGCCTGTTTATCAATAGCAAACAAGGCAAAATTGGGTTTCAGAGTCTGAATGCAACACTAGCTAGGAGAAGACTTGTATTTTTATGACAGCACGCATTCTTTCTTCAGCTTCTTTCTCTGTACAGCTAGCTACTTTTACTTCACAGAGTTACTTCCAAGATTTACTCATGCAAACAAATATGTATCTGATCATATATCTAAACCAGCCTTAAGATGTCATTGGTCTAAGCTGATTCTCTCTGGTTACTAAAAATTCGGCGCTTTGGCCCGCTGTCCCAAATCAGGTTTGAGTCTTTTTGTTCTGGCTGTTGTACATGCAGGCAGGAAGATGTGACCCCCTTTGAATAGAGTGGAACCCCAAATGCAAGCAAACGCTGTGATTTTTAAATCACACTTCACCAGATTTATCTTGTTTTTTCCAGAGATTTTGGCCAGCTGGCTGTAGAACTTCTGGATCAATCCTATAAACATGATGAGCAGATTGCTATGAAATTACTGACCTATGAACTAAAAAACTGGAGTAATTCCACCTGTCTGAAACTGGCTGTGGCAGCCAAACACAGGGACTTCATAGCTCATACATGCAGCCAGATGCTTTTAACAGACATGTGGATGGGGCGACTACGCATGCGGAAAAACCCAGGCCTTAAGGTATTTCTTTTGTACAATTGCTGTCAAAGGTGCGGCTTGTTGTACATAACACTGCATCATTTATAATATATACATAGAACAAATTGTGTTACTAACCATAAGCGTTTTAAGAGCTTATCTATTTTGAAGCTAACATTTTTTGTTTCCAAATTCAGGACATTTAAGGAACAATACCCCATAACAAAGGAGAGTGTAAGATCATAAAAGGCTTAATGTGATTGAAATCTGAGTGCAAAGTTGAGGCTTTTAATGAATAATGAAATCTATTCATTGAAAACATATACTTCTGATTAGTTGTATATGAGCGAAAAAATCCTCATTAGGGACAGATGGTTCTTACACTGCTTAATATTCTACCAAATGGTACTCAGAGATGATGAGTGAGTCTGTGCAATTGCATTGTGTGAAACTGTGGGACTTTTATTTCCATCTTCTGTGATTTGATTCCATATACTGATTTTCACTTTTTCTGGTTATGAGTATTTTAAGGGGAGTGTCACAAACAAGACATATTGAGTGAGACAGTTATTATGGAAGTAGGGTGATTTTTGCCTGTGCATATTTTGATGTGATATGTCCTTTCTTTGTTACATAATGCAATGACTATGATCCATATGTAGGCCTCTCATCATGGTGCCACCTTCAGTCTTACATCCTTATTTCTTGAACCCCTTATTACTAACAAAGTGCCATGCCTACCTTCCCAGGCCATGCTCCAAGCTCACATATGTATTGCCCACTCTCTGTCATTCTCAACTTCTTTCTAACTTCCCATGTCTCCCACTTAAACTCATTTAAAATCTTGAGGCAAGTCTCCTGCCTCCCAAATTGCATCATGGTGCTTTCTAAATCTGTTCRTTGATTTCCTTTCTTTTCTCTGAAGTGTTCTTCTGCCCATTAACATCTCAGTTTTATTACCTACATTCTTCTCTTAACCTTTTTTCTGTATTTCATCAACTCATATCTGTTTCCTGTGTCTCTGCAATCTCATTCAGCAGAACTGAATCTGCAAAGCTTCTTTTACTCTTTCACAAGTTTTTTTTTTAACTAAAAAAACTAATTATAGTAGTTGACTGAAATAACTATAAACTCCAGAAAGTACCCGAACCCCTCCTCCCAGTGCCACTGTGTCATTCCATTTAATTTATCTGCTCAAGTCTCATTCTGGAGCACAATTTCTTAATTGCAGTGTATTCATGGAGACAGGAAGTGTACCAGAGTGCTGTCTTTCCATCCAGCAGCTTATTGGTGGAGCTCCATAAACACTACATATTCATTATTTTTGTAGGTTTAGGGATAGCAGAGTATTTAGAATGTTATGCAAAAGCATTGTTTAAAGGGTTTGTCTCATTATAAAAAATATTACTGTAAACAAGTACTGCTGTCTAACTTGAATTCTTTTTTATTGTGCAGGTTATAATGGGGATCCTCTTCCCTCCCACCATCCTTTTCCTAGAGTTTCGCAGTTATGATGATTATTCTTATCAGTCATCAAGAGAAAATGAAGAGGGTAAAGAAAAGGAGGAGGAAAATGTGGTCAGTATGGAGTTTATCAGGAAGTTCTAACACGTCAAGCAAACTCAATTTGCTGACTTCTAGGGCACTCAGGTTAAAATCTTAACTGCCTGGGTGGGATCAAAATCACTGAAAAGCTTGGGAGTGTATAGGCTGGGTTCTCTGGGTGTATAAGTTGTCTGTGTGGTTACACTGATTTATCGTAGTTAAGGATGTGTATTTTTGAAGTTTTTAAAAAGACAATAGAACTGGGGTAATCTAGTGCTCAGAGGAAGCATCTTGCAGTTGACGGTTAGCTAGGATTGCAGTTGAGAAAAGCCACCATATGTAATGTCAATTGTTGAAAAATTTTGGTCTTCCAGGATGCGAATGTGGATGCAGGCTCCCGGAAAGGAGATGAAGAGAATGGAAATAAAAAACAGAGAAGCCTTCCAATTGGAACAAAGATCTATGAGTTCTATAATGCGCCCATTGTCAAATTCTGGTTCTACACAGTAAGTCATGGTGATTAAACTGATGGTAATCATTGTTCTTACATCTGTAAAACTTAAGATTCCTACATAAAAATAATAACCAGGTAATAATTAAATAAATAATAGTGGCTTTAATGGGATCTCCTTGATGAGTAAAGTACTCCCTTTATTCAGAGAAAGAAGCATGGACAGTGAAGCAATGAATAACTAGCTTACACTGTCACCCTTTAAAGCTCCTACAGACTTTGAAGGAGACCCTGTCTGGCTAATCATATGCTAAATTTAGTGCAAGCTCCACAATCCAGTCATCCCAGGAGGGGTGGATTCTCTCGTTTTCTAAAGGCTCTGGTGCCTGTTCTGCTTTGAAATAATACTTTATAACCCAGGTAAAGCCACAATATTCAGTGCTTGCTATTTGCTTAATCGACATTCATGCTCAGACGACTGCAGCCTCAACGAAAGCACAGATGCAGACTCAGAATTCTAAGACTCAATAGAAGCTTTTTCTCATACTTAAATAATTAAAAACTGTATAAACTAAAAGATCTGATTTTTGGAAAACATCTAATTTTTCTCTCTTTAATGGAGTGCATCAAGAATTATCTGGTGCCAAACTCTGTTTTAATAGAGCAGAAAGAAATATCCATGCTACTGCTCATAAATTTAATGTGTGCCCTATGTGAAGGATACTGTTTTCTCTTTTATTTAAAGTTAGGACTTCTGATAGCTAATATGTATTAAGATTATATAGTTTTTTAGTTTTAGCACATCATAATTGCAAAACACTGTGCAGATCCCTTTTTATTGCCTATATAAATAGTTTAAATACAAAATTGCTATTTAATTTCAAACAAAAATATTCAACCTGATTTCATGAGTGTAAAGAAAGTAGGTTATAGAAGGTTAAAAAAGCCTCAGGTACAAAGGACCTGATCAGAGTGCACTGGAATTGTTGTCCTGCATATTTCTATGAACTTCAGATAATTTAGCAGCCTGGATTGCACATTCCACAGCATCTGTCATTCCTCATACTCCTACTGCTAGAGGCCCACGGCCTCTGCTTGTGTGTCTGGCAGCTGCAGCGAGGGCATTGCAGCAGGCCCACTTCTTTCAGAGAAGAAAACTTCTCTTTACCCAAGTGAAAGTCTTCAACCCCTGAATCCATCAGGAACAGGAAGATGACTTGAAATGTTGGCACTTCTGGAAAGATAATCTAAATTTGTAGGACTGCCAATATGGCTTGCTACTGTTTCCAAAGCTTTGATGAAGGAGTCCTGTTTTCTTAGGACAACCACAGCCACAGTACAGTTCTTTGGAGCTGTCATATCTGTTGGAGATGCCTATTTTCTAAAAATTGAAATAAAATTTAAAGGATAGTTATAAACAAAATACATCTGAATTCAATACTTCTGAAGCAGGTTAGTTGCTTCTGTAATTTTATACAGTTCCTAGTACTACTGTAACAGAGTAACATTCTCATGATATTCACATCTCACAATAAAAGCGTACAAATGATCTGTATGCCATTGAAAACCACAATACATATTCATTTCTCCAGTGTTAATAGCTCTCTAGTTAGTATTTGGCACTTTCTGAGGATATTGAAAATTGTGAACGTGAATGCCTTCAGAACATAGAAAAAACAGCATTTAAATGCATTTTGCAGTGCATTATACTGTTATAACGAGGCACAATCTCAATATATCTTCATATAAATATCACAGTTAAGGGCAGGCTTCACTTTCATGCATTTTGCAGACCCCTCAGCAAAGAAGATTTTGCTGCCTTCTACGTTTGCTCTCTTCTTTCATGACTGGACATGCTGATGCAGCCTTCTGTGCTCTTACTGAATTAGACTTCAGCAAGAAAATCATTCCTGAGGTTAGAGTTTACTTAAAGTAACCAAAATATCTGCAAGTATATTGTCTGTTCATGCAGGTGGATTTAAGTAACAAACACAGAAATAAAAGTGTTTTAAGGCCTAATATAAGAAGTTTGTATGCTTCTGGCCTTGCATAAAGAGAATGTTTTGCCAGAACTGTCTCAACTTTGTTATTTCACAGTGGAGGAAAGCGGGCGGCTTGTGTGGCTCATCCTTTCCTCTCCACTCCAGGTAGCTGCTACTCACATCCCTGCCTTCTCTTTCTGCTTTAGATCTGTTAGAGATGGTAGATAAGCAGTTTACATTGAATATTTCATTTACTGTTTCTTTAAAAAACCCTGTCTTCCTCCTGGAAAAAAACTTTTGTTTTACTACTGTTTTGCTTACCTTTTTTCTTTTCTTTCTTTCTTTTTTTTTTTTTTTTTTTTTTTTTTTTTTTTTTTTTTTTTTTTTTTTTTTTTTTTTTTTCTATTTTTTTTTTACTTAATTTTTTTTTTTTTTCCTGCAAATGATAGCCATTGAATCCATTTTGGATTCCTAACTCAGGACTTCCAGGCTTTCTGAAGTTTTGAGCTTGGCCAGTCACCAGTGGCTGCTGTGAGGCATGGAGACAGCAGCATCATCAGCTGCACATCCACACCAGCAGTCACCAGTAGTTGTGGAAAACTGAATTATTGCTCTACTGACTTACAGTGAAGTTCCAGAACTTCCTACTGGAACCAGCAGGGACTGATTCATTATGTGGTAGTTATCTAAAGTAACTGAATACTGCCTAAATGCAAATGGATCCTAGGATCTGTCATCTAAAGTCCGTAACAGATTTCTTTTCTTTTCTTTTTTCTTTTCTTTTTTCTTTTCTTTT
>NW_028186149.1:2889519-2912138 GCF_003343005.1 Rhea americana
TTTTCTTTTCTTTTCTTTTCTTTTTTCTTCTTTATTTTATTTCTTTTTTTTTTTGATGTAGATATCTTACCTGGGTTACTTGATGCTGTTTAATTATATGATCTTGGTGCCAATGGAACAGTGTCCATCAGTCCAGGAGTGGATTGTCATCTCCTACATTGTGACATTGGCTTTAGAGAAAGTAAGAGAGGTAAAGTCTGATCATCATAATAGAATCCTTGGAAAGCACTTCTTCCTTAGAGGTAAAAATGACATAGACTTCTGCAGTGGGTTGAGAAGCTGTATGCAAGAGGGAAGACTCTCTTAGCCGTAGAGACCCAACCTGCCCATCACTGGAAAGAATTTCATGTATAACCTATTCCTGTATCTTAAAGTCTTTTCTTGTTGGGGAAGAGGGCAGGCAAAAATGCCCTGAGGACAGTAGTCAAAATGACAAAATGAGTTTCTTTGTTATTCTCTTAAGTATTTTCAAGGGAGAGCATGGCCATAGTTCATAGAGTAAATCTCAGTGGGCACCAGCTGCGTTGATCCTGTTGTTCACTTCTGATGCAGCATCCTTGATGAGAACTGCAGGCAGTTTGGGGAAATCAGGAGCAGAATCTAACCTACCTCTTGGCACTTTTATATGAGAAAGATAGCATAAAAACTTCCACGATATTTGCCTGCTACAGTTTGGTTTGCATTTGGCCTATTCTCTCTGATTCAAATTCCCTTCTGAGTACACAACTCATACTAACTTTATTTGGAGGTAAATGCAGATACAAAATCAGTAAGCCAGATGTCCTGATTTAAATGTTAATGAATAAATACTGCAACAAAAAGATAGCAGAAATATACCAAAATTGAAACAGGGATGAAAAGAAAATGTTGTCAGTTGGTAACCAAAAACGTTTTTGCCTAAGACCAATTTTGCTGCCTGTGGCACAGTGTCCCAAATGCCTGTTGAGTATAAGACTGGTCTTGTCTCATGACTTATTTCAAAAATGTTATTTGGAGTTTTTCTAATGATTTCCTTTTTCATCCTTTATTTCAGATTCTGATGTCAGAGCCTGGCAAGCTGAGCCAAAAAGTGAAAGTTTGGCTACAGGAATACTGGAATATTACTGATCTGGTGGCTATTTTAGTATTTATGATAGGAGCAATTCTTCGCCTACAGAAGCAGCCATACATGAGTTATGGAAGAGTGATTTACTGTGTAGATATCATTTTCTGGTACATTAGAGTACTAGATATCTTTGGTGTGAACAAGTATCTGGGACCTTACGTCATGATGATTGGAAAGATGGTTAGTGCTCAAGTTGTTCTAAGTTTTGTATATCAGAGGTACAGAAGAAACTAAATTCCGTTCTAATTTTAAAAAACAATCTTAAAGCTTTTTTCCATCTGAGTACGATTCTGAATAAAGGCTGTGAAATAGGACTAAAGTTTTGTCTTGTGAATTTCACACTCACACATGCAATAGTCTTGCTAACAGTTGCTTGATTCAAGAGCAAAACTCTTTTTGAAACACCACAATAGCTCGTTCACCGTGTCTGCCTTCTACCTCCCAAAGTCGTAGCAATAACAGACTGCCAGGAAACAGGGATCATGCACAAAACCATCAGTTGTCGGGAGGAGGTGACACAGCAGTGCTTATGCCAGTTTTTTGCAACCAGGGAAAAACTCTGTGCTGAAAGCACAGCATAGTGCACTTAATGCAGAAGAGAATCTGCATAGCAAAGTTTTAGTATTTTAGGTCTTTTTAAATAGAAAATCTAGTATTTCTTTAAAAAGCTGGTTCTCCTCCATTTTTATATGTATTTATTTCATGACCAGTAGTTAAAGCCAAAGAATAATACCAGGAAAATTAGTTGGGGGGATGTATTTGTTCTCTTGATACTTTCTTGTTTGCTTTAATGTGTGCTTGCAAATAGACATGCTGATGCTACTGTACTAGCTGGTGATGACAAGAACCTCTCTCCATATGGTCCCTCTGTGCAGATGATTGACATGCTCTACTTTGTGGTAATCATGCTTGTGGTTCTGATGAGTTTTGGAGTAGCCCGCCAAGCTATTCTGCACCCAGATGAGAAGCCTTCTTGGAGACTAGCTCGCAACATCTTCTATATGCCCTACTGGATGATCTATGGAGAGGTGTTCGCAGACCAGATAGACCGTAAGAATAGAATTCATAGTAAGAGTCTGTTTCCTGTTTCTGAGGCAGATGATCAGATCTAAATTAATATTTGTTTTTAATGTGGAAATAGTATTTTGTCTTTATTTTTATTGTTATGTTGAGAGTTTTCTTCTGACAGACTCTAGACACTAAATAACTTTCTATTCCCCGCTTGCATGTCCTACCTGTCAATGTATGTTCAAATTCAGCTAATACTGAGAACAATGCAGTCTAGAATGCTCTCCTGTCTGTGAATATGACAGTATTGCCTATAAAATGTGCCATTTATTCACAGTACCCCAAAGAGATCATTCTGCAACTTTCTTTTGAATGAATATTTTTACTAATAGCCAGTCCCAACAGAAGATAAAAATAAATCCCTTGTACAGGAGATGAAAATACACATATTCTTTCATCATCAGCTCTCAGCAGAAGCAGTGAACTAATATATTTTTACTCCCATTGATACATCTGCCTACTTTCCAGAAATGTTGGAGTTGCATGCATCATTTAGGTTCTCATTACCCACATCTATGAAAAAACAAAAAAGGAAAACTCTGCTTGATTAGCTTTGGGACTGTAAATAGGATTTCTTATACAAAGCTGCACAGATAAAAAAAAAATCAGTGTTGTAGAGGAGCTGGACACTGTCATGTTGCTAGTAGTTTTGTGTTAATTGAAATCTACACACAGTCGAACATGCAGCTGGTGTCCTTTTGTGTGTATCACCGTTTGCATTTTATCTAAAACAATATAAACTTATTTCAGCTTTGTGAATGTGCTATTTATTTCAGCTAGCTGTATATACTGAAAAGCAGTAAAGTGAAGGCAGAAGGAACTGTAAGGTCCAAGTTCAGTGAAAAAACAAAATCATCATCATTAGAAACCTTTATACAAAAATAACATTAAACTGTAGAGCTTCCTATTCAGAAAGAAGAAAATGTCATTAGTCTGTTGCTAAAGCTACACTGTTGCAATGATCCTGTCATCTTTTTCCTTTTGAATGTTTGTCTCGTAATGTAATTTGCAGTATGTTAAATTACTCTTGACAAATACTAGGGCAAGCAGGTCAGTTACCTGATACTGTAGCTTCGTTGCACAGGTGAGCCAGGCTAAGCTGCACTATGCATCCCACTTGAACAAAGAATGTTTGCTTTTGTATACACTGATTTCTCTATCAAACAAAACTCCCACCTTGCCAACAATATTGATCTCTGTATTGTAAGTGGTATTCCTGACTTCTCTTAAGTTTTGAGTCATTTTTCAAGTATATACTATTCACTCCTATGAATTAGAAATCTTTCTTCAGCAATGTGAAAGATTTTTTGGCAAGCTTCTAGACTTTCAAAAAAGTTAGAGAGGGCTTTTCCAGTTACATGAGTCCAGTTCAGCTACTTGTTTCACTAACCATCTCAGGTTAGAAGTTTTGCTCTGTCCCTAGCTTAAGCTTAAACTTAAGCTAATGTCTTAACATCATAAGCATAAAATGTCTGCACAAGGAGTTCTGCTGTTATAACTAGATTGCATTACAGTTATTCCATAAATGTCTTATGTTTACAAGCCCACAGACTGATTTCAAATAATCTTTTTATTTTCAATAACAAGGTTTCATTCTGATCTTTCCATGGTTCTCTGTATACATCCCACAAAAGCAATCTTAGTAGTTATCAGGGAGTGAACCATGGGCAGGCTGTGTGACAAATGTGCATAGTTTTGCCAAAGCCCATGAGCGTAAACAATTTATGGACAAAGTATTATATCAAGTTATCCATCTGACTGAAATCAGTGGGACTTTTGCCTTTGGCTTCACTGAGGACAGGATGACAAATTACGAAACTGCTGAGGCTGGAAAGCACCTCTGGAGATCATCTGGTCCAACCCTGCCCTGCTTAAATCAGGTTAAATTAGAGCAGGTTGCTTGAGACCTGTCCACCCAAGTATATATCCAGGATAGAGACTCCACAACCTTTCTGGATGACCTGTTCCAGTGTTTGACCATCCTTATAGTAGAAGGGCTTTTTTCTATTTAAACAGAATTTCCTGCATTTCAGTTTGCACCCATTCCCTCTTGTCCTTTCACTGGATACCACTGAACAGAGTCTGGCTCATCTTCTTTACATGCCCCCTTCAGATATTTATACCCATGAATAAGATCCCCCTGCCCTGAGCCTTCTCAGCTCCAGGCTAAACAGTCCCAGTTCTCCCAGTCTCTCCTCATATGTCACATGCTCCAGTCCCTTCAGCATCTTCATGGCCCTTTGCTGGGCTTGCTTCAGTAAATCTCTCATACTGGGGAGCCCAGACCTGGACATAGCACTCGAGACGCAGCCTCACCAGGGTTGAGTGGAGGGGAAGGTTCACCTCCCTTGACCTGCTGGCAACACTCTTTCTAATGCAGCCCAGCATGCTCTTCACTTCAGTTCATTCTAATTTAGCAGATGCCCATGAGCAAGAAATTAGAGGCATCTGTTGTCCAACAGCAACACATTATTCAATCAATAGAGAATTAGAGAAGCTGAGTTTCCCAACAGTTTAATTTTTCTTACAACCACCATTTAGAGATTGGCAAACAAATATTCCTACTGCTAGTTAAATGGCCTTTTATGGTGTTATAAACTATAACAACATCAATAACACAGTTATTAATGGAAACGTAGCTATTCAGTGGAGACAGCTGGCAGATTCAGTGCCAGRCTGGTTCTTTAAAAAACAAGGGGAAAAGGATATGTGTTTTGTTAAGAGCTGGAAGAATTGTGATGATTGTGTGTGATAACTTTGAGTTGTTTTGTGTTTGTGGTGACTATCAGTTTTGTTTACTTGCCTGAGATATCTTGTAGATTTAAATGATCATCTGCCAGCACCATTTTGTGATTTATTTTTAATGTCATGAATTTTCTGCCACATGTAACATTTGGGGAAGACAATATGAAAATGAAGTTGCAGAATGTAGTGCAGTTCAAACAAAGACATTGTTTCTAAGCATATGTCTCTGCTGTTCTGACATTTGAGTTGCTTATCTTTTCTTGGAGGCAAAATTGTATTTTCAATCATCTGTTTTCTTTTTTCCATATTATTCTATTGTTTTCTTTCCTTCTCTCCCTGCCCCATTTTTTTTCTTTCCTTTGGAATGCTGTTCAGTCTATGCCATGGAAATTAATCGTAAGTCTCTGGTCTCTGGGGAGCTGATAATCTCATTTWGCTGAATATGTTCATTAATCTTTTTTTTCACTAGATACTGACATTTTAATTACAGGGTATATCTAGTATCCAGGTGTGTCTCTTGTTTTTCTAATGAAATAGTTTAATTTGAAGAGAAACAGAGGAAAATAGTTTGTTTCAGTATAGATTGCAGATCTGAATTTTCAGTCAGGCTTATGTGGTTGCTRTGACCTTTCCGCTAAAATGTTCATTTTTAAAAATTATGCTGCATGAGTGTCATGATAAAAATAATTCCCTTTGATTACCTAGATATTTTATTAGTGTTTCTTCAGCAGAGCTTTCATTGATCCACATGAATAATAATATGATTCACTTGACTTTCCTGTTACACTTTCCTTATGATAAACAGGAAAAACATAGGCCTGGTGTTCAAAAAGCAAATAAAATATGTTGTTATTAATCATTGTTGAAATATCCATTTCACTCCAGACTATATAAGATCAACATACTTTCAAATAATTTAAACTTTTTTCAGGTGAACTTGATAGGATTTTTGAGCAACTAGTAAAAAATAAATATTTCTTATCGATCCACATAAATTAAATCTGTAATAAGCCTATTGCCAGATTTAATATTTATTAAGGAATTTCAGGTGAAGAAGCTGTTGTTGATATACATTTTTACCTGACGCTAAATAGTTCCAAAATTTAGCCTTGTATTTGAAATCAGTTTTGTTGGCACTTTATTGGCACAAAAACTTGTTGCATTTTCCCAGCTCCAAGACAACCCTTACCCAAGACAACCTATGTATTCTCAGGATTAGTTTAGGAAATTATTTGATAACAATTCAATCACTATTTTCAAATTTTTCTCATTTTCACCAGTCTATTTTAGTGTAATTGTATCTTCTTTTCATTATGTAGTTTTATCTTTTTGTTTAATACTTTATCTAAAATTTAGAATTACTGTGAAAACTAAGGGGAGTAGAAATCTGTGTAAAAAGAAGATGAGAAATTGGATATTTCCATTCAGGAACAAATTAAGTGTGCTGAAAAGCACTCACAACTTTCAGCAAGAAAAAAGAAGCTAGGCTTATTGAATTACTTTTTTTTTTTCCAGAAGAAAAGTATAAACATTAACCACTCCTGTATGTGTAGCCATACTTGCATAACCAAGCAAGCTTTGCCGAGCACGGAACCTACAGGCTGGCAGGGAGCAGCAAGAGCAAGGCTGCCCCCCCAGGGAAGGGGAGCCAAGGGCAACCTCAGGCAGGCGGTGGGCACAGTCTCACAGGGCCTGAAGGCAGCAGACAGAGCAGAGTCCATAGGATGTCCCCAGGCAAGGCAAGCGGTGGTCCCAGGTCCAGCCAAAGGGAAAAGGAGACTGGGCCCAAGACACGAGAAGCGTCCAGCCAGGAGACAAGCTGCCTGTGGCACAAGTCTATCGCAGAGGGAGGGCCCAGAAGCAGGGCTCAGCCTGGTCCCGCTGTGACATAGCTGAAGCAGGAACAGGCTTGGGCAGAGGGTGTGGGTGGAGACCCCAGGTGACTATAGTATTAGCCTTTATAGCCTGTTAGTGCACTGATTTTGTGCTCAGTCCAACACCAAGAGCAATCTGGGACCACTGTAAATCCTTTTATATCTTTGGCAAAATATGCACACAGGTTTGGTCTGAGATTTTTTTTTTAATTCCATTATTAGTATCATCACTAGCACATGAAGATCTTCTCCCAGACTATTGCTATGAGGAAAATAAAATCCATATGAATTTGAGGAGGAAGTAACACTGTACAGTAAACTTGGAGCTGCTGCTTTGTTCATTATCATGGGAAAATATTTTTGTTTTGTCTAGTTAGAAGCAGTATTTGGACTAGAAGTTATACGTAGTTGCTACTGGAAATAAACTGACAAAATTTGTCCAGTTTGGCAAAATTTATGTATGTCATCATTAAATAAATGTGAATGGTGTTCTTAATGTAGGGCAATTTGTGAAAAGTACCTTTCCTGTTTTCTCCTCAGCTCCTTGTGGTGACAATCTTTATGATGAGGATGGTAAACGTCTGCCTCCATGCATACCAGGCGCCTGGCTCACTCCTGCTATTATGGCCTGTTACCTCTTGGTAGCAAACATCCTGCTGGTAAATCTGCTGATTGCTGTCTTCAAGTACGTAAATGATCATACACTATCTTTACTTTCTTACTGAGAGCCCATCAGCTGATTTTGCAAGGGTTTGCATTCACATTCTGAATCTAATTATTCTGTGAACATGACTGTCAAATATTTGGCATAGTTCRTATGTTGGGAAAGAATGGAAGAAAGCTTGCTACAAATTTAACAGCAATTGCAGTGATGCATACAAGAGAATCTGACTATGAATGACATTTAATTGATAGTGACAAGCTGGAAGTTTGTTCTAAAAACAGGAAAACTGAATACGTGAAACCTGCTACATACATGATGGAAGGCTATGTAACTACTAACTTATTATTCCAAGGACAGTAGCATGGATCTGTAGAATGAAAATCTGAACATGAAAAGCATGAGGATTTTCCACTATCACTGCACCCTCTGCCCCTCCTCTTTTTTTGCTTTGCTTTTATTTAGAAAAAGAAATTATGCCCTGCACAATTGTTACAGCTCCCAGAAAAAGAGCTTATATTGCCTCGAGCCAAGAAACAGGCCAGCTACACTTTGCCAAGATCCGTGGCTAAGTGTATGGCTGGCCCAAGCAATGCGAACTGTGCAGATTCTTAATATTATTCCATAGATCCATACTTAGAATTCCCCAGAGTTAAACTAAATGTGTTTTCTGTCCACAGTTTTATCTTCTGCTCACAGTTATCCTGCATGCTTTTCCTATCATGACTTAACAGTACAAAAAATAGACGTATCTACTTGCCAGTAAGACTTTCCCAGCACRCCACTTGAAAAAAGCACCAAGAGAGCAGGTGAATGTATTTTGTCCATAAACATGCAGTGCTGGAAGGCTTCCTGGCATAAGTAACTGGCATCACAATCAGAAAAAATACTTCGTTCATCTTGTGCCCAGAAATCTACAACTCACAAAGCTTGTCTTTTATCTGATGTATGTAGCTTAAAAGGTCATGAATTTCAAAGCGTTCAAATGCTAGTCACATAACTAGGGGGAAGGAGAAGAACCTTACAATAGTAGCTATTATTGGCTGAAGAGACCAAGGAATCAGCAGTTTGGGAAGTAGGTCATGCTGTTAACGCCTGCCATCCCAGCCTGTTTGCAAGAGCCTGGGATCTAGTTGCAGAATTCCTGCTATTCCTAGAGACACAGAATGAAGTCAGATTGTCTTGTTATCAGTGATAAATAAACTATTCATAGCCAAAAGAAACCAAAAAGCATATGTACTCAGCATTTTCTGGTTTTGAGGATATGTTTTAAATGGTTTTGTAAATATAAGTATTTTAAAGCAGAGCAAGTTAGAAAAAAAGAAGCAGGTAGAAAGTGTAAAAGGTGAAGTGTCAGCAACCAAGGACACTTTAAAATAGTTTGAAAAGCTGTATCAAGACAGAGAACATCAAGATTTGATTTCTCTTAGTTGATATTCTATAACCCAGATTATTGTTATCTCTGGATTGAATACTGTCTACTTACTTTCTATTCGTTCATATCCAGTGCAAAATAAAATTTCTGCATACCACACATCATTCTGGTGTAGAAATGATAAACTCTTGGCTTCCAAGAACAGCTTCCTTCATAAGAATGTGTACGATGTTCTCAAGTCAGACATTTGAATGAATAAAGTTTGAATTCAGGACATTTTGTGAAAGCTTCRAGTTTTCTATGTAGGTCAAACTGATTAGCATATTAAAGGAAAACTATGTGAAGCTTCTGGGTTTAGTATACAAAATAATTCTTAAGGATTTAATACTTTGTGTAGTATCAAATCCTGGCACGTTTTAGTAGAAATATTTACTTTATAACCAAACCCAAAAAATCTAATTATGTGATTCATAAATTGTGCAAGTTTCTTTCCACTACTGGCTGCTAACAGACTTTATACAATAGAAGCAAATAGTGTAAGAGGAGAACTGTTGCAAGTGGTGCATAAGGGATGCAAAGCATTTCCTTCTGCTTTAGTACCCTTGAAAAGAGTAGCAAAATCATGAGTTCAGGTTAATTGTTAGTCCCGTTAGAGCCTGCATGTTCAGCAGCATCAACAAAAGGCTGACCTGAGAAAGTCGTGTGACCTCATGTTGTTACTTAGCTTCCTTTTTCTTTGTGTACTCTCTCTGTGACAGCTGAACTTAGGGCCTAACAGAAACCGTACCTTTGTTCCCTTCCAGCAATACCTTCTTTGAGGTAAAATCAATATCCAACCAGGTCTGGAAGTTCCAGCGATACCAGCTGATCATGACCTTCCATGACAGACCTGTCCTTCCCCCACCAATGATCATCTTCAGCCACCTCTACATAATCATCAAGCGGGTGTGTTGTCGCTGCAAGAAGCGTGAAGGAGATCAGGATGAGCGTGACAGGGGACTGAGTATGTGAAAAATCTCTGAATTGAGCTCTTTGCACCACATTACCACAAAGCAACTGTTTTTTCCAATGCTGAGCTATTTCTTTTGTTCAATTTAACAGTCCAGTATTTGCAGAAGATAGCATAGGACGATATTTATATCAAACTAACATCTATTGAGCTCCTTGTGCTCTTGAGAATATAGAATGCCATACTATTAACGAATGCTTTCTTTAACAGACTTTCTTAAATAGATTTCCCTACTGCAGTGCATCAACTTAATCCAGATTTGCAAAATTTTATTGAAATCCACACAATGGGAAAGGCAAATAGRAAATTGAAAAGAAGGGATCACAGTATAAAATGTCATCTATAGTGTCAGCTCTGTGATTGTGAGCAATCTATGACTAGGAGTATCCCGTTTTTATTTCTCCATATTATAGACTTATGTCTCATTTCACAGGGGAACTGCAAGGATTCATCTGCCAACATACTCTGTAATTGCTGATTATTATTTTCATTATATGCCTCATTTGAAATAACCAGATGCTCACAATTACCCCTTTATTTCTACATTTCACAGGAAACTTATTTTGTAAGTAATTGTATTTTTGCACACTGTACTTCTGGTTAAAAAGAAAAGGTAAATGTAACACTCCCTACAAATACAGTGAGACAAATCCTAATAAAAGGTGAAGCATTCACGAGAGCTTATATTTCCCTTGGATTTTCTTTTTAACATTATTATAAGTTTTCGAGGCTATTACCAAAGAATATCTGGGAAACTGTCTGCTATATTAGATTATGTGTTGCCTATAACCAACATCCTTTAAGAACAGTATTTGCATTAAGGAACAATCAGACTGGCAAAGATTAGTCTACACTTTATTCCTTAAGATCTATTATGTATATGTATGGTTCTGGTCAACTTGTTCTATGTGTAGCACTCTACTATCAAAATGTGCAAAGAACTTAAAGCAAAAGCAGATCTCAGTGGATAGTCATAAAATTAGAGGCTTTACATTGCCCTCAGGACTGCAGTCATCTTTAGCTAAGTGCTGATTCCATATTTACAGAACATTTTGTTCATTTAGTGTGGGAATAGAATCTGCAGTCCACATGTCGGAAGTAATCTGCTAAATTTGCTTTAAATTGACTGACAGGTTCTGGAAAGGGAAACTCATGTTTTTTCTGTTTTACACAGAATTATTTCTGAATGATGAAGAGCTAAAAAAACTGTATGAGTTTGAAGAGCAGTGTGTAGAAGAATACTTCCAGGAAAAAGAGGATGAACAGCAATCATCTAATGATGAACGTATCAGAGTTACCTCCGAAAGGTACCCATTGGAAAAAAAAACCCACTTATCTGCATTGTAACTGGAATAATGTATTGGTTTTGTGTCCTCATTAAAACCAAAGTTGAGTTCAAGTACAAAAGATTTGCGATCATGAACACCACCACCAGCAGCTCAGAAGCTGATCTGAATCCTGATTAGGTATCTGTGCAGGTACATCTCTCACAAATGCAAGGTTGTTGCTGCTCGTATGTTATTAAGACTGCTGGTTTCTGGTTTGGGTGGCTTTGTCAAAAGCACATTTTTGTTCACAGTAATTTTTTTTCCTCTGTGCTATCTGAAGCTCACAGATACGCTTTTTTACCTATATGAGCAAATTACCAGTTCTTCCAAGAGCTCGTCTGACCATAATAAACGTGGGGGAACTAAATGACAGAAGCCCTGAGCATTGCTCACTTATACCCATGATTTGCATAAGGAACTTCTGGATTTGAATCTCTACTACAGATCATTTTGGAAGCCTTGGACAAGACATTTAGCTTTTCTGTATGAACTTCTCCATCTAAAAGACAGGGAGTATTCACATGTAAATCATTAAGCTATTCTGAGGACTAAATAATGTTTGCATATTGCTGTGTGAGCACACAGTGACAGTGGCAGGAGCACTTTTTTTACTAGATCACTTAGCAGGACCTTTCCCAAAGGCTCCGTCCATTCTGGTGGTAGCTTTAATGCAAAGGATGGGGTCTTTTATCACTTCAAATGATGAAAAAAAAAATCTCCCCATACTGAAAGTGATACACAGTTTAAATACTCTCTTGCTTAAATTCACCTTACAATATTTTAGTGGCGAACCACTCCAAATATAGCTCTCTTTCTTTAAACGTTTCTCAGGAGGTAGCTCTATCAGTCATAAAATTCCTTCCAGTGCATAAACATCTTTCTGTTGAAAGGAGGCACTGAACATCTTGCAGTATTATATGTGAAGTCTGGAATAGAGAAGTAAAAGAAATCTTCTGTCTGTATGTGAGTCATCTCTATTGATCTATTTATCCATGGCAATTTGTCAAAATCCTAGGTATTGTGGCAGTGAATAAAGCAGGGCTGGTAAGCCTCACTGATTCACTATGGTCTATGGCTGCAAAGCAGATTTGCGYATTTCTCATGGCTTCTTGTTCCGGATGCTTCATCATCTTTTGTGTGTGAGAGCAAAAGAATGTTAATTTAATTTCCACAGTTGATTTACTAGTGTATGATATCTAGTCACATCCTGGTGCCTGGCTTTTACATGCATTCTTCTAGTACCATCACTTCTGTTATGATATAAATAATAAAAGAAAATGGAAAGAAGTATTTTTTAATTGAACTAGACATTAATTCCACCGCCTTCAGCTCTGATACATAATTGAAAGGTATTTCAGTAGCTAAATGAATTCCATAAACAGCCAGCATATATTCTCTCATACAGCAACAAAACCTGTTTTACAAACTACCTTGATGCTATTTTAAGTTGTTCTGTGAACATATCATTAGACAGTATTCTTCATATTAATTGATGCTTCGCAGTAAAAGATGACAACTGAATGTGAAGTGGTTGGCACACTCAGAGAGAAATATAATAATAGGTTTGCCCTAAGGGCTGCAACTCTTGTAGACTCACGGGCATGTAAATACGGGCAAAGTTCAACTGGCCCTCTAATATGGTGTAAGGAAAGCACAGATAAAAAAATGCACATGCTTTTGATGATATGCATAGGAAAAATTAATGATGCCTAATGATACATAGGACGGAATTATGCCTTAAGAAGAAATCAGTAGCTGGGGGCACATAACGGGTTACTGCACCATTCCACAGTTTCTGTTCAGTGCTTTCTGTTTTATATCCAACAGAGTTGAAAATATGTCTATGAGGCTTGAAGAAGTGAATGAAAGAGAACATTTTATGAAAGCTTCTCTTCAGACAGTCGACCTTCGGCTCTCTCAACTGGAAGAGCTATCTGGTCGGATGGTTAATGCTCTTGAGAAGCTGGCAGGTATTGACAAATCTGAGCTGACATATACCCGTTCACGGGCTTCCTCTGAGTGTGATGCAGCATATCTCCTCAGACAAAGCAGTGTCAACAGCTCTGATGGCTACAGCACGTACAGATACCATGTCAGTGGTGATGAGTTAACGTATGATGACAGTATTGCTCCTATGTCACCAGCCATGGGATTGCGTAAAAAAGCCCATTCTGTTGGTACAAAAGAAGATGGAGCAGACTCAAAGATGCTGGTTCCAGAACATCAGACCAGTCTCTGTTATACCTCCGGTGCTAATGCATTCACCATAGCAGATTACAATAAATCTACATTAGAAAATGCACAGAATGTTTCCAGACCCTATTCTGGTTCAGGTGGTTTTGGGGATGAAAAGCTCGGGATATTCAAAAGTGATGAAATGGTTCCTCAAAGGATAAACCAGATGGATGTTGTTATGAACAGACAGTCAGTACCAAGATCAGAGTATCAGAACACTCAGTTAAAATTAGAACGGACCAAGTTAGAAGCAACCATCTCTTATCCCTTGGACAAGTCTAAAGCAATGCGCTATTATCCTCCTGAAACTTTCAGTGCTTGTCAAACCACAATGATGAAGTCAAGGAGCTTTATATTTGCGCAGGGTGGGAAGCTGGTTGGAGGAGTTAACAACTGGACCACTGAGTATAGTACCATCATGGATCAGGTGCGCCCTTCTACAGTTGAACAGTGGGCCGCAGAGTGGAAATACGAAGTCGAACAGCAACTTGCTGAGGAGCGTCCTCCAGAGTACCCTGGTTTTATCTCTGAAGCAGAAAGACAAGCAGAGCAGAAGCAATTACATATGGACACAGATGATGACAGTGATGTTGGTGAAGCAGTTGTAAATACCTCTAACACCTCTACACCTGGAACTGTCAAGACTGRGACAGAGAACTTACTGTCAGTAAAGTCAGACAGGACTTCTGGGTTCCCATCAGTACGGTCAAAGAGTTTGCACAGCCATTCTCGGAAAGCCAAGTCTATAAAGGACAAGCTGAGTAGACCAGGACATGCCAGCAGCGTGTCTAGCTTAGTGGTAGCATGTGGCAGTGCAACAGAAGAGCAGAAAGCTAGGCAAGAAAATCCGTCCACTGAAACTGAATGTTAAAGTGGCTTCTGGCCCTTGTTTTATCAGCAATTGAGAAGGCAGTGTGGCTAACTGATGGAATTATTGAATAGATCACAACTGAATTTCTGCAAAAGAAATGTGCATGCATTTGTTTCTTCTCATTTTGACCTTGTAGATGCAAATATTCTGTTCTTAAATAAATATTTGCTGGATCAGGTGAAAGGGACTTGTCCTCTCAGGACCAGATACAAAAGAAGGCACAGTCCTCAGATATCAAGGGTGTAGATCTTTCTTGGTCCCATTTCCAGTTCCCTCATAAGCTCATTTACTGGCAGCCTTTTAATAAAAGATGACAACAGGAGGACAACATTATCATGTAATAATTTAGAAAGTGTTTTTTCTTCCTTTTTATCAGGTGGTTTCTTTGTGGCCATTGTGTTTTTCAGATCAAAGCAAAATTGTTGGATGCAAAGAAAAATTATGCAGTCTCCTCTTTCGTTTCTGATATCAAGCATGCTTCTTAGTCTCTTCTTTCAGAAATACACAACGTACCATTTTTCATCAAATAAAATAGGTCCAAGTGGAAAAATACAGTTGTGGTTGGAGGAACCTGACCTAGAAAGCCATGGATAGACATGTTCTTGACCTGCCCTTGAACTTCAGTGATATAATCATGCTTTCAGAATCATACCTGTCCCCACCCCAAAGAATACTGACAGCCTTAAAGATATTGATAATAGTTTCAAAATAATTAGGGAGATTATAAGTAATAATATGAATCCAAGATCTGTATTAGTGATTGCATAAGCAGGGATTACAATGGAAGCTATATAGTGAAAGATACTGGCTTTGTTCACATACCTACAGGGGAAAAAAAACAGGAAAAGAATTTCTGATCATGTGAGATCAAGATGTAACCGAACTGTGTTTTGAACAAATCTATTGTTCTATTCATCTTCTCTTTGCAAAATCATTGTGGTGACACATCAGGAACAGGAGTTCCTAAGAGTCAGGCTAAACAAAAAAATAAATTCTCCAGCTGAAAATAGAAATTCCATATTTTTTCTTGAGTTCTTATCAAAAACAATTTTCCTAGGAAAAAAAGTCTCTGCGGAGTAAGTATTTTCTATCCATCAAGGAGAGAAATTCAATCAGGATGGGAAATCTAGAGTTATAGTTACAGTTTCCCAGTAGACTTTTCTCAACAGTAGCACACTAAATACTAGGTTTTGATAGTTTTCTTCGTAGGAGTATGATTTTGATTCATTAATTCTTCCCTATTACCTTTCAGGAATTTTGCTTTCCCAAATATTTAGCATTCTCCCTGCAGGGGAAGCATGCCATTGAACAGACAGGGAAGCAAATTAGTTAAAAAGTCATGTTATTTGTTCACAGACTACTGTGACAGGATTTATTCATGTACTATTCTGAAAATACGGAATTTCGTTTTTTCCCACTGTCAGCTTCACAGTGTGGAGATCTCATTATGCACACTGATAATGCTGCTTTTAAAGCGTTTTGAAACAGAGGGCTTGATGGAAGACACATTGATGACATCTTTTTTTTATCATTTGTATTATATTTTCATAGTCTATCCATAACTATACTCAAAAGTACTGGTACTATACTACCTAATCATAGTAACTGCATAGACATTTTTGAAAGTGCAGTCTTTGTTTACTATATATCTTTGCCAGATGGTCTTATTAACAGGTTTGCTGGCTTTGCTGTTGTCAGAACAGCATTGACATTTTGCTTTTCATGAGGGCTTCTTTTTTATTCAACTTTAGGGAACTTGACGTTTTGTAAAAACAGAATGACATTTGTGATTGTTTCACTTCCGTGTTTACTTCTGTGTTACCCTTCTATGCAACTACATAGCCATTTTGTATGCATGGTTAAAATATGCTCCGATTTACCAATGCCTTTTTATTGTTTGCCTGTACAGTCACCAGAATCTGATTCATCAGCAAACACAAAGGGATGCAAAGCTTCTCAGCACTTTGCTAAACAAGCATTATGCATTGTGGGATGCAATACAGTGTGTTGCATGCCTCTTGCTACGTTGTCTTTACAAAATGTGCATTAAAACATACTTTGTTTGTCCAGTGATTGTTTAGCATTTACTTTACCATGTAGATTAGGATAGCGTAGTGTTCTCAAACAAAAACCATTGCATTTATTTACTTTCTTTATGTAAAATATTTATAAAGGAACCACATGAGAAAAAATCTGGAATGAATTCAGTATAACAAATCTGGCACTATAAGGATAGCAAAAACATTTCCCTTCTCTTCTTACACATTGCATAGGCTGGACATTCTCTAAGAGAAGTTTGTTTTTTAACATTTGCCAGTACTTTTTCATGAAGTTCTCTATACAGGCTTTATAAGGCCTGGATGTTTACTGTGCTCTTACATAGGAGTTACCATTTCAGTTCATGCTATGTCATTAAATATGAAACAGCTACACTGACTTCAGCAGAATTATTTTAGATATATGGCCATTTTAATGAGATTTAAATATGGCTCTGTATGTGCATACAGGACTCGTATTAGATTTGGTGCACATTAAACAAAAATGATAAAAGTTTTTGCCTGTCTACCTTTATGCTTTGCTGAGTACTGGGTAAAAAGATGCAAACACAGAATTTGCATTTCTGAAAAAGCATGTTTAGTATTGACTCCTAAGAAGATGTGTCCCTCCCACTAATGTGGTGACTTCACAGCAGTGCCATAGTGGATCCCAGTTACGGCTTTATTATTAGGTATTTGCCATATACCATGAACCAGACTGAGCCTAAAGAGTATGTACTCTAAGGCTTTGTCTACTCAGGGACATTACATTGAAATAATTTAAGTTAATTTACCTTATAGGATCTTGCAATAGACAGCCATTTCAACAGTGAAATCAGACAACACATATGTCTTTGTGTTGTGGCATTCAAGTCGCTAAAACTGAACCATTTTTCTATGAAAATAGCTTTCTAAAGCTATGAAAACACACAAGTTGCCATAGAAATATTGGCCTGGGAGAGACGATCTACACTGAAGCAAGCTCAGCTGTGTTGATAGTATCAGCAGCAGCAGATGGTGGTCTAACCTGTTCTTGAACATGTCTAATGAAAGACATTCTCTTATCTGCTGAGAGATCAGAAGGGACCTTTATGAAAAAAATCTGTTCTGCTTTAACCCAACCYTGCTGCATTGCACAAGCCAAAGTACTTTCCCAACCACATAGCTGTTTTGTTGGGTTGTAACACAGCTTTCAGGAAGATATCTAATCAAGCATGCAGTAAGTACAGCAGGTTATTCCCCATAGCCATAGGTAAACAGATAATTATCTTCACCTTTAAGAACGATTTATACTTGATGTGACAAGAGGGCCCAGGAAAACCCCAACCAGCATGTGAGGTGTGATACCATCAGCAGAGCCAGCCATGCTGCTTCTGGCAGGGCTGTGATGTTGAGCAAGTGTAAGGGTCCTGGGTCACCTAGCACTGAAACAGTCACAAAGCCACTGAATAATTTCATGTTGAAGCAATGGAAATAACTGGTGAGTTCAAAAATGCCTTTTTTAAATTCACAAAAATAAAAACATGTATTCACATTTGTTTTCTCAAAACAAAGGCATTCTCAGAAACCTCTGTTTTTGTAGAACTATTTGAAGAAAGTGAACAAGTGAGACAGACAGAGATGGCTGGAGATGGACAGCTGGGTGAGTGCATTGCCAAAGGCAGGGGGCTGCAGATCCAGGGGACTTCCCTCCCTGCCCAGCCTGCACACCTTGCCTGCCTGCCCTGCTCTGCCAGTCCTGCTCCTGCACCACAAGTTGTGGTAGAATTAACTTGCGCCTCCAAAATGTTTGCTTCTGTCAAAGCAGCTTTCTTCCTCCTCCTGAAGAAAACTCTTCCAGTGGCAATGTGTGCCCAGGTCTGACAATAATCCTTACAAACTTTGTGATCTTATGTTTACAGAGAGCTTAGTTTTGATTTTGTTTGATTTTCAGAATAGTATTGCAATTTAAACCTGTCAGTCCAGTCCCTAGTGGACGTTTGTGCTATCACATGCTCATGCCCTCCAGACTCAGACTGCATTTGCAGCCTCCTCCTGAGGAGGCTCTGTGCTGATGCAGAGACACTCTTGTAGTTTTGCTGTAGTCTGCGTTAGTGGTCATTTTTTTAATCACACTGGCAAATCTGATACCTGCAATTTCAAGTCTACCTGATTCAGCCCCCCGCTCTTTTCCCCCCCCCCCGCCTTTTCTGACTTTAATTGCCCTTAAACAGTGTTCTAAGAATTAAAAACCTTTCAGAGAAGAATAAAGATGAGGTCAGGTTTCTGCAGGATTTCTCATTTATCAAACCTTCAGGGGATTTAGCTTGTGGAAAGGGCTCCATCCCCAGCAGGAGGGGAGCTGTGGCTTGCAGGGTGCTCACAGCACTGTCAGGTGCTCAGTGTGACACCACCAGCAGCTTCTTCAATACAGTGCACTCTCTGAAATGGAAGGGGCTGAGCCCGAGACTGTGCCAGGCTGAATACTGCCACTTAGACTATGATTTTGCGGCAGCAAATAGAAATATGAGAAAACACAGGATAAAGTAAAGGGAACTGCTTGCCAGTACTCGACAAGATGGGGCCCTTGTGCAAGATGTTTTGTTTTAAAAGTATAGGATGGGGTTGTGTTTATCTCCTCCAGATGAAAGTCCAACAGTAGCATCTAATTATGGAGGTGCTTGCTGGTTTTCTCCACTGGGCTTCATAATAGCTTTAAGTGTATCCATACAGATTTCTTTTTCAACACAGTGGCAGAAGCCACTGGGTTGTCCCTGTTTCCCAGTTCAAAGATGACCTTCTGATATCAAGGGGACATCTCACCTAAGTCAGGATATTGCACCCTGAAATTTCTTTTATTGAATGTCCACCTTCCGACTTCACCAGAAAATCACAAGGTCTGGCTGTAATGTATTGTTATGTGAGGTAATGTAACATACAACTATGCAAAATAAGGGAAGATTTTGACTCTGATAGTGATGCTGTGCGCTGCATGCATCATGACCATTTTTCTGGAGTCTTCACAATAGTTCTTCACTGTCTTAATGTTACGGTGCTGTTACAATACTCTTCTGCTGTATTGGGCCTTTACTGCTGATGTCTTGCATGTGAGCTGCTACAGAAAAATTACAGTATGTAGACCAAACCCCTGCTTTTTAATAGGGTAAGGTTACAGTGATGAAATATTGACATTAGTTGGGCGCTGCACTACACTYGGTTCACACTGTCCTACAGCTCCCTGCTGCCACATGTGCAGGGTGCATGGCCATGGGGCACCAGCAGGCACAGCCCAGAGCCTGAGGTGCCTCCTTCTCCCAGTGCCAGATCCTCATCAACGCAGGTTATTCCGCTTCCCCAGGCTCAGGCACCTGCAAGGGAAGCCAGGCTCCTTCCCTCTGCCAGGTCTCAAGGCTGACAGACTGCTGTGGTCCCAGACTGTGGCTCCTGAAGAGATCACATTTCTATCCAAATTGCCAGTTTCTGTAGGAGGTCTTTCCACTGCCGAGGCCGCGCTCACTGCAGTCAGCGATCACATGAAAACTTCTAAGGACCCGTAAGTTTGCTAGCTGCCACTAAAGAAATGTGAGTAGTTACTCAATTTCCTGCTTATCAGCAGAGATAGTAGTATAAGATTTTGGCAGGTTAGGTGGGTGACTGCATTATTTCTGCAGTCTAGATAACCTAAAGTGAGCGATCCATAAATGCCTTGAAAGTTTAAAGGGTGAAATACACAACAGGTTCCACATTATTTTTTTCCCAGTGCTCCTTATTTTGACATTAAATTGTGTCAGCCAGAAACTGGAACACATTTAACCAGTCAGCCAAGCTCTGCTCTGTGGTTRGACTTAGGCTGGTTGTGTCCCAGTGGCCCAAACTGGAGTGATCATGATGTCTGCTGCACTCAGTAACAGGGTAAGATCCAAAGCTCAAGGGACACCACGGTATGGTCAAGGTATCACTCGCTTCCCCCCCCCACACACACAGACAATACTGGTCTGCAGAAATTAATTCCAGAAATGCTGATTCTTAGTCCTTTTGAAAAATGCCTTCCTCTCTGACCCTGACAGTGTATCATCTGATGCACTCCTGAAAGAGGTAATGCCTGCATCCAGCTACTCCTATGGCCACATGCTGCTCCTGTTGCATAAAGTACCATTTACTATGCTAACTATTAAAGCAATGTTGCAAAGATTAATTTATAAAGTAATGTACACTGGGATTGCAGACCACTACTGCATTAAAAGTATATTTATTAAAAATCAAAAGCAAAGGCCAGCTACATTTTTCTTTTTTCAGAAAATACCATCCAATTATTTCATATTCAGATAAGAAAGTGCTCTTAAATTTACTTAGCTCAATCCTCTTTTAACTACTATTAACTAGGAAATGGTTTGTGACAGGTAATCCGATGATATATTGAAGGCTAACTTCCATTAAACTTCTCCAAAAGTAACATTTCTCATGGGCCTATATAGTCACAAACTAGAGGATTCAACTTATCAAAGTCAAAAGAAAATTGTGGAAAGTGCAGTAAAAGAGATGCCTTCTCTGGTAGAAGAAAAAACAGTCCTGTTCAATGGGTTTGCTTCAAGGAAAGCAAGTAAGCAGATACATAAATCTAGGAAAAGCTGGGCAAGCACTTAGTCACACCTACGAGGACATACATATCACATCTATGTAGTTCAGTGGGACTTCCAGGAATTAATACACTTACTGAATATTCCCCCCAAAAGGATCTCTCGCAAAGGAGCAGTAACATTTAATTATTTCTTTTTATTTGCAAAACTATTTTGAATGCTTTGTTGTTGTTTTAAATAATGTACTGACTTTTATGATTCTATGGATAAAATGTGCGTATGTGAGATCTGCATCTACTTTCTCCAGCTGTTAGGTGTTTAAGGATGATGAAGAAGGTGACAGTGAGGCAGCGGCCTGGAGGCGTTGAGGATGTATCATTAATATCCTGTAGCTGTAACGTGACATACCTTACATGAAAGGTGACAGTAAGGTGAGCTTGGTAGCAGTAGCTGGTTCACGCTGGAGAAGGATTTTTACTACTGATAGCCTGAGACAACTTCAGATCACAATAAAACCACCATTTGCAGGCCCCAYGCAGAGGCTTCACAGTCTGCAAGGGGCTCAGCAGCCCAACTTTGGAAATCTTCTGCTTTGGTCTTCATTTTAATATTTCCCCCCCAAAAACCAATATATTTGTTGTGATTATTTTTCTCTCATTAAAGCCAATATGAAAGAGGATTTCTAGCCACCTGTCCGGAGGCTTTGCAGAGGGAGCGAYAGGATCCACGTGGTCCTGGCATGTCATGGGGGCTCCGGGGCAAAGTCCCCCTGCCTCATCTCCAAACGGAGTGTGGTGAGGGAGGTGTCAGAATTGTAACCCAAACCCTCTTGCAGTCTGGTCAAAAGTAACAGTGTTGACGGTAAGTGCTACCSCAGGAAGAAGGGTAAGATTAGCTTTGCTATTTTTTTTGTGCCTCACATTTGGTATGTTACATTGTTCGGATTTGTTGTATTTAAATGTAAATGTTCATCCTTTCCTGTTACAGAATGCAAGGGCTGTAAGAAAGCATAATATGTGCTCTATCTGCTTCAAATTCCTGAATATTGATTGAGGGGTTTAAAAAAGCAMTTTAGAAACTATTTAAATTATTTTATGTGATGTAAGAGTTAACAGAACAAGTGAGCACGCCAGTTTGCCTCCTTATTTTACTTTTTTAACCAGAATTGGCAATTACATCTTTCAAAGGCTGGTGCCAGTTTCCCAGTGATGCAGCACGGGTCTGACGGCTTGCGAAGTCGGGATCAGACAAGAAATACTGATACTGGTCACACTTCTCCACAGAAAAGCCCGAGGAGAGACAAAGCAGACCGGGTCCCGTGCAGCGGCAGTGCCGCTCGCGGCTAGCCCRCGCCGTACCGCGTGGCAGCGCCGCGGAAGCAATTCTTGTCACGCTAAAAACGGACAAAACGTCCAGTCCGCGAATTTTAACGGCTGAGGGGGTGAAAAGGTCGCGCCGTTCTCCGACGAGGTTGGCAGTCCTGCTGATGCTGAATGCTCAAAGCTGACAAACTGTTTATTTTGTGACAGGATGAGGTTTGTAGCTGCACAAAGCGGACACACAAGTGTCCCCCTTTAACGACAGACGCTCCCCTGAGCCGCCACCGCTTGGCTGACGGGAGGACGCGACTCGAGTAATTTGCCTCGCAACACTGCCTAACTCCGGTTTTGCCGAGATTTGGGTTCCTTCCCCGAACCGCCCTTCAGCTGCGTGACACGCCGCGCGAGGAAGCGCCGCCGCCGCCCGGCGGGGCCGC
>NW_028186149.1:2912812-2989840 GCF_003343005.1 Rhea americana
TGCGGCGGGCGCCGCGGCCCGGGCCGCCCGGGCGCCGTCCGGCCAGCGGCGCTCCCGCTGCCCGGCTCGCCGCGGGCGCCGCTTTGTCCTGCGTGGTGCCTGGCGGCACTAGTCGTGGCCGCAGAGCCGCCGGCGCCCGGGTGCGCGGCCCGGGTGCGCGGCCCCCCGCCTCTCCCGGGGGCCGGCAGGCCCTCGCGGAAGGCGGGTGCCCCTGTGGCAGCGTGTTTGGCAGGCTGACTCGTTGTCTTCCTTTTTTTCTCTCTCTGGGTGGAAGTGAAATGCCGATGAAATGTATTTCTGGGTATTTTAAATTCTGGGAAGTGATGATTCCACCGTCGCTATGGGAACCGTAAGCATTAAGGTTATTTCGCTGAAGGTTCTGATCTTTTTATAGAAGTAAGGTTTCTGTGCATGTGTGGTTTTTTAAAGCTCTGGAATTAAAATGCAAATAGGCATTGCAAGTGTACCTAGGCCTTGGTCTTTAGAAATTTTTCTCATGAAAATTCTTGTCATGTGAGAGTCATACATGTTAAAAATCAGTAGAAAGTTTTGTGTTTTATCTCTATATAAATCTTTTTGTGGGACCCAAATCTTTACAGAACATCAAGCCGAAATGCTTTTCATTTGGTCTGTGACTTGTTATACTCTAGGTTATGCAATTAGCTGAACTTTAGCACTTAAAATACTATACTGTTCGTTCAGTGCAAAGCTAAACATACACAAAAATGTTGATATGATTGCATGAATTTATTGTTACAACAAGACCCTCTTTCTTTGAAAGTTAAAAGAAYAGTGTTTTCTTTTGCCCAAATAGATCAGACTTGTGTCCAACTGTAAACTTGTGGTTCTTAAGCTTTTTTTCTTTTTTTAATCTTTCCTCCAGGCTGATGACCATATAGCTTCAGAACCCAGGATTAAAAAACTGGAACCGGTACTTTTGCCAGGTAAATATAAATACGGGATTTAACAGATATCTAAACTTAGATTCATTTAATCCTTCGGTTTATTCTAATAGGATTGTTAGTTTGCAGATTACTCTCCTTATTTTTCTGTTCTAACCTTGTTACCTAAATCTAAAAGACTGAATACATGTGTAGACAGTTTCTCCTGTGTAATGGGTTAGCATGTGTAGAAGAATGTCTTGGTTTTCTCGTGTATTTGAAGCAGAGAACTACTGTACGTTTTGTAGCTTCTGTGACACCTTCTGGAAGCCTYTTATTAATAGTTACATCTTTGCCAGATAGGCAGAACTTTACSTCTGTGCAGAACCAATTAAAAAGCCTGTGTTGCAGTCTTCTGTTATTTTAAAGGAAAATATTTGTAGAACTTCAACTAAGTAGGCATAATTGACTACTGTATTGGAAGACTTCTAGTGCCATCTTTATTCGTTTTCTCTTATTCAAAGCTCAACTTTCTGTAATTTTGGAAACTCTTAAGTGTCTTGAAACCTATGCAGGATAAGCTTTTTAATGTGTGAATTAGAAAAGCAATGTGTATTTTTAATCACTCTTCATRATTATATATGTTTAAAAATCTAACACATCCTTGACTTGTCTTCCACATTTTAAGTAGGAAATAAAGTCTTTGGTTCAGTARATTAGGATTTGTGAATGCCTTTTTCAGGTACCAAAAGAACATTCTGCTGTTCTCAGTGTTACTTTGGTCACAAACTGTATGCCGTAGTAGTAAGTTTGGCCAGCTCCAAGCTTGGCATTTCTAAGTTTTACTTTGAAGTTAGAATGACTGCAAAATGCTTTTGTGTGTGTGTTGTTTTGCTCTTATATTACAAAAAAATGTATGGAGAGACACTAATGTTGGAAGGTATTGCTATCATGTTGTCTAAGATTAAGTCTGTTAACTTTCAAAGAGGTAAAAAGCATAAACAAGTTACTGTTCAAAATTATTTTCCATACTGCTTCATATTGGACTGTTGTGAATTAAGCAGCACTGATTGATGTGGTATGGTCCAGTGAGATACCTTAAGCTGAAGAGGCTGGAATCTTGAGGAAAAGAAGGAGCTGTATTGAAAGAGTAAATACTGACTGACCYTTCTAATGAAACAAAATAATATGGATTCTATTTGAGGCATTAATACCCTGAAATACATTGCTATGGCTGTTTAATAATTGAAATAATTGTATTTTTATGCTTGTAAAACTTCTATTTGCCACTTGGCATCTTACTGGTTGTGTCGCAGTTATTATTCATCCAAGGCCTTTGACTCACAAGGGAGTGACTGCATGTTCTTCTCTGATACATCCCACAATAAGTGCAAGGCAATATGAGGTTGCTTTTTTGAAATGTGGCACATCTCACCCTTTTTGTGGGACGTGCACATTAGCGGTTACACAAAACAACTTATATGCAGTAACATTTTGCTGTGTTATTAATTCTTACTTTGTGAAACCCTGAAGTAAACTTAAAATAGTGCTGAGTCTCTTTTCTCAACTGGCTTGTATTTATTCTAGGTTTGTATCATTTTCTTTGTCTGTGTTATCTTTAAAATTGGCATCTGGTGGCTTTAGGGACATTTGTAAAGGAAATTACCATRTGTTATATAGAACATGATTGAAAGAACGGGATTTGGATCACAATATTAAGCTTTTGCCTTCGTATCACTCTGGGGTGCTATTTTGAGTTATTTCCTAATAAAATTCATCCTTCCATCCAGTTACAGAATAGCTCTGGCAAAATATTTCAATTTTTGTAAGTCCTTACCCAAATAAAGATTGGGGGGGGAGTTTAGAAATTGCTTATTTTACATGACTTACATGAAACTCTTCCTGTTTAAACATCAGCTTAAATGCATTTTTTTTGCTTCTGCCATCAAATGGTGCATTGGAAGAATATATAAACAAGTACATGTTGCTCTGTTGGATAGGCTGGCTTTTGGATTTGTCATACCTAAGTTTCTGGCCAGATTCCAGCTCAATTAATTACATTATGGCTGACTTGCACTCCCCTGCAAGTACCATTTGAGTGTGGTATTCCTAATATCCTGTTCTTAGTAGCTGCATGAAGCTGCTTTTTGCTCTCAGGAACAGAGTTAAACCTGAGGGACTAAAAAGTGTTTAGTTGGTGGGGTTTTTAAGTAGTTCTTTCAGAATGAAATTATTTCAGCACAAGTGGTTACTGACTGGTAATTTGCAAAAACTGCAGATATCTGTATTAAGCATCTGATACCTAAAATATCATTGTTTTGAGGGAGTAGTTTACTAAAAACTGAAATTCCAAAGTAGGACACTAGCTAAATAACCCTACTGTTTGACTCTTATTTTTGTACAATGGAGGTTAGAAGAGGGAGTTCCAGGCATGGAAATAATGAGTCAGGTTCCCAAATGAGGTGTTTTTCTTTTCTTTTCTTTCTTTCTTCTTTTTTAAGTAAAAATTAGAATTTATATTGGCATCAACGTTTAACCTGCAGAATTTATTTTCAAAGCTTCCAGTGCACCTTGGAGGAATGGGGACACATCTAACGTTTTGAACAAAACCCTCTATTTTCATGCAGCTGTGTGCCTTGAATAGGGTGTGGCTTTAAGAARAGCAACAAGTATCACATAAAGCTAGTAAAAAAACATAACTGTAGTTCCAACACTGGTATTGTAATAGTGAAAAGCAAATAATTTTACAGAATTCAGTATATTTTCATTTCAAAACACATGGTATAGTTCTAAGATAGTTTTTCATTCTGCAGTGTTATTCTTCTAGTCCAGCTCCTTGATAAAGAATTTTTGCAGATTTAGTTGAAGGGTTGGCCTGTACAACATTTTCACTGTTTTGTTGCTTTATTTGTTTGGCTAGTTAGTTTAATGAAAATACCAGAAAGGAAAAWTAGAGGAAACAGGAAGCAGTCTAGCAGTCAGTCCATCAGTGATTTGCCTGGTTAATAGGAAATTAGTTTGTTTACATTAGGGGAGAATGGAGCTGAAGTTTTATGCTTAAGTTAACACTGCTGATACTAAAGTAAATCATAAAGGCGTTGTTTTCCTTAAAAGTAATTGTAGTTTTTCTCCAAGGAGTTGCATTATTCTTTTTTCCACAGCGTCATCTGTAGCATTTTTGAGACATCTACCTAAGCATTCAAGAAATCTCTCTATATAACATAACTGGAATATAGTACTGTCTATATTTTTTGTTTGAACGGCAAAAATGGTGTGGAGCAAGGTGCAATACACAGGCAGATAATGAACCCACCTAGTGTCCGTGTTGAAGGCACTGCAGCACTACGGGGCAGGCAGGATGAGTGGAAAAGGTCCTCGCAGGTGCTCACGTGCAATGTTCTGCAGGAGGTTATGTAACTCCTGGGACAKTCTGGGTAAGTGTGAGAAAAGGACTGTTCTTGAGCACTAATACTGTTTGTTGTAATTATGTAGTAGCATGTTGTTCTGTTTACTAATCTACTAAAAGATTAAGTTAATAGTTCCTACCTGTAAGTTTTTACAAATCAACTAGAAAAATACATTTTAGTGATTTTTATTTTAAAACATTTGTACAGTAAAATTATAGAAGTAAACTGAATTAGATCAGACCTCTTAATCACTAAGATCTGCTCACTTTAGGGCAAGTTAAGAGAATACTGTTGGTGAGCTCCTGTGGCAAAGCAGTTGTTGTTGTCTCTTGTGTCTGCACCGCACCTCGCGGCCTGATGCTAGTTCTGTAAAAGTGAACTTCCAGTGCCGTCGGTGGTGCGGGTCGTAGCCAGGGTGGGTTGATAACGAAGAATGGCCATGCAGGGCTGGGCGTCTCCTCCCACTGATGGGCCAGCAGCAGGCATGTGGGAGGAAGAAAGAGCAGGGCAAGCAGCCCTCAGCCACTAGTTCTGCTCTCCCAGCTTCCTTCAACTTTGTTATGGGGATTTCTAGAGTGAAGTAGTCTAGAGGAGTATAGATCATCATGGAGACAGTGCTATCTTTGTAGTTCCTCTTGCTGATTTTTCTCATACGAGTTTATCTGGTCGCTTTCTGTACTATGCAAACCTTTAGCACCCAGAGCTTCATCTGGTGAGGACTTCTACAATGTAAGGTGATCTTACCTTGTGTGTTGCATAGCGTGCTTGCAACGTGCTGTTACAAACTACCCTTATTTGTTTGTTCTGGACCTACCCTATCTAGTTTCTTTGGACACATCCGAGTTTGAGCGTCACATAGTAAAAGGCAAGCGCTATTCTCCCATTCTRTGCCATTCGTGATGCTAAGACCTATGTCACTAACTCCCTCTGTTTTGCTTTCCTTTGGGTTAGTCATCTGGGTTTATCCTAACAAGGAAGTCTTCCTTACCTCTGGCCATGCTTTTGATCATCTCTGAACATTTTTCAGTTGTGCTGTGTTTTTGTTGGGTGGAATTGTGTGTAGTCTCCAAGATTTGCCACTGTGTATATATATATATATTTGTTATGAATATAATAATGCCAGTTATTATAGTGCCACCACCTGCTGTTTTTTCGCTTGTTTTGTGTGTGTGTGTGTGTGTGTGTGTGTGTACATGCGTGCTTTGATAGACAGCTCTGTGTGGGGTGGGGAGGTGTTGAGGATACATTAAGCAAAATTTTAGTCTTTTAAAAGTGTCTGATTCTCTGAAGTAGCTCCCAGGCCTCCTTTGCCTAGATGTTTTTTCTTGTCTTGCCAAATATTAGTACCTTAAATTGTGTGTTCTGGAGCAGCTGCAACACATCTTGTGATAGGAGAAGGAAAGCACACCTTTTGGTGAGGCACCCTTGAGTGCAGTACCCCAGGTGTGTTCACTTCTGACTGCTGTGCACCCCTGGGCCTCTTTCCTGGCAGTTTCACTTGCTGTGTGAGATCCCAGAGCTGGGGAGGAGAGATCAGGGCGCTGCAGCGGGAAGGAATGAGGTTCCAGCATTGACGGGGGTAAGAAGTACAGAACAGGTTAGTGAGCTTGATGCATAACCCTTGACTTCTCAGGCCTGTTTTTCTTGGATTGATTTTCAAATATGTACTCCTTGATCTATGAAGTRTGTTCATCTGATCATGCTGCGTAGTAATGGTATATCATTACTGACAACTAAATTAAACTTGTATAAAATCAATTTCTGATTGTTTTCAAAATATACTCTGTTGATGGTTGTCATTTCTAGCATTGCAGTTTGCTAGCCAAGGCTCTTGTTCATTGTGTAGCCGACTGAGACCTCATRTTGCAGGGTTTGGGGCTTTCTCTACATCAAGTTTTTTATTCAAAATTAACATGTAATCATAAAAGTAAAAAAGGTAGCATGCAACACTAGATAAGTGCAATAGCAAAATAGAAAATTTGAAACGATATTGCTRTTACACTTGTCTTCAGGGATCAGTGCTATACATGAGTATGGCTCATAGTATGAGTATGGCTCTTTTCAGTTTTTCAGAGTGGCTGGATTATTACTTGGAAAATAATAAATTCCTTACTGTGTTTTTAAYGTAGATTTCTCTTTTTAAAGACTTCATAACAAGAATTACCAACATTTTTATTTCATAAATGAGGAGAGTTTCAAATTCTAGATGCAGCTTTCAGATTGTTTTTGCAACTTTCTATAAACTGGTATTTCATACTGCAAGAAGCTTTAAAACAAACGAAACATTTGACTTATATTTAGAATAAGTGAGACACTGCTTACAGTAAGTACATAGTAAATGCCCTTTACTATGATAGCTTTTTTGTTTGTTTGACTCAAAGTAAATTTTCAGGCATGCCTTGGATTCACTTAATTACTTGTTTYAGTGTTTTTTTTTCTTTTTTTAATTTAGGATTGGCATGACATAAGTATGCTAAGGCATTCTGCATGTAAAACTCTAAGTTTCAGATACTTAAAGGGGAGTTTASTCATGGAGGCAGTTTATTTTACCTTCCATTTATTTAGTAAAGTTTCTGATTAGTAAATATTTCAGGTGTTTGTAAATGTCTATAGAACGTTTTTTTTTCTCTTTGAGCATATTTAGCTGTAGGGCAGTACAGAAGTCATTCCTTAAAGCTGGAAGGTTGAACATACTTTAAAATTAAATATTCTTGTCTATGTGCATTTTGCAAACCAATTCCAAAATAATTGGTTCCTGTCCACTGTGTCCCACATGGATTTAATGCCACAAGTCATTAAAGTCTAAAAAGGGAATAAAATGTTAGTGTAAATTTTGAATTGTCAGCTGAATAAACTTCTGGGGTTTTTTGGTCTCCAGGCAATTATGTTTACTTCCAATGAAATAAGTCTTCAGAGACCTAATTTCTAAGGAGCATGTGTTTCTATATTGATTTTTTTTTTTAATCAAACCTGAGTGTTTTACACTGTATCCAGTAGGCAGGTTACAAGTTCAGAACAGCATTTATAACTTTTATTTGTGACATATCTGACTGAAAACCACACTTATYTCAAAATGTTACTGATTATACTGTTTAGGCAAAGTCAGGCTTTGGGAATCTTTAGTTTATGCAGCCAGACTAAAAATATGCAAAACACAAAACATCCTCCCTCCTCACTGGTTTCTCTGCTGTTCATGTTACTGAACTCTGGCCAAATCTTTGGTAGAATTTTCTTTTTGGGGGTTTTGATGATAGAGTTCCTTTAATTCAGCCTAAATATCTGTACTAATGCCAAGGGGATCRGTCCTGCTACTCCCTTTTCCCCCTCACAGGTGCATGTGCCTGTTGCATACTTTGTGCTGGCACTTGTTTATGCTACCATAGAACAAGCCATGAGAAAGCTGATCCAGCTTAAACCAGAATTGACCAAAAAAAAAAAAAAAAANTATATATATATATATATGAAATATATGGGAAAATATATAGGAAAAATATATATAGGAAATATATTGTTAGATTAATTCTCAACTGGATCAGTTCTGTCACCAGACTGATAATGTTTTTCAAAATACTGGTGCCAGCACAAGGGGTTGAGGTGGGAATGAAAGCTGAATGTGGAACTGCTCATGTTTTAGTGTTGATACACACTTATGCTGGATTAAGGCAACTGTAAACATGTTCATTAACTCTCTGCTGTGATACTTTGCTTTGGCCCTGGTTGCTGAGAGCCTTCCTCATAGTGGATAGATATCCTCTTCTCACTCCTCCAGCTTCAGGTAGTGGCCTGGCTCCTTCCTTGCATCCTTAGCCATGTTTTTAGGCACTGAGGGTGCAGGAAGTTCTTACAAAGCATCCTCAGTCAGAAAAACATCAGCACCTTAGATTGCTCTTACAGTCAATTTATTTTGCAAGGTTCACAAATATTAGCCGTTATTGGACAAATGCCCGTTTTAATCTTGATCTAGTATTTGGGAAAAGAATAGTTGTTCTTCTAAGACTTCTAGCAAGTCTTTACTTTTTTGCTCTCTATTTTTATATTCAGTGTTTCTAACATTTAGCAAAGCTCTTACTATGCTTTTTTTTCTTGTACCTTTAACACTGCAGAAATTGTATAATACGAATGTGTGAGAGATTTCTAACTAGATTAGATTTCTAACTAACTAATTTTTTTTGATACTGTGTATTTAAAACATACCATCTTCCAAAGTATGTTGGGAATGTTTTTTTTGAGAGGAAACCCTAGCCTCTTCCATTAAAAATTAATGCAGACTTAATATATCAGAATTGTTTTTCATTCTCCAGTCTGTGATTGTATTGAGGTATCCTGCTGGAGAATGTTCTTTCTTTGTCAGTTTGTACAGATGTACAGCAACTTTAATATAGATTATTTTCTAACTAATTGCAGAGATACTAGCAAATAGTGTTAGGGGAAATATGGGAATATCTATAATAGTGTGCAATTTTTTTGTCTTTATAGTATCTTAAATACATTGTACGGGCTTGTGATTTTTTTAAAAAAAAGCTTACAAATACTTTTTTCTCTTGATTTTTCTTTTTGAAAGTGGTTAAGCATACTGAACAGAAGATTCATTTAGGAGTGGATTAGAGACATTTACATCTAAATACTTAGAGCATGCTAATAAACCCACACTATTTTGGTATTCTTTAGCTAGAAGAGAACAGCTATAAAAAGGACAACTAAATGATTGAAGATGCTTTAGATTTCAGTTATTAAATAATGAAGCTTTTTTGAAAACATACAAAACTTTAGAAAATGTAATTTAGTACTTGCAAGTCATTTTGGAACAGTTTTAGACTATCTTAGATCTGTCCAAATAAGTGAACTGATTAAAGCGTATTTTTAATTGTTAAATGGTAACTTGAATTAACTTTGACTTGTGTATTGTGAACTTTTTAGACTCTTTATCTTTCACACAAACTTTTCTTGTTATCTTAATTGAATATAATTACTGTCAGCATTAGCGAATGAACAACAGGGATTAGTTTCCTAGGAGTACTTAGGAGTCAGATTTTTATTAATTTAGGTGGGAATTGTACGACTGTGTACATAAAGTGTTTACTCCCCCTGGTTCCCTTAAGTCTTTAAAATGTCATCTTCAGGTTTTGAATTTTAACTTCCATGTTAGTTAAGGGAAGTTTATCCCAATAAACTGTTTTTTATGCTTTTAGTATAGCATTCAAAAAGATCTCTAACCAATATTTTGGGCTCCTGTAAGCTTATTAAGCCTGTAAGATTTGTATTATTCATTTATGGAGTCTAATTTCAGACATTATTTGCATCTAATAAGTATCAGGTGCTTAATATGCTAGAAATACCGTATGCTAGCCATGTATCATACATGTTCTCTCTATATATATGCATGCATACAAACATGCATATTTATACTCTGTTTTTTTAATGTTGTCTTTTAAACTGAGGTGCCCAAATACTTTATTTTATCCTGCAACATTTTTGTATTCAGTCAGTATTGTTAAATCTATTGAATRCTATGCAGTCTGTTTCATTTCATGCATTAGTGAGGTTGTGGTCCTAGACTTCATTCAAGCAACCCTAGTTCCTGAAAATTTAAGTCTTAAAATGTGCTGTTCTGCTATATTCTTTCTGTATTCATAGGCAGAAAAACTGTACTAGAAGCTGTTTTAGATGGAAGGATTTGGCAGCTGCTTCAGCGAGCAACTGAAAGCCCGGAAATTACTTGAGATTTCTTCTTTGAGTGTCTCTTGAATTTTGAGCTATGATAATACAAAATCCTAAAATGCCAATCATGAAAACTGGATAAATAGGTAAAAGAGACTAGTTTATGCCTCTCTTAATGCTATAAAATATCCAGCCCCTCATCTCTACAGAAGATGCAGGAATTCCAGTTGTTGCATTGCTAATTCTTGCAGCTTTTGCTTACTTTGTTCAGAATCTCTCAAATTGATTTAAGGTCTGATTTCCCTGTTACTGATGATAAATATTCATTAAACTGATGCTAATGCACAAAACAACTCAGAAAATGCCTTTGAGACTGTGTTATGTACACGAAGTTCTGCCTGTATGCAGATGATTAGATCTAGAGTCACTGATAATCTACAAATTAATCTTCCAGATGGCGAGGGAGCTATATTTGTCTTTAAGATTTTCTTATTTGTCCTAGGCTACCTTGCTGTGACAAAGCAAAGAAATTAAACTCGATCCTGTGTTGCCTGGCACCAAAAATGACAGAAACACTATTCAGAAGGCAAAAGATGCAGAATATCTTGTATTTTAGTATGTTATTGATCAGGGATGGTATTACCGAGTTTTGCAGATAAAATCACCCTGAGCCCGAGGCCGAGCTCTCTTAGCCTGACTCAAAGCTGGAAGGACAAAGCTGGCGCCGCCGCGGGGATGCCTGCCGCCCGCGGGCGTCAGCTTGCTGGGTCAAGCCCCCGTGCTGCTGCCGGCTGCACGCTTGGCTCTGCTTCCTGAAGTTTCTCTGGCCTGTAGCAGGTTGTGTCTTGTTAGTGGGTTAACTGTACAATATGTATCAACTTTCTTAACATCCGAAGTATAGCAGAGTSGAATTACAGGTGCTTTGGGAAGATTTAGCAGACTTTTTTTCCCGAAGGGTATCAGTTTCTGAAGCTGTGTGCTCAAAATAGAGGGATTATTAGTTGGRTAGATCTTTTGGTCTCATGTTATTTCTGTGATTCATGTATTCAGTGTAGGAATATTTTATTAAACATGATTAGGCTTTATATATAAAAGATGACAACCTGTAATTTTTTTTCTGGTTTCCTGTCAGAGTTTAAACAAACTGTTCTTGGCTCCTGAGATCGTTCTCTGACTGTTCGAGTCACATGGAAGTGTTGACTGCTGTTCCGTGTCTGGAACAGCTTGTGACTGTTTACTGGAAAAAAAGCAGCAGCTACATTGTAAAAATGTGCAGTGTAATAACTCTGAATAGCTCMGTTGTTGACACTTGCACAGAAAAATCACCTACCGAACTACAAATACAATCAGGTTTCATCATAAAACTTTCCAAGGCCAACCAGTACTACTTATGTTGTTCAACTACTTTCCTAAATTTACCTTAAATTTAGAAGGTTTGCGCCTTTTTGTATTGCTTATTATACACATCCAAAAGAGGGATAAAAGTTATGTCTCAGTATAAAATTCCAAATCTGCTATTAAAAAGAAAAAAGTCCTGTTTGGCTAGTGTCTCTCAAACAGCATCTGTTAAATTTGCATTACAAATTTTCTCCTGCTTTGTTGTAAATATATTTAAACCCTTCAGTTGAAATCGGTATGCGTACACTCCCTGTCTAGTCATCTTGTAATACTTCGGTTCAAAACTGGCAGTTCTATGTTAGAGGTGTAAGCCTGAGTACAAGGCAGAAGATCCAGACTGGGTCAAAAAGTCCAGAATGTATTTGTGTTAGATGAAGTGACTCTAAATGAAATTGCACTAAAATAGGACTAATGTTAACATGTTACAGTGTAGCTATGCAGTCATGAGGAGCAGAGGGAAGAAGTAGAAAGGACTGGTTTGGGTGAAGAGGGTGACCTAGCAGGCCTATGTTTTAAACTGCAGTTGATTCAACTTTAAGAAGTTTGTGAGTTATTTCACTACAGTTTTATAACATCAAAGACATGAAGTTCTGAAATACTTTGGTCATAATATTTTATGCTTTTAGCAGGAGTATCTCCTATATGATGATAATACTTCATTTGACAGCAGAGAATGTTGCAATGAAAAAAATACCAATATGGTAGATGTGCACTTTATTTTCTGGTGCATTTGGCTCTCCGTGTCTTTTATTAGAAATGCCAGTGATAAACCAGAGGTGCTGAGAGAGGGAAGAATAAAAGCTAGTCAGATTTGGAAGAACTGATTTGTGGAAAGGAGAAGTTTGACAGGCTGAATGCAGTCGAATTTGACAGTGAATAGTTGAAGATTAACAACTGTGAGATGGAATTGTTTAAATACAATGTATGTGGTTTTGAAGTTATTTAAATAAATAGCTTATTAGAAAAATTACTGAGCAGTAGGGCATTTCAGGCCAGACTGCTGAAAATATTGAAACATTTTAATTTTAATGTTTAACAGAAGTAGGCCTTGTCATTCCCGTATACCCCATTATAAGACAGTGTTTTCAATTGCTATTAATTTGGTTGAACTTTAACTGTTTATGCTGAAGTTGTCTTTTTTTTTTCCCCTTCAATTCAGAGGCTTATTTAACCATAGTTTAGAGATATATGAGAGAAGATTTTTGAGSTTCAGCAAATCTCAGTCTATTGTCAGTAAAGCATGTTCACAATTCTTGCAGCTTCTGATAGACTGGATGATACGTGCATATGGTAACCACAATAGTCAGTACAACTAGTTTTGTCCCCTAACATCCTCTAGTTGTGCAGCAACCATACAACCTGCACAAAATACTTGGGATAATTCTGTCAACCTAAGGCCATGGTTGGTTGAATAAATTCTTGTAGTTTGTACTGAATGAGCAAAGAGCAGGAGTTTTGCTGCTACTCTGGCTTCCATGCTGATGYATAATTACATTAGGGGCAAAAGAGCCAGCAGGGCAACTTAGCTAAGTAGCTCAGGATGAGGAACGTGGACRGAAACTGGGACTCGAGCCCAGCAAAAGGTGCATTTCCAAAGTCGGGCGCTYTGGAGTTTGGGGTGCAAAGAATGATTCTGTGGGTGCAATGGTAATGTGGGTACAGTGAGAGCAGCACTAGGGAAATACTGGGATGCAAATGTCCTTTGGAGCAGCAGGGAGGTGGGAGGCTTGTTCAGAGCTGGAGTATACAAGTAACTGACTTCTGCCAGTGGTAAAGTTACCCAAAGACCTGAGTGTTTCATTGCAAAGCGGTGGGTACGCTGAGATGATATTTCAAGAAATTGGGACTAGAYGTGTCAAAACTGTTATGAGCAAATTAATCTTTAGCAGTCTTTAGTCTCTGTTTTTTTAAAAAAAAAAAACTAGTACAAAATTACATTTTTTTGAACACGTGTCCGTTATTTGTGGTAGTCAGTAGCAGAGGAAAGTAGTTAATCTGACAACAGAAGCAATAGCATTGTACAGGAATAAGGTAAATGACCAAACTTATTTGCTGAAGTAAGAATGAAGTTGCCATTTAGCTTCCAGAAACTTCTGTTGCGGAACTTAAAAGCAGCATTATACACAGTAATTTCTTGTTTTGTAATGATTCTAAGTCTCATTTGCCTCTATACTTTTTTATTTCATAGCTTGTCCTGAGTGAATTACAATTTTTTCTTTTTCATTTGGGTAAATTTTAAATATATATTAAAGGTCTTCTGYTTTGCATGATTAAAGTGATTGGTACTCCTTCATTAGCTGGTCATGGCAAAAACTTTGAAATGGTAACAAATGGTTAATGGATTGTTTCATTGTTTTTCTTCCTTTACGGAGTTGCCTGAATATCTGATAATAAATAGAAAGCTGAATGTGGATTGACATTCCAAATCCATGAGCTGCATAAGGTTCTYGAAAATTATTAAAAGTTAGAAATAGCCCTGTATTGTTAAATTAAATCCTAGCTAAAGGCCATGAATATGTGCCTTTGTTTAAAGAACAGTGTTGTTCAGACTAGTGAATTTTTAAGACAAAAATCGCAGCCTTTGATCTTTGAGTATAAGATTTTGTTATTTTTTTCCCCTTTTTAATTGCTAGGYAATATTGTCTGTTTTGGAAAGTTTGTTTTCTTTTCTTCCTAGAATGGCATTCATTAAATTCCAGGTTGAGGCAGAAGCTGTATATAACCTGAAACATGTAAAGAGTTAGGGGTTTCTAGGTACCATGGACTTAGAGCTGTTGTACCTACAAGATTTATATAGGTTATTTTTTACATCTTCTTTTTCTATTTTAGGTGAAATTGTGGTAAATGAAGTCAATTTTGTGAGAAAATGTATTGCAACAGATACAAGTCAGTATGACCTGTGGGGCAAATTGGTTTGCACTAACTTCAAGATTTCCTTTATTACGGATGACCCTATGCCATTGCAGGTTTGTTATTCCTTATATTGATACTTCAGAACAACAAATGTGATGGCTAAAATGGATTTAAGTAGAATATAGTGAATCTGTCACATAACTGATAAAAATGTGATGCCTTATACAATAAAGAAAGCTCAGTGATAAGGTTAAAAGGCCCTTTTCTGAATGTGTTAATGTTCCCATCCCATATTTCAGAGTATTAGAACAGAGCAAGTTTGTGATGGAAGTACAGCCAGCTCTATTTACCACTGTTTATGGAGGCTTCTTTGGGAAAAGATTTAATAGAAGGCTAAGCAGGAATTGTATAAAAACATGTTCCTCTTTGAAGAGGAGAATTGCGAATGTTCCTTTGACTAGACAAGTGTCAGATCAGTAAAGCCTTTAATGCATCCAAGTTTTATTGGCATCAGTGAGAGAGGACAAATTAACCATGAAGTGAGCTTTCATTGTAGATGAGGTAACAACAAAAGATGAAAAAGAGACCACGCCTTTGTCAAAGCAAAACATGCAAAATTCATAAACTTAATATTTGAACAGCATAGCATACAGCACTAAGTTTGGAAATCAACTTGTCAGTTGTRTATTGTTCTCAAAGTTGTTTAATATTTTGTTTAAAAATATTCCATTAATTAGGTATGTATAAAACGGCAAGGTTGGAAGGGACCTCTGGAGATCACCTAGTCCAACCCTCAGCGTAGCCCCGTACGGGGGGGATTGAACCTACGACCTTGGTATTAGCAGCACCATGCTCTAACCAACTGAGCTAAACCTGCCCCCCCCAGTATGAAAAGATTTGGTTGTTTTCTTGTGAAGGCTAAGTTCACACGTTTCTTTCTGTAGTTACATTCATAGTTGGAGATGTGTGTACTATACTTCCAATTGTACTGAATTTCTAACAGCAAGTTAAAGGCTAGCAAATTCAATATAAATAATGACCTTTTTTCTTTTTTTTTCTTTTTTTTTTCTTTCTTTTTTTTTTGCGCACACCACTGGGGTTTCACAAGGGAGTTGTCACTGCTACATTAAACTGGCTATGAGTAGGCGAGGATTGTAAATAAGTCAGAACAGTCTAGGCATGCCTGACTTCAATCATCATTTCTTCAAAGTTGTGCTGTGTATCTCCTGGCTGAGAACTGCAGAACTGTAATTATTGGCTATAAATTCATGTGTTACAGAAAYTCCATTATAAAAACCTTCTTCTTGGTGAACATGATGTCCCGCTAACATGCATTGAGCAGATTGTCACAGGTAAGGCAAAAATAGTTAAATATGATGACAGGCTTTAAAACTATTCAGTTCAAAGCTGTTTACTGCTTGTTAGGTTGTGCAGAGTTGTRTACACTTAAGGTGTAATGTCATTCATCTCCCCTCCCCCCTACGTTGAGGACTTTGAAGTTAAGCTAAAAATCCTAAAAGTTGCTTGAAACTTGAGATACTGTGCAGGAGATAGGTATTTAGTTGGTCTTTATTGATTTTAAATCTTTAACAGTACTGAATCAACAGTTGTTCTAGMAGGATATCTTTTAGCAGCACATAATTTTATTAGCAACTCTTTTATATTTGAGTGTCTGAATGTCTTCCACTTAAATACACTGGATTGCAAAAAGCACATCACTTAAACAATTTACCTGTAGCTGGGACATCCCACAACATKAGTACTTGAGTTTTCAGTGTCTCTAACTTGATAGCAGTTTAGTACCCAGTGGTCTTCAAAATCTACAAGTGTCAATACACTTTATCTGAAGAAGTAACTTATGAAATACTTGTTTTGAATAACAATTTTTTGATTTGGTGGCTCAATAGAATACTGTATATAGACACTATATTGCTATCAAGCAAAAAGAATGTGTTATATCTTGTAACTTAGGAATTTCTTATAACTGATAAATTTCAAAATTTTGTTACACCAAGAGCTGTTAAATACTTGTCCTTCTGACTCTAGATAAGTTAAATCATCCATGTAAATAAGCTTTCAGTACCCAAAGTCTTCTGATAATCCATCTCCACTCTGGAAACTGGTTGTAATGACTGAAAAGATTAATGTTTTTGAGGAAAAACATTATGTAAAGACACTTATTAAATTAAAAGGTGCTCCCTACTGACTCTGTGATGTGGTCTTGCCATTGGCCCACACTTGTTTCCCTTTTTCAAAAGTACCAGGTAGAAGTGACAAAACAGTAATGCTATTGCAAATCTGTTAACAGCAGTTTTGTACAGAGAGAAATGTTTATAAAAGTGATGTTGCGAACTTCTCATTTAACATCTTGTGCAAACTCTTATATAATAYGTTGAAAACTACGATAGCTTTTATTCTGAAGCTTGAGGGCTGACAGATTCTAGGGGGGGGTTTTGTGCAAGTTACCCTAGAGTAAACTGTCAAATAGCATGAATGTTTTCTACTTCATTAGAAGAATGGCAAAAATTGTCTAGGACTCCTTTATGTTTAGCTTTTTTGTTAAAATGTGAAGCTCTTTAGAGGGAGAGGGCGGAATTTCCTGCCCACATGCTTGGACAGATTAGTTTTTATTATTCTATATATAGACTTACCCTAAATTTATTGAAGCATAAGCTTTTGCTAACAAGAATTCAGTGAAAATTTTGACTAAGCTGCAGAAGAGGTTGCTCAATAGCTGTTAATTGAGGGTAAATAGTGAAGGTGTATTGATTTTTGTATACAATGGCCAGGTAGCTGCTATTCCTTTCAGTTGTGTCTGTGGTCTCTGAGTTCATGGCTAAGGTCTGTGCCGAAGGGTAAGTGCAGGATCTAGCTGGAAGCACGGGAATGTGAGAGGTGATAGAGACAGTGCAGAATATCTTTTTTAAAAAGAATTGCTAGTTTGTCTGATATGCCTTAAGAAAGGCAACTGCAGTATAGAAAGAGAATAAATTGTTGAAACTACAACTTAGCATTTATGGTAGTTATTGTCTCCTTATCTAGCCATTAGCTCTCCATCATTTTTCACGGAGAAGGAGGACCTTAATCTGCAGATCTTTAAGTCCCACTTTGTCCCAGAACATTTGCCTTAAGTTCCCTGGAAGTGCTCAAGCTTAACCCAGATGATATCTGCAGCTAACTGTGGAAATTAGCTATTCAATCAATCATATGCTTTTCAGTTACCACACACACACACACACACACACACACACACACACACACACACACACACACACACACGAGGTTTCTGTAATGCTTATTCTTCAAAATCTTAACTTTTTCCATTTGAAAAGGAGAAATATAGACCTGGAGACACAGCCTGTCTATGCAGGTCTAGACAACTTGGCAATTTATGGCACTTTGCATTATTGAGTTTAGTGCAAGAAATAAGTGGTTAATTTTAGTCTTAAGCGCTTTTTTATACATTCAAGTGAAAAACAAATGAACAAACAAACCCCTCCTCCCTCCCCCAGCATATTGTCAAAAACTGTACATCAGAAGGGCACTGCAAGCATGTGCAACAAGCTGGGAGCAAAAATTACTCTTTGAAATAGTACATATYAACTCCTTGTTGGTAAGGCGGTTGTTGATGGGTAAAAACAATCTGAGCATACCAGAATCAGTAATTCAGCCACTTTGAAGAAAGACTGATCAATGTTCTACCTAATTTAAATAGTTGAAATATACTATTAAATGAAAAACAGCAAGTAGAAGCACTTCTCTATCTGTGGTTTGAGCTAGTTGTGCTATATACTTACGACACAGTCCAATAATTTTATATTTTCTTTACAGTGAATGACACCAAGAGGAAGCAGAAGGTCCTTGGTCCTAATCAAAAGCTTAAATTTAATCCAACAGAATTAATCATTTATTGCAAAGACTTCCGTATTGTCAGATTTCGCTTTGATGAAGCAGGTCCTGAAAGTGCAAAAAAGGTATATCTTTTTATGGGTCTTGCATTGTAGTAATTACATGTAACAAGAGCTGTGCTAATAAGGAACTCTTGCTTTGTTTTCATAGAGATATAGGGGCAAAAATCTTAAAACTACTCATAATCCTGTTATAGGAGATTACCTAGATTTTAGGTTAAAATGACTGGATAAATACAGTTTATATGTTTTATTGCTTCTTTGTGGATAAGATAAGCACGCATTTCTTGTATCATATCTGTTATACTTAAAAAAAAAAAAAAAAAGTCGTCTTTGGAAGGACTGGAATCAAAATGCTGTATTGCAGCTGTGCAACAGATTACACAGATACTATACATACACRTCGATACMTATACACAGATATATGTATATATCTGACAGATACACATTTCAAAATGGAATATGTATGGTATTTGCATTTTTTTATGAAAGTCATAATCTTAAATTAACTGTAGGTAAAGTGTACTATCTTGCATATGTTTCTTACACGCATTGTATAGTGAATTGTCTGACTGGCTTTTAGTTACTAATTTGTTTTAAGACTGAGACAAAGGAGAGTTAAAGGCTATTCATATGTTCATATGAACTTTCTGTTAGAATTTTACTTCCSCCTACCCTCCCTTTAAACATTTGCATAGAAAGATGGGAGTTTCTTAGATGTTAAGAGATGTTAAGGAGTTCAGGATCCTAGACCCGAACCATAACATATAAAAATTGTGCACACCTTTTCAGTGCTTAAAGAAAGTAAGCTTCTTGGCCAGAAAAGTACTGTCTGTTTGTCTAAAACAGCATAAAATCATGATCACTTTTCTCAGCATTAYAGTGGAATAAACTAGCATGCCTTTTGAAAAAAATGAGTTTTCTGTCTGTATACTGCTAGAAATTTCGTTCCTTCTCTAGTTCTATCTTCTAACAGTTCTTATCATAGGGCTAAATGAAGTCATACAATGTTGCTTAACCTAGTAAGGTCCAGATAAGTTCCTACTTCCAGTGCTATCYAATATGGCTAGTCTGTGTTACTAGATTCGCTCACCAGCTTCCTTGCTCCGATGTGGTCAGGTGTGGCATAGCCGTGCTTTCCTAACGAATGACCCATTTTGCTCACAGATTCTGAGTCCTCTTTGACTGTACAATAAAGAGTTTGAGCTCAACCCGGTAAGACCAAAGCACTGTCTGCCAAGACCTAAGGTTTTGTTGCAGTCACACATGATGCCCAGTTCATCATTTTTTCACTTCCTGGAGACTGCCTTCTCCCCAGGATTCATGGGTGGAAGCCCGGAGTTACAAAGCTGACTGTTCTTCCCTTTTTGCTCTTCTAGATTTCTCCATGTGTGCTGCCTTCAGTGTTTGTAGCCTTTCATGTTTGGCAGTCTTGCAGCAGTCAATTCCCCTTTCACAGCTTCTCTGAAATCTCCCTGGAGCAACCTCCAGTCTGTCTATCTGCAATATCTTTATAGCAACTGTTTCTAATTGGCTGTCACAGCTAAGAAGAGTAACTAGCCTGGGGGAGGGAGGAAGAGTACAAACTCAGTATCTCATTAACCCTTCCTGTACTGCATTCCCTATTGCAAGAGCRAAAAATCAAACTTTTTAAGAAGGCATTTTCTTCATGCATTTATAATTACATGATCTGATGTGTTTTTTTTCCCTGATAGAAATAACAGCTAGTTCTAGAGATCCAAAAAGATCTGAACATGTATAGCTATAAATATAGTATGGGTGCTGACAAACAGCGTAAGAATCCCCATTTTCAAATGTCAGAATGTGTTCACCAGAAAGAGTAGAAGAAAACTTGTGCAAATCTTTTTTTCAATTATGTGGATGTTTATGGCTACTATCACAGTTTTGATGCATAAAGTAGGCAAATTTAGGTGTATTACAGAAGCACACTTTTACTAAAGGGAGATAACAGTTTCTGTTAGCATAATCTAATATTTCCATAATACTGTTATTCTAATGTTAAAATATAAATATATAGGAATTTGAGGCAGCTAGATCAGCTTTCTCTATCAGTATTTTGCTTAAATTATTTTAGGATAATGGTCAACACAAGTAGAATGGTCTTATACAGCATATTAAGAGGAATTATTCTGTTTTTCTTGCATTTAACTGGCATGCTTGCACCTCCTGAAAGATTTTTTTTTGTCTGATTTCTGTGCTGTCCCTCAAGAAGTGACCATTAGCAGAACTGTCTATATGTTTAAAAACAAAAAAGATGGTCAAGTCTCCTTTAGTTTTTTGTTTGTTTATGTCCCACTATTTGTGCATGAAAATATTAGTACCTATCTACATGGCAATAATTATGTATGCATAATTTTTCTAGGGAAGACTAAGACTTAAAACCAAGGTATAATTGATTTTTGGTGAGAGGAAATGTGTCTAGTTCTCTTTGGTTGGATATTCCAGAGGCGCTCTCAGACCTGCAGAACACTGTGGTAGGGATCTGACCATGGAGTCATAGAAATGGTGGGTGGGGAGGGACCTCTGGAGGTCACCTACCTACTCCTACTTTCTCTTCAGAGTGGGACTACAGCCAATGCAAGGTCATCTGTGGGTTTGTCCAGCTGAGTCTTGAAAGCCACCGAGGATGGAGAGTTGTGAGCTGCCCTGGGTGACCTGTTCTAGTGCTGAACACACCTTCTCTTCATGATTTTTTTTTCCTGATGTTCAGCATGACCCTCCTGAGATGCAATTTTTGAGTGCTGCCTATTATGTCATCTGGCAAGACTAAGAAGTTCATAACTACCTTCCAGGTAGCTGTAAGCAGCTATGAGATCACTCCTCAGTCTCATGGTTGCACAAGTAAACCAGCCCAACTCCTTCAGCTTCTCTTCAGAAGATGTGATTTAGGATCTTAATCATCTTTGTGTCCCTCTACTGGAGCATCTCCAGCTTCTCTTCTTTCCTCTTGAATTGGGGGCTCAATCTCCAGTCCCTTCTTGGAGAAAAATTAAAACAGTTGTTAGCTGTTTTCTTTTTCCCTCACAAATTTGCATGCTCATTTTGGGCTAGATATGAAGACTTCCTAAGTAAAAAATAGAACTGGATAGAAGTGTGCATGTGTGGTGTTTGAAGGTTTTTCAGGGTGCCCACTGCTTACTGGGTTGAGAAATTGCAGGACTCAGCATTTCTGTTGTAATCAGTGAACTGGGCAGGCTTTCATTCAATTAAAATCAAGTCTGAAGTATTTAGACTCAAACATGCTTTTCAAGTAAGTTTTTTTCACTTGTTAGTTTTAAAATAAGTGGAAGGGAAAACGATGTTCCAGATAACATTACAATCCCTGTTCTGAAGCAAGAAACCTATGTGTTAGTCCTTTATAAATCATAAATAACTTCCTTTGGCAAACTTACCTTCAGCTGTACAAACCAAAACAGGGAGATTTCTCTCTAACTAAATATTATCCTGTTAACAGGGCATATCATCCTATAGATAAAGCAGAGTTTGGTCAAAACTAAGTATTTACCTTCCTTCTATAATATATATTTGAAACTATGAAACTTTGAGATTTATAATTTTAAAAATGGACCTTAAATGTGTGGAGTAATTACAAGGAAGACAGATACTAAAGATCTTTATACAGCTAAGGAATTTGTTTCATATGTAATCCCTTGAAGTTTATGGAAACATTCATCAGTGTTCCAATGAGTATGTTAGGATTGACAAAGGATGTAATCTGCTTCTAAGGAAGTAGCTGTATTTGTACAACAGGGACATAATGGAGAATACCTTACTAAAATAGCTGTTTTACTAGACTGGAGAGTATTCTGTGTCTGCCTTTGGTAGTAAGTGCAAGGAAGGATCCAAGTCTGAAAGCAGTTRTAACTCAGATTTGGACAATCAGATTCATTTGTTTACTTGAATATAGAGATGATAGGTGGGTGATAACTTTTAGAGCCATTTCTCCATCTTAAAGCGGAAATAAAATGAAAGAATTCATCAAATTGAGGTGAATGAGTATATTTTGGGGTAAATTATCATGAAGAATTAAAAAAAAGAAAAGAAAAGAAAATTGGGGTTCTGTTAGTTAACTGCTTTCAACATTAACTGCAGCCAGTGCATGCTAATAAAATACTGTCTCAACATTAATCAGTCAAATGTATCTTTCCAGAAATTTCTTTCGTTAAGGGGTATTTGGCAAACAAGTTAATAAATAGAGGGGGTGGAAACTTCACACTTAAAATGATTTAACAGTTTGATTTCATTTTGTCTCTAAAATAGAGCTGTAAAGCCTCGAGAGAAAGGGAAGACAGATGGGTGTGGGAGGAAGTGGAGGATGGGAAGCGGAGGGAGCAAGTTGGGGAAGCCTTAGGCAACCTGAAAGAAGCATTTCACACGCCTTAAAGGAAAATGATTCTTGTTCCATACATCACAAAAGAGATCAAACTGAAAACTCCTGCTGATTTCTAGGCATTACATAAAACTAATTTAACGTTTCATAAAACTTGACATAAAACTACAAAATTAAAACACATGAACTGTTGAGATGTTAGATCTAAGGGACGGTTAAGTAAGTTGGCTGTGAGCGTGTTGCCTTGCCATGCATATGAATCTTGGCAGAGCACCAGCATGGTACACACCCTATAATCTTCTGATTCCTAAATATATCTCTCTTTTCTTAGGTCCTTTTACTTCTTGCACTCCCTCAGCTCTTTTCCTTTTTTTCAAGCATGTGTTCAGTTTCAGACACACATGCATAATCAAAACAAGAGAAAAAAATATTTATTTCAAATTTGTATCCTGCCCAAAGCTAGCCTTCCCACATGGCATCGCACTTGGGAGGGAGTGGAACAACGTTTTGACATTTGTTACGAGGAATAATTATGAAACTCAGTTTTGGACAAATGACCCTGACCTTTTTGAACCCCCCCCCCGCTGCTTCCCAGACCTTTTATTACCTTGTTGTAACTGCTTGTACAAATTGTAAAATTGGTAATATCTCAAGACACTGGGAGTGCAGGAGAAGGCATTTTATATTTACAGTCTTTGAAGTGGGAGTAGAGGGGGTGTAAAAAGTTTAAGCTCAAAATTAAACTCATCTGAAGACATTTTAAAAATTAAAACTGGTATTTTAGTAATTCTCTTAAGTATTAAAAAAAAACAGTGTACTTAGAATTCAAACGTATGCTCATGCAAACAAGGATTCTGATATGGAAAATTATTTCAGCTTCTCAAATCTTTGCACTGTTTCCTCTCATCCTGATTATTTGTACTGAAACCAAGTTAAATACTACCTATAGAGATACTGAAGATTTTACGGGGGGGGGGGGGGAACTCTCTTAATGCTTGGGACTGGACCACTCGTGACTTCGCATCTAGGACATCTTGTATACTCATAGGACTGTTAGGACTGAAAGTCTTGTTAGTTGAAAGCTTATTGTTCCAAGGAGACTTGTTAACTTGTGAAGATTTAAAAAAATGCTGCCTGTGGGACTTGTTTGATCTTAGTTTTGTGACTTTCCGTTACGCTCCGTCTCCGAAGAGCAGGAGCGGTAGTACCCAGGAAGGTAGTGTCCCTCCAGGGAGTTCGTAAGGCAGAGGAGGCAGCTGAAATGCGTGACTTAAGATGCACTGAGTTAGCACAACCCTTAAATGTAACCTGATAGAAAAGAGCTTCCCAAAAAGCCGTGGCTGTACTTTGAAGCTCTTGTCCTTGGCAAAATTCCTGTTGAAGAGGGAGAAGAGAGGGCTGGCCMAAAGAGTATCATTTGTCTTTCCCCGATGAGGGTTGCACAGGGAGTGTTGACAAGGAAATAGCCTTTGTGTACATGAAATAGTTAAATCCATTGTGTTTACTTTTTTTTAATAAATTAATTTTCCAACAAGCAGCCTATTCTTTTGTTGCTTGACTGAGCCTAAGTATCTTCAGCTTTAGACAATTACAAATTGGCAAAAATACTAAACGTTTTCAGTTTGATATGCAAACACTTCCTGTAAAACAAGTTTGTCCTCCAGTCTAGGAGCTTTCTACTTATAATCAGCTGKGAGCTGTGGAACATGATTGCTTTTTGGAATGTGCAGACAATAAAATCRCTATATGGATTTAGTGAGGAGTAAACTGAAGTGAGTATGTGTTTAATATTTATTTATTAGCGTGTATTAGTAGAATTTGTCTGAAATATAAAATTAAGACAGAACCAGGATAAACATGAATATATTTTTAGTAACAGAAATAGAGGTCCTGAGCCTGCGTTGTGATCTATAGGTGGGCTACTGCACCCGTCAGGTGGCTAGTGCTATGAGTTACTGTGGTGTGGGAAAGCTGGGAGCGCTTCCCGGCAGCTGGCTTCAGGAGCTCCCCTCCGGCCCTCTGCTCGTGGGACCCCGATCCGAGCACGTGCCGTCCCCCCACGCTTTACGCCTCCTCACCCAGCACGCGCCCGTCCTCCCCATTTCAAATGTGGCAAGTAAGCAAAATAGATTTCAGTTACTCCTTTTAAAAATAGGGGGTTTTACTGTTTTTGTATTTCATTACTTGGTGGGCCAGTGGCATTTTGTTGACGTCTTACAACTCATCCTTGAGCCTAGAAAGTTGATCAGTGTAGTAAAAGTCTGTCCCCCTTGACCCCTGTAAACGAAGGTTAGGAGTAGTGCTGTTCACATTAGTTACTCTCGTGAATAATTAACTAGAAAAATGAAGGTCAAAATGTGTATATAAATAAATTTCCATTTTGTTTCATTGTGGTTGGTCAAATTAGTCTGTTAGAAGATGCCCAGGTATTATGGAATAGTTGTTTTCTTGTTCTGGTTCTTTGGTTTCGATACATACGATCATAACATGTTACAAAATTTTTATGGCTTCTGATTACTTCATTGTAGTAGTTATCAGTCTGAATCCTGAAGAACAGCTTATGAAATCTTCATTTAAAAATCCATGCTAAATCATTTTGCAGTGATGTTTTTACATTTTTTTCTAAGGAATGTTCTGTCCTGCATTTTGCATTTTAGCTTCATTGTTGAGCTGCAAGTGTGAGGGAGAAAAGTCAGGGGAAATATTCCTAAGACTTGATAGGAACTTTTTGTTGGGGACTGTTTGTGAAAAAAACATTTTCAATTCATGTAAATTAATCTACAGACATTAAGTAGTTTTATAGATAATGAAGAATATCCCTATCAAAAGGCAAAGTAAATAGAAACATGCTGGAGATTCTGTTATGTCCCATATATGTTACATTGAGAGTAGTAAAAGTATAAAATTTTCTCCATGCAGAGATAAGCAAAAATGAGCTCTCAGATTATTTCTTGTGGCACAGTGCTGCCAGTAGTATTAGTCCTTGTTTTGCACATCATGGAAATCTTTCTTTTATGTCTTCAACTATAAGAAAAAAAATCTTTTAGTAAGAGAAAACAATTTCTTGGAAAGAGAATATTTTTTAAAGATCTTGTCCAAGACTTCCAGATAAATGATAAATCTTGTCCACATGTTGCCAAGTATAAGAAATCATGGAGAGTTGAAAAGAAGGGAGAGAAAAGAAAAGCAACATTTTTAGGGGATAATAATGATGACTATGTTTTGGTCCCTAATGAGACATTAAAATCTTCCATATAGAATTTCTGGATCTGAACTTGCAGAATAGAGTTTTGTGTGGTATAACCTCCTTTTTTTATTAAATAATCCTTTAGAAATAAGCAAGACCATTTTAGTGAAATGGAGGAGCCAATGCTAAGGGAAGAGGGCAAAGCGYGCTCGCTCTCTCTGTCTCTCTCTGTGTCTCGCTCTCGGGATCTTCGCCGAATTGCCCTTCCCAGGGCAGGGCTTGTGACTCAGCCTGCTCGAGGCCGGTCGCTGCGTCAGACCRCCGGAGAGCAAGCTGGAGCCTGCTAAGCCCCCGGGCATCCAGCAGCGAGGGGCCRATGAGCGCCGGCCGCCTGAGACAGGAGCTGTAACGGCCAGGCCAAAGCTTAGCTGCCTTCACAAAGTCTGGGTGATGTTGTGGTTCTCAGGATCATCTGGGGAGTGGCGAAGGGGTGCTTACTGACGTGTTTAATTAATGGTAGATCTGATTAAATGCTCGATCCTCACACTTGACTAAAGGGCCTAGGGTAAAACTCGGTTTTTATTGAAAGTGGAGATTGACGGAAAATATATGGCATGCCATGCAGCTGAGATGTGACTAGTGGGAAGAGAACGTCTCCCACCATGAATTACTTCTTATTTTCAAGTAGACTGGGGGAAAAGCTTTTCTTTATTGCCAAGAAGTATGCTTTTTACTTACACACATTGATGCCTTTTGTATTTTTGGAATGCAACCTAGTCGATGCAGGATAGACATGGGTCCTGGAAATCTTCAAAGAACTACCTCTTAYTTTCCTTTCCAAGAACAGAAATTTCTGAAGGTTAAGTTTTGGGTACTACAGAGTGGTAAGTTTATATGGGGCAAGTTAATGGAAGCTATAATAAAAATRTAATTAGATATAATACTTTCATTAAATATGGTATTTTTCAGAAGAGTCAKTAGGGCTTCTGCAAAAGGAAAGCTRTTGAATACAGAGACATGATCTCAGTTCAGAAAGTCCCTGAGCAGTAAATTGCTGAAAAATGTCCTGGTAAAGCTTCACTACAGGCCTGCTCTGTTTATACCCTCTTTCCCAGGGACTGTTGTTGGCTGCTGGACTGGACTTTTCGAGGCTACTCAGAATAGCCCTTCTTGTATTCTTCTGCTATGTTAATAAGTACTCTTTGTTCCTCTGGTATCAAAAGACCAGTCGCAAATGAGATTTTGCTGTGCTTGTTCATGATCTGTGTCAGCTCTTTTCTTTTCCTGTTGCCGTCGCTGTGTCTGTACGTGGGTGCGCCTGCACCGCTCAGCAGCTCTCAGTCCTCGGAGTAGCTGCTTAGACAGAGAATCGTGCGTAGCGGTGACTGTTGCACTCTGACCTTTTTTTCAAAACCTTAGTTCACCCTTACTTGGTAACCRATGTTGACAGAAGATCAAGAACTCACCTGCTATGACTACAGTAATGTCCTCAGATCAAATATTAGTATGTCTAACTAAATATAATTCCCTCCTCTCARTATGGAAATCAACCATCGAAATAGTGTTTCAACTTTTGGAGTTTTCAACTGTGTATTTCATGCTGTCATAATCAATAGAAATGATTTTTATGTATATAAATAATAATAAATGCTTCTTTTCTAGGTGTGCCTTGCAATAGCTCATTATTCTCAGCCAACAGATCTCCAGCTCCTCTTTGCGTTTGAATATGTTGGGGAAATGTATCATAATCCAGGTAAGTATGAAAAAAAATTTTTTTTTCAGTTTTGTCATCTGTAATTTTAGTAAGAATCCTAGCCAGAAACAATGGCAAAAAGCATTTGAGGCTTTCTCCAGGGATAATTAAATTGACTTGTCCTGCACCAACTTCTTATTTTTGGATGTAAGTCAATYGTTGTGATAGACATTAACTATCAAAATCAAAAGAAATATCTTTCCTGTCTGAAGCAAAACAAAACTGCCAATGTCAGCATGAATACTCTTTATTTCTCAATTCACGTTTCAATCCTCCTATTGTATGTCTCTATTGGTACTCTAGGTACCTAGCTAATCTCCCATCAGGCAGGTTTGTTCACCTGCCCTTCTGTTGGGAATAAGTTTCTCTTCTGGTGGTATTGCAGGAGGATTTGTGCAACTTGGGACTCCATACCTTCTTTCCTAGAGGCTTACTAGGCAGTTCTGCCCACTCAAAACCTCCACCACCCCTGCTGAGTTGGAGCACACCCTCTCTGCTCAAGGCCAATCTCCAACTGAACCCTGTCAGTTAGGTAAGCCTAAAAAAGATGCCTTTGGAACGTGATTTCTAGTGTAATGCTGTGAGGTCACTGCTTAGTGCTCCCCGGCCAATACACAGCTCAAAACCAGCAGTTCTAGCATAAAAAACCTCCCAGGTCAGAAAGCGCCACAGAGGTACTCAAATATTACTCAGCAGCTGGCATTAGAAACCATTCATCTGCCTGTTACAAAACTTGAATGTTGTGGAACTTGACTTCAGGCCTTCAAATTGACCCAAAAATGTGTACTTTCGTGCAGGTGTCTACATGACTGCTCTATGCATGCAGAAGAAATGTGTACATAATTACATTGCACACACAATTACACGTACAATTTCTCACCTGGTAAAACTTGGGCAATTAAGGTGCATATATATTTTGGGGGGGGGGGGTTTCAAGTACTAAGGAGGAAGCCAATTTGTAGACAATGAAGTGTTAAAGTAGAGAGTAAGCAAAATGTTGGTTGGTCACAAAGTTGCCCTCACTCTGTCCTTAAAATACCGTTTGCTATATGGAAAAAAGTTTAGTAAAAGAGTTACATAAGGTGGGTAAAAGGTGGCATGGATCTCTGGCTGTGCTCTTACAATTCCAGTACTGTGTTTTGCAGCTCTTCCCTGCTAGCTCTGAAAGTAAAAGTTAAAATATTGTCCTTGTGCTTCCTGGGGGCCATAAAGAGCCTGCATTGCTCTTGTACATCGTTTTTCCCCAGGACATAGTTAATAATTGTATTTCCTGGCATTGAACAGTAAAARTGTAATGATATATTCTGGCAATTACACTATTTCTCTGTATACTATGTTTGAACAACTACTTCATTCTAATTTTAATATAGTTTTCTTCTGAAAAACAGAAGTAGTAGTCTGAATACTGGTGGAAAAATGAAACTAGTGAATAAAGTGTAAACTAAAACATAATCACTAAGATGACAGGTGAGCCGTARCCCTGTTCTCTGCTTGTTTGAACAGACACTTACAACTTTGGAAATGCCTACTAAAGCTGGGGGGTTGGTCTCATTTTATTTAACTTTTAACKAAAAATTTATTCCCAAGTATCCAAAAAAAAAAAAAAAAGTAATTTCATTTGACACAATTGGCTGCCTACTTGGAACCTGAAGAATGATCAGAAAAAGGCATCTTCTGTATTAGTAACAGGATATCTTCTTGATCTGTAGGCACAAAATGGAAGGGCACCTTTTTGTCATACGATAGGAAGTATGCCTTTTCAGGTAGTTTTGATTTATTTGCTATCAATACAACTTTTTCTGCCTTTTTACATTTTTTTGAATRTAGTAACTTTTCTAAATAATAATTTCTAGGGAGAGGCTGTTGAGATTATATAATATTTATTCTATCTGCTTCATAAGGTAGTTCAGTTAAGAAGCAGTGTATAGCACATAAGTATTTTTAAAACATGGATATCTTTGGTATGTTGAAGAAAGAAATCCTGTGACTGACGACATTTGTTCCTGACTGTTATTATGGCTTTTTTTCTACTAAGCAACCCAATATATCAGCTTTGCATTGCTTCTCTGTTGAAATAGCAGGAAAAATATTTTTACGTTTTTGTGTATTGCCAGGCTGTCATTAAGTCACTGATCTAGTTTAATATAAAAAATAGGTAATGTCAATCCTGATGCTAATTTCTCGCTTTTATAATTAGGAAGATGAAAAGTTTGGTCCCCCCCCTTCTTCTTTCTTTCTTCCCCCCTCTTCTTCTTCTTTCTTTCTTCCCCCCCTTCTTCTTTCTTAATATGCATTGATGAATTTTCTTTTCCTAGCAAAGAAAGTGAATGGAATAGACCCAGGAGGTGGTGGTAGCAGTGCCAGTGGTCAGCAGACACCTTTGTTTGAAACRTACTCTGATTGGGATAGAGAAATCAAAAGGACAGGTGCCTCAGAGTGGAGAGTTTGTTCAGTCAATGAAGGTTATATGATATCTACTTGGTAAGTTTTTCTTATAATGCAAGCAAGCATGATAAAAACCAAGGCAATTGTACTGTCTTTTCCTGTCTCGCAGCATGTGCCTGTCTCCTCTATCATGCTACTTACTGGTGCGCTTCATCATTTAAGCATGGTGCTCTATGGAGAGGCCCTTTGTCGGAAAATCCTGCAGGTGTTGTCATTGTAAGAAATACAATATTTTTGGGAACATTTGTAATCTAGCATCTGCTGCTTTCATGCCTCTGTGCTTCCCTCTGAGACATGCAGGTTTCTAAACAAATACATCTGAGCTCTACCAATAATGACATAAAAGATGCTACAGGCATGTAGAACAAGGCATTAGGGGCTGGTGCATTGTTAACAGAGCTGAGAACCAGCAATGCAACAAGAGAAAAGCTGTTGCAATCCTTAGTGAAAAAGTAACCTTTTGTATTGTATTTTTCCCCAAGCCTTCCAGAATACTTTGTGGTCCCATCTTCCTTAGCAGATCAAGACCTTAAGCTATACTCTTACTCTTTTATTGGGAGACGAATGCCGGTAAGTGTAGTCTTTATTACATTACTCTTCAGGGTCACCATACAGTATTTATCTTAAAGATACATGTGCAGATTAACCTGGTTTTGTGTAGCATTAAAAAAAGAAATCCGTGGGAAAATGCTAAGCTGTTTTCTGTTGTTTCTTTTGTTTTTTTCCCCACATAAGTTATGGTCCTGGAATCACCCTAATGGGAGTGCTCTTGTAAGAATGGCCAACATTAAAGATGTATTGCAACAAAGAAGGATTGATCAAAGGTAAACAACAGGATAAAGTCATTCTCTAACAAGACACACAGTATTAACCAAAGGTGATTGTGCGTAATACACAGCATAATTCATAATTGAGATCATACTTGTTTATTAATGTTCCAGTGTGATAGCTTTTGAGAAACAAAAGTCCTGAATGCAGTTCTGGCACAATTTCGACAACTTCTRTTCAAGATCATTTCTGTTGGAATAATGACTGTTTTTTCAGGCTTTAAGTGTTGTGCATTTTTAGGCTGCAAATGTTTCAGAAAGGTAGATTTCCTGATAAATGCTTAGTTTAGGACTAACCTTACATTGATATTAGTATAATGTAGATTTTATTGATGGAGAATTTCTTACTTATTTCTGCAAGACACAGTAAGAATTATTTATTTATTGTATTGCAGAAATACGGTTTTATAGATTTAGTGCCACAATGCATACAGTATTTCTGTGAAATAYTTTGTATTCACTGTCCTTGATGGAAGATGAAGACATTTAGAGCCTTGCATAAGTAGTTCACTAGCTTGGTATTTCTGTGCTCAATTTGTTGGGAGACTTTTTGAAGATCTTGCATTGTATGTGTTAGACTGGACCTCTGAGTCTTATTTGAATCTCTGTCAGATTTACTGGTTTGTATACTTCAAATGTGTTCTGTTTATTTAGTATAAATAAATCTTTCTAAAAACTGTGAAAAATTAAAAATTGAATAGTGATGAGTTATTTAATCTATAACTTGTTTCAGTGGTCCAGCCTTTGCATTTTTCTGTTTTATAATTAGCAAGTATTTGAGCAAGTAGCTTTGTAGCAGGAGCAATATATTTCCTAAATACAGCCTAGGCTTTTTTTTTTTTTTTTTTTTTTTTTTTNAATTTGGAATATTTCTTAAAAGACTCTTTCTCCTCTCTGCAATAATAAACTAACAGATTTTTTTTTTTTCTTTTTTTGATTAGGATTTGTAATGCAATAACTCGAAGCCATCCCCAGAGAAGTGATGTTTACAAGTCTGATTTGGACAAGTGTCTCCCCAGCATCCAAGAAATTCAAACTGCACATATCAAACTCAAACAGCTGTGTGTTAATGGTAGGCTGGGCTGTAGTTGATTCACAGTGGTTATTTTCCTGAAATACAACAACTCTAACAGATCTTGTTAACCAGAATAGTTATCTGAAATTATTCTGCAATGTTACTGCTTTCCTTATCACAGAGCCTTTTGAAGAAACAGAAGAGAAGTGGCTGTCCTCACTGGAAAATACTCATTGGCTAGAGTATATCAGGTTTGTATCATTACTAAAATGATGGCAATGGGATGTGTTAATCTTTCACTAGGGTAAATAAGCAGTGAATCAATTAAGGAATTATCTATTTTAATAAATAAATAAGATAAATATAGATATTCCTATTTTTTTCATGCAGAGAGTGAATCTATGATACTAATAGTTGAATCACTTTCTTCTCTTGCCTAGATCATTTCTTAAGCATTCTGCTGAGCTTGTGTATGTGATGGAATGTAAGCATGTTTCCGTAATTCTGCAAGGTAATATAACCACACAGCATGCCGTAACTCTTAACATAAGTGTGATAAAGTAGTTAAAAGACATTTAGATAAAATAAATTGTAACCTTTACACATAAAATACATCATTTCTAAATATTTCAGATATCTGAGGACCTAGAGAAGAAGCATATATTTGGTGCTATGGCATAGTCCATAGCACCAAAAGAATATTTGAGTCTTTTCATTTTTTTTCTGATAATGATACAGCAGGATGAACTATTACATTGTGTTAATTAGGCTAATATTCCCTRGATATCATTTTTTTCTCAGAGATTGCATATGCGAAAGCCTTTCACTAACATTGGCTCCTGCTGTGTATATATGCAAACATATTTCAGAATAGAAGGATTTTGAAAAATGTGTTGGTACATAAATTAGAAATTTTGTAAATTCTGTAATTTTTACAAGACCTGTTCAGCTGATATATGACACTTTCCTCATATAGCAGCCTCTTAAAGCTGCTTCAGTGTTGTGATAGATGAACGACATGCTTTCTCTGAGCGTTATTTACAGAGAGTCCAAAAAATATCAGCCCGAAGTATTTTATCGTTCCAAAGGTGGAAAATATGTTGCTACTTCCCAGCAACACGAACACCCTTCTTTTCAGCACATCTTGGTAAATGTCATGGTTTTGGGTAGATTCTTGATATAGGCACTGCTGTGCTGGATTCTGCAGGAATCTTTATTACAGTATGAGTCTCAGGAAAATAAAACTTTTTTCCTTCTATCTTTTTTTGAAACTGGGAGAACAGTTACAACAACGAAAAGCATCCTTTAAAAGAAAGAGAGAGAAAAACAGTAAACCTAGTTGCTGTTTTTTTGCCCTTTGAGATGTAATTCTGTGTATGGTATATATTTTTCATGTATTTTCTGTTTTTCACAGAGGAAGAGGGACGGGACCTGAGCTGTCTTGCTGCTTCTCTCATTCAAGTTATGCTGGATCCCTATTTTCGAACAATTGTTGGATTTCAAAGCTTAATACAAAAGGAATGGGTCATGGCAGGATATCAGTTTTTAGATAGATGTAATCACTTAAAGAGATCTGACAAAGAGGTAAAATGAACTGTACTTGTCTATGATAACAATAGCAATTAATATCAACCTGAACACTTAGTCACACAGAAAAGTAAGCTAAAAGGTTTCTTCATCCTTTCCAAATTCATGAAGCTACTGTCAGAGAAAATGAGTTTTCATCCAAGATGAGAGAAATTCTCTTTGTCCTCTATAGCCATTTGAGAATCAGTGAAACACCAGGCAAAATCAAATGTTGCTGGATATTTATGTTGCAACAGTATTATACATGAAAGTGTCCCACTGTAACCAATGCTAGCACGGTCCCTATTTTAGATTAAAATGGGTTCAAGAGTGTGTTTAGGGGTGGAGGCTGTGTGGTTGGTTGGTTGGTTTGTTTTACCAAGGGCATCTCTTTTCTTTTCACCCACGTTTCTGGGAGTGTCAAGTCATCCTAATATGGAGAACTTCTCAAGGCAGTGATCTGATAGAGGGGCACCGGAGTTTTATGAACACTGTTACACAACTGCCAAACAGATTAACGGAAGGTAGCGCAGTACTTGATGTTCAGTATTTGCAGTCAATCTTACAGTTACTAGAGGGCCCTCAGTTAAGAGCCTTTTCCAGGAACAATGCCCAAGAGAAATAGAAAAACGGCGCCCTCAGAGAGTGCAGCGAATAGATAAAGTGATGATGACCCTGTGAGCACTAGGTAGACAAAATAAGTGCAGGGGTAAAAGGACCTGCAATACAAAGGGGAGAGAACAGTGAGGTAGCAGGCAATTTGACCYTAGGAAAGGATATATAGAAGAATAAAACTAGGAAGAGGAAAATATTTTTAAAGCTTTGTATAAATGGTAGTTTATATTTTTGCCATTCGTGGGCCACTGCAGAAACTGCTAGAACATACAGTGAGAAATAAATGTGGCTGAATTACAAATTCCAGAGTCATTTTAAACAAGAAGGAAGTGTACAGATTGTGAAAATAAGGCCAAGTAGTGAGGAAGGCTCATTTAAGGTCTAACTGGAAATGATGCAGTACTACACAACATGACAGAAAGTCCAGGAAAGAAGTGATTGGCTTCACAAAGGGAAAGCTGTGGAAAGGTAATGCCGAGAAAGTCAGTTCAAAGTTACTCCTGAAAGTGGCTAAACAGTGGCAGAACAGTTGCATGAAACCATGAAAAATACAATACTGCGCTTCAAATTGTTYGCACTGTTAAGGGGCATACCAGAGATACGCTAATAGCTAAATACCCTAATGAGAGCATTGACCGCAAATAAATGGATATGTCTTGGGAAAAGCTGTATAAATTTAATAACTCTGTTTCTTTTTCAAGTCTCCTTTGTTCTTGATGTTTCTCGACTGCGTTTGGCAGCTGCTAGAACAATACCCAGCAGCCTTCGAGTTTTCTGAAATGTATCTGACCATATTGTACGACAGTGCACGTATCTCCTTGTTTGGCACTTTCCTTTTCAATTGTCCCCATCAACGAGTAAAGGAAAGCACCGTGAGTATGAAGCATCACACCTACTTTTCAAATAAGTGACTTAAGCCTGCCATTCTGGAAATAACATCATCTAAGCTAAATGGTGTTCCTTAGTATTGTTCAAAATACCACACTCTATTTGGGGAAAAATATTCAACTCCCAGATGAATGTGATCAGAATGTCCCTTTCAAGCGATCTTTGCATAGACATTAGCTAAATGTCCATGAAGAAAGTCTTTTCATTTTCTTTTATTTTTTCCTAGAGAAGCATTATTTTTGTACATGAGTAGTGGTACTTCTCTAGGAAACAGATTTATATTTTTGAAATTGGTGAAGTAGAATGACAGGCAACAAGTAGAATTTCAAGTTCTGCCAAATTTTGAAACCTCTTCATATGACATAATTGTTTATATAGTTGATTAAATTAATTCATTAAATACCTAGTGACCGGTTAGTCAAAATGAATGCTTACAACAGTAATGCACAATGAATGCTTATATAAAGATACTTAGAAAACCAAACACTCATGTTTTTGAAAACTGTAGTTTGCTGTAATTCTGTGTAGAACATATGATGGCTGTTAAAAGTAAATTTTAATGAGTTCTGTTAAACAACTTCCCTTTAAAGTTGTAGGTAGTACTGCCTTACAAAGAAATAGAGTATTGAGAGACCATTAGTGTAGTCGCAAAATACACCTCTGCATTCTTACGACTAAACAAAGAAATAATTTAATATAATTGAAAGTAATTTCCGCTAAGTAAGCATTAGTCCTGCATCTGTGTTGCATAAATGAAAAGCAGAGTATGGCTCTGTTCTCCAGCAGTAGACAATCTTGTTGTTCTGTTGCTTTAATTTACAGCTGCCTCTAAATTATATTCCTGCTATTTTCACCCAATAATTATGCACTGTTTTGTATTTCAGATTTGTGAATAAGCTTATTTTGTTTAATTTTTAATATGCATCAATTCTTGCAGGAATTTGCCATAAGCAAAAACATCCAGCTGGGTGATGAGAAAGGCCTCAGATTTCCTTGTGTTTGGGACTGGTCTCTTCAGTTCACGAGCAGGGATCGTCTGCTCTTTCACAACCCTTTGTATATTGGGAAGAGCGCACCGTGTGTACAAAATGGAGCCATCAAAACGTTCAAACGCTCAAAGGTAATGATGATGTCTGTGTGTGAATTGCCATTTCTGTGCTTAGCTGTAAAATGTTATGCTCAACAGCTTGCGATTATGTAGTGTTTTACACCCTTTTTGTAGCAATGAGTGTTACTTCTCTTAGCTTAAGAAATATACACAAAAAATGAATTCCTATGGAAGTAAAGATCTCAGTTGTAGAAGGCAACGCTATTGCTGCATGCCAGGACATTCTGTGATATGGCTGGGCTCACTGCCAATAATTGTATTACTTCAGCTATAGAAAAGTGATGACATTCCTTTTTTACTGAGACTTCAGTTTTTTTACTGAATACTGATYGAGTCAGTCAGTCATTGTTTTAGAAAGTTAGAAAATATACGTATTTATTTTTAAACACCCAGAGTGGTCCCAGTGTTTGCCCTGTGAGCCATGCAGTGGTGACCCATAAGCTCAGAAGTGTTTGGAAGGCATGTCATTTATCTGGATGATGCATCTCAGGGAAGTCTGCAGTTGTAAATGAGCATAAAACTGGAAAATTAACAGTATTTATTTTCTAYAGAAAAACTATAGCTCAACCTTGAGAGGTGTCCCCCCAGCATTAAAGAATGGAATCATCAGTGAGCAAGAGTTCCTTCCACGAAGAAACTCTTTGATACTAAAACTGAAACCAGATTTTTTACAGCAAACAGAGAGTCAGAGTAACAGCATGGAACAGTACTTCAGAGACTGGTTTGCAAAGCCTGTTGATCTGCATGGCGTAATTCTACCCCATATCTCTGGAACGCAAATAAAACTGTGGAAACTGTGCTACTTCCGATGGGTTCCCGAGGCCCAAATTAATCATGGTGGCTTCATCACTGCTTTCCATAAAGTCTCTTTGCTGGCTGATGAAGTAGACATGTTAAACAGGAATCTTCGACAATACAAAAGCAACCCTTCTTTGCAAGTTAACTGCTCAGAACTGGATCACAGCAGGATGTACTTCAGAGCAAATGGTTTAAATGACTCTTCTGGGGCTCCAGACTTTCTCTCCTCCTCATTCCCGTTTTCTCCAATAGGGAACCTATGCAGACGGAGCATTCTGGGAACACCTTTAAGCAAATTTTTAAGTGGTGCCAAAATCTGGCTATCCACTGAAACGCTTGCAAATGAAGACTAAGATGATGTGAGGCTTTAAAGGTTTGGGGAGAATATAGCAGATAATTTTGTMTTTTCTAAGTTAACACTGCTAAATGCGGCATTGGAAGCTGTAATAATTTTATATACAAATACTACGTAAGTTTTGCACAAATATTTAAAAGCAAAGCGAATCATGCTTCAAATCGCACAATTTTGTCTTCAGTAGTTCTCATCTACATGTCTTGTCTGGTTTCTGGTCCCTAAATCTTTTTATATATTCTCAGTTTGGCTCATTATATGAGATGGAGCATTTCGTTTGCTAACTGAAAGAAAAACTTGGTGTGGTCACTAGTGAGGATTGTGTTTGAAATAACTGTTTTCTCAGATTGTGAGACGTGAATCTTGTGTCAAGAGATTAGCAAGTCAAAGTAGACTTAGGTGTAGTGGACACAGATTGACAGCAGAAATCTGGGAACTCTTTTTATCAGGTTTTTTTTTTTAGGAAGAGTACATATATGCATACGTACATACTAACTTTCTGTGACTTGATCACTCTACAAAYGTGTTAATGCAGTGTGTGCATCCATAGGGTTTTTTTTGTTCCYTATTTTTTCTCTCTCCAAATGTATCCAGTAGTAATAATTAGTCAGATTCACGCTCTTTTTCAGGAGCTTGCCTTTAGGTCATTGGAATCAACTTCAGGACAATGCACTGTTAACCTTAAAACATTTACTGTAGATAATAGTATTATAGTAGCCTTAGAAGTGCCTTTAATTGAGAAGAATCAGTAGCAAGAACACTCTAATGCAGCTGAAAAAAAAAAACTTTTAAAAATAGATTGTTACAGTAAGGTCTTGTTCCACCCTCGTCTCCCCCTCCACATTTCTGGAAATAACAGAAGGCCAGCTCAAGAGAGACCAGGTTTTGCTCTCTAAGATTAAGCTTGTTTGTAAGTCTGAGTGCCTCACTTTATTTAAGCACCTCAAATACCCAGCATTATATCCCTGTACAGCTCCTGATTCCCCTAACCCTCTCTTCATCCTAGAGTAGGATGAAGTCAGTTTCGGCAGGATTTGTACTTGAGCCCTGCTGGGTTCCAGAAAGGAGGCCAGGCCCGGAGTGGCCAAAATCCACCATGTGCTGGTAGCAGCGTGCTGGTGTCGCTTGTAAACACGACTGGAAGCTTTGTTGTTAGTGGTGCCTTCTTTTTTACTTACTAGCTAGCCAGTATGGACAGTGCAATAGCACTGTCTGAGGGAATTAAATCTAACAGCCTCCCTCTGCCTCATACAACAGCCTCCACACTACTGTAAAACCTTTCAGTGATACCTCTCGTGTGGGAGCTGTGCCTGAAAAAGCCTCAGGTTTCACAGGGAGAAAAATGAGAGAGACAGAGAAGCAAGCTGGGAGGGAGAAAAGTAAAAGAAGTACATTGCTGTCAGAGACTAAGGCAGGCGTGAATGACAAGAGGATGCCTCTCTGTCCAGTACTTTCTCTTAATGGTAAGTCCGTATTTTTTTTTTTTTTCATATTATCTGATTTCTGCATAAAACACAAAGGCTATGAAACTGAACCAACATGAAACTGAACCAACAGAAGCCCCTATTTGGAGTTTGACATGCAGGTTAAGGCACCTGAAGCCTTATAAAATAGAGATGGGGCCACTCTCAGTTACTAGGGGAAAAAAAATCCTGTATAATGATAACATGCAGTGTATGAGAGTTAAAAAAAAAAACAAAAAAAAAAACAGGTGAGCAGGGATGTGGAGATGTTTGTGTGCAAAAACAAACTGGTCTTCAGCACAGCCTATATGACAATAATATGGATGTCTAAGACTGAAAAAAGTTTATTTTACAGAATATGCATCTGGAGTGGCCTTATAGGTGCAAACTTTCTACTAGAAAAAAATATAGTTCTTAGAGGAGCCTGTTTTCCCCAGGCTGAAAATTACCTAAACAACTAACTACACAGCTGCTGGGGGCACTGGGCATGCTGCTTTCTTGCACTGTTTGGTTTGCTGAGGTAAGAGAGTAGGCAGTTTTGTTTTGGAGGTGAGCTGGTGTGAGAGAAAGAAAGAAAGAAAGAAAAAAAAAAACAACACAACTCCTCTTTTTAACCAAGCAAACCCCCACAAGCCTGGTTTTATGCAAAGCAGCTGAGTGTGTGTGCATGTGTGGGCGCATGTTATGACATATTGCCAGATTGTTTCTGGTCACCCGTGTGAGGAGAAAAGGGGTATCCACCTCCATTGCCTGATTATGCTGCAGACTGTCTGAGCATGTTATGTGGTCCACAAACTGTTGTTATTGTTTATTTACAAGCTTGCTGAAGCCGCCATCTAACTTGTTAATTCAATATTTAAATGTTTTAGTTTGCGTTTGTGGTGGTTTTTAACTTGCTTACTGCTTCCCCTGGCCTGATACTTGACATAAAAGACCTCAACCTGTGTGCTTATAGTCTTTTGGTACCTTTTTCTTTCTTTTCAAATTACTTTTAAAAATTATACTGTCTTTTTTTTTTCTTTCCCTCTTCCTTAAAGGAATAACTTTTTTGGTTTAAAGGTACCAAAAAAATGTGTAAATAAATTGTTCCACCTAGAGAGAAAGCTGGTGGAATAAAAAAAAAAAAAAAAATAATGCTTAGGCTAGTACCCTTTGGGAGAAAAAAAGGGTACTATATTTAAACAAACAGGATTATCTTTTATAAGGAATTTTCAGAAATTTTTACATTTCAGTTCTAAGATGTGTATAGATGCTGCAGATGGTCTTTGTATTTTATATATATTATATGGGGAGTTGAGGGGGAAGGGCAGAGAAATATACTATGACTTTAAAATAAACAAAACCTGTCCAAATATCTATTTGCCAGACAGACTGAAAAATTTCTAGTTCAGAAACAGACATTAAGTAAGTAAAGGCTGAGCTGGTCGTAAGCTTGGGGGGAGGGGGAATAGAGACACTGGTAACTCATGGCTAAGAGGATGTGGGAATGAAGGGGACCTGTCTGTTTCTCTAAAAAAAAAAAAAAAAAAAAAAAAAAAAGTTTTGCTTCTGGTTGTTCAGTCCTTGCCTTCTGAGCAATTTCGACAACTACTGTGTGCGTTCATGTGCGTGCATGGGTGTGTGTGTACTTTCCCTTGAACAAGCAAATTAAACAGCTTACATTTTTTTTAATCTACTTTTGAAAAAAAGGTACTAAAAATTTAAAGTAATTATTCTCTACTCTACACAGTTGCCTCATCATAGGTAGGTACTACTCCAACCATCTTTAATAGCTTTCAAAAGTAATTTTTAAGGGGTGAGTACATCTCTTTAACTTCCCTTTAGAGGGTGCAGACATGCATACACACACACACGCGCGCGCGCGCGCTTGCTCTCTCTCTCTCTAATTTCTGTTCGCCATTTCCAAACAAGATATGGTTAATGCCATTTTGATGTTGCAAAAGTATAAAAACTACAAAGGAGTTTATCTTTTTTTAGGCTATTTCTAGAAAACATGCACTATTTTGGCTGTTACCGGCTGTTATAATCGTGACTTTCTTACTACACTGTAAACCATGTCAGGGGAAGGGGGGGGGTGAGATATGAAATGCTGGTTGATATTGTTAGTGTACCTCCAGAGTCATTAGTTACTGCAAGGTAGAGGTTACGGTAGACTTAGTAATCATGGTAGTACAACTTTATTCACCATTTACTGCCATGTATCGAAGAAATGTCTCTCATTACAGAAATGCATTGAAAAGTGTGTGTTTGTGAGTATATGTATACCTAGGCCTGCACATGTGTTTAATGTGCATCTGCCTGCAATACCACTTTGATATTAACTGCCTTGTATTTTTAATGAAGATGTAGCAGGTGGGCAAAGGTTTTGGCTTATTGTCATACAGAAAGAAATACTACAACCAAAAAATTTCTAACAAATTCAGTTAAGCAGAAGATGAAATCTTAAATTTGCCTCCAGCGTAAGTGACAGAAATCTGTCCCTTGAATTGTTTTAGGCAGTAGGTTTCTAATGCTATTGCTGCAATGATTTAGAGTTCACTACTTCAACTGAAACTAAAACCTTTGTGCCTGATAATGATCTATTGAGTAAAGTAGCAGTGCCAGGAAGAATATAAAATCCTGGTGCTGAGTTGTGAATGTGAAGTAAATTAGACTAAATAAAAGTTCTTACCTTTCCACAGTGAATTTCAGGGGGTTTTCTTTCACTTCCTTTCATGAAAAAAATGATGGGTGTTTTATTTCTGTTTTTTTTCAAGAAAAGCAGGGACACTGCTGGAGAAAAAGAATTAATAAAGCAGATGTGCAGATAATTGCTCACTATGTTCTTTTGTAGTGCTTGCTGTTAGTATGGTAAGTAAAATTTTGAACATCTTGAAAGCTTACTCCTCAGTATGAAAATGAAAGCTGCAGAGTAATGATGCTATGTATTAAAATTGGAGGAAAAAAAGTGTTGGTGTATTAAGAGAGAACTCAGCTTTTGGATTCCATTTCAGTTGATTGATTGACTTACCTGTGAATGAGAAAATATCATTCTGCGTAGCGCAATGTAGTACATCTTGCAAATCAGTGGAGCAATCATCAATCTTGGCACTTGCCAACTCATCTACTAACAAACAGAAATACTTCCCCTCCCCCCTTTTTACAGTTAACACAGCTATTTGAAACAGAAAGAGCTGTTAAACAAGTTATGTTTTCCTATGTAGCAGCAAATTAAAATAGGCATTTAAAAAATTGTGGTTTATACCTTAGTCAATGCCAGTTATAGTTTTTATATGAAATTCAAAAAGAAGTACTTTATACAAAGTAGGGACCACAGAACCATGCTGGTTCTAACATACTGGAAGGTGCTGAATAGGGAACTTGCAGAGTGTAATGAAATCGGACTAGAGCAGCAAACTAGAAGCGATGAAGGACTTGATACAATGCATTTTTTATTGAAGAAGATTTTTTTTTCATTTGGTACAGATCTGATTGCAGCTAATTCTCTTGACTGAACAAAGACCYTATATTACCTTTTTGTACAATAAGTTACATATTGTGTATGTAGGAGGAACCTTTGTTCTTCTGAATGCTGTTAACATACTGTAAATCATAAATAGACAGTCCTCAAACTATTTTAGAATGTATTTGTGCAAAGTGTAACTAACTGCAGTAATATTACATGAAGCCATAGTTTTATGGGAAACTATTTTAAATAGGCAGCAGCCAGTAGTGTGTGTCACGTCATTTCCTTTAAGGATAGGCCAGTTGCATACAAAACGCACGTGATCAAGATGGCTTTTGTCAGCTGAGGCGTTTACTCTTAGCTCCAACTGCTTGCACATGACAAACCTCTACTGTAGCGCCCAGCTTCTTCAGTTCACTTAGCCAGATGATCTGCTTGCAGGACAGGCGATCATTGGGACCTTTCACTTCCACCAGCTACAAAGGAATTTGGATGATTAATAGATTATGCAGAGAAGCAGAAAGATCTTTAGTTACAATAGACTAGTACAAGCTGTTGCTTGCAATAGAAATAATGTAGACTTAATATAGAAGGCCCAGGGAGTGCTAAATTACAAACCCAAATCCCAAAGTTTACTTGTAATTAAAATTTTGTAGAGTAATTATCCACCAAAACACAGATAGTACAATATGTAGAAAAAATTATTTAAGATGGTGGTGAAGGAAGATACTCCATATTCAAAATCATCTATCTTACTAGTAGTCATTCATCTCCAATTTACACAGATCCTGGTCCTTGTCCCTTCAAATCTGGACACGTTCCAAAAAGCTGCAAGTCAGTCAAGCTGAGGTAGAAACTTAAAAGTATATTACTTCAAGTGTACCAGAGAACTAGTTGCTGCTGTTATGTTTTATGAATACATAACAAGATGCTCCAGCAGCTGAGAGAAGCCCATTATTCTCCTGGCTGCTATCAAACAGAAATCATGATTGCTTGCTCAAGTTTTTGTAGTTACAGTGAATTTTTGTCTCATATATATTTATTTTTTTGCCTAAGTGGTGATGTTAACACCCTGTGCCAACACTTGTCTGAATGTGCAAGGCATTAACAACAGTTGCTTTATAGTAATTTTAATAAATGCTCTAGTCTACAACAATACATAGCTCCTGCTTGCTGTTTCTATGACGTCCATTAAAGCTATAGCAAAAGGCCTAATGAAACGACATATAAGTAATAAAAAAATCATTGATCACCACAACTGCTTGGCAGATGAGCAGCAGGTTTTGCCCCACTGCAACAGAAAAATACAGGTTGTACGCTTTGACAACTGGAAGGTTTTCTGTTGCTCTTTCTTAAGTAGGATCAGCTGAGCACTGAGTAGTCCATGATCTGTCAACATACCTTGAAGTGATTACTATGAGTACTCCACACAACCAGGTCAGGAAGCCCCCCTCTGCAATGGCGTAAATCTTTAGAAAGTTGCCTAAAAACACCACTCAGAAACATTCCTCCAAGGCAAGAGACAAGGCTCTGTAAGAGAAAGTTACATTGTTTTTCTTTGTATTTCCTGTCCAGCCCTTTCTCAGCTCTCAAAAATAATATTCTGTCTCTGCTTTTTTTGTTTACTCATGTGTAACTACCAAATTCAATAGATGTTATCTATCTACAGCAATTTTCCTGTTGTGTTCCCAACTACTGCTGCAGGAAAAGTGGCCCTATCAGAAAAGGGCAAATGGGAAAGTGAGAGGATTTAGGAATAGGGAAAATTATGCTCAAGTACTCACTTGCTTCCTCCTCACCACTCACCCTCACTATTCTTGGGTCAGTGCCCACTCTGGACAACTTACTTGTTATTTACCTGAACCTGCTGGAGCGAAATAAAACGCCCCCAGCTAACTAGTGCTGCTGCTTTTCCCTCCTGAGTGTTCCAGATGTCAGCGATCCACTTTGTCAGTGTCTCTGAGGAAGCAGTATGAAGCTGCTGGAGTCTGACCTCAATGGCATCCCTCCTGTTCTCATAGAAGCTGTCAGTGTATAAATCCAGGGGGAACGTCTGTACGAAAAGGTAAGAACAGCCCTGAGGAGCTGCCTGCAAAGCATTTTGTGTGTGTGTGTGTGTGTATATGTATATATAATACACATATACACACACACACACACACAAACACATACATACATATACATATACATATATATATATATATATATATATAAAAAAAAATTCTTTTTTAAGCTGAACTACAAATTCACTCAAACTGATTCAGTTTAACTTGGACACACTCACCACATAATGTAGAAAGACTTGCATAATTTTAACAATTGATGCCAGTGCAGCACACTGGTCACATCTTAGAACATTCTCTTTCTTTTTTTTTTTTTTTTTTTTTTTTATTAATTTGTAAAAAATCTAGTCACAGAGGTTTCCCTAGAAAGAAAACAAGGAGCTAGCTGTGCTCCTGAATCTCCAAGCAATAATATTCTAGCCAGGATTTGGAATGAGAATCAAAACTGCTCAGCTATAGTGAACAACAGTTTTGCAGCACAGGGCAGGGGGAGTGCAGGGAGCAGGGGAGAGAGGAACAGGGAACAAAACAGATGTGACAGATTTGTGGATTATTACTCAGGCCTCTCAAAAGCAGAGAATTATGTGCATCTCTTGTACATGTTATAGAATAAAGTCACTGCAGCAAACACTCAATTTTGAAAACAAAACAAAAAAAGGCCAGAAAGCAGGTGAATGGCATTCTAATTTCTCAAATGCAAATGCGTATCATTGCAAGGATATGAATTTCTAACTAACTTCCACATACTGCTGCCACAACCATGCTAATCTCAGGACAGCCCAGCCTAGGAACTATTGGTAGAAACTTACGGTTTGTCCTTGTTTATGCCTTAATCTGTCATCTTTGCTCTGCATTAATAAGTAAAATTTCTTTCTTTTTTTTTTTTTTTTTTTTTTTTTTAGGAGGCCAGGGCAAAAGCACTGTAAATGCTGGACTTAAGTAAGTAAGTGCTGCCTTATCCTTGTTACAAGCAGACTCTTTTATATACTTTTTTTTTTTTTTTTTTTAAGTAAATAGGTACAATCTGTATGTAATGAGATTATATAAAAGGGAATGTATTTAGAAAGGCTATGGTAAACGGTAATTAGCACTAATAAAAACACATAATAACACACACAAGACATACAATTAAGGTGTCTTTAACTTATGAGAATAGCAGATATGCCACATGAGGTTAGCTGTAAGAATTCCATTTACTACTATTTGTATGGTCTTTTTTGGAAACTAGAACGTTATTAGCGGTTTCCCTCCTCACCCGCCTGCAAATGCCTTCATGTCCCATCCCAAATGTCCAAAAAAAAAAAAAAAAAAAAAAAAAAAAAAAATAAGGACAGCCATCATGGCTCAGTTCTTCCTGTAACCAGTATTCAATTCAACCCTATCTGATATTCAATCCTGTATTTGGTCATAAGTTGTTATAAAAAGACATTTCAAAGAATAATCATTACTAAGTAGCCTCTTTATATTATGATCTGATCATACTTACAACTAAGCTTTTGTGGCTTAATTATTTCAGTAATTGACTGTATACATAATTGACTGTATACATATTCATAATCCATGTCAGCACAAACTAAAAAAGCTTAAACTTCAGCTTAGTGAGACAGAGAGTCATGTATCCAGTTTTGAGTTTTATTTCATTGGCCTGCAGCAAAATCATTCTGCTGTTGATTCACTAAATTTTACAGCCTTTGCGCAAAGGAATCTATGTAATAAAGTCCTTAAATGATTATATCTTTCTCCCTCCAATAAAAAGAGATGTTTGTAGGGAGATGACAGCCATCTTCCCAAACCACCAGCTGGTTTTGACTCAACCACAAAAATTTCTACTACATATTGGCTAAAAATTAAAAAAAAAACCCTACATACTGATCATAAAAAAAAAAAAAAAAAAAAAAGGGAAATTTCTACCTAAGAAAGATACTCACAGTCATACTAACCTATAACTGCTTGCAATACAAATAAATTAACTCGAAGAGGACCACTCTGGCTGTTTTGCATCTTGACTAGAGTTGCAATTAGAAAGAACTGGTCAAGGTGGAAGGAAGAAAGAGGAGGATTGTCCGACCTAGTTTAGTCCTACTGCATTTGAGATACATTTCTAGGGCTTTTTTTCCTGTTAAATGCCACTAAATGATCAATATATCTAACTGCAAAAATTTAAAATTGTTCCTACCAGTAATTTATGGACTGTAAAGCCTCTACCTAAAAAACAGAAGTCCATCTGCAATCACCAATCTCAGGTTTTGACAGGGAGTTGTTTAAGGGAAGGTCATTTATTTTTTCATTCATTTTTTGTTTGCTTAAAAAAAAAAAAAGAAGGATGAACCTAAAAGCACAGACATGGGGGGGGGGGTGTATCAAACCTGAGTTTAAACATCTGTATTCCCTTTGAAATGTACTGAAAAATAATAGATTTTTTATTGAGTGAGTCATCTGACCCATTTCCCACCAACTGAGATGAACTATTCTATGGACATGTCTTTTTCTTCCACCAATTATACAGAAAATGGTCACCAGTGCGTTCASGTATACGGCATCTGCATTTAGCCAGCTGAATCTCACCATAAATGACAGTCAATCTGGACTAATATGATCAATTAATGAGGAGCCCTTTAGTAAAACAGTCAATATAACAAGTAATAAAAGTAAGCAAGCTAACACCAAGAGCTGTCTGAAAGTCCCTCAGAATAAAATGTTGCGAATCCATAATCGTGTTTTTAATGTGATTACAGAATCTACAGCAATGGGTAAAGTATTAAAGAAAGCCTTTCAAAAATACCTGATAGCAATTTCTGAAAACATCGGGTACGTTGTCCATGAATATGATATCCCACATTAGAAGTCCATACAGTGTAATAAATGTTGAACCTTCTCCATGAATCCCTAAAGGACAGAAATTAATAATATAAATACTTCAGCCATAAAAGTGGAAACATTTAGCCCTATAGCAACATCGTATGAATCACAAGTAAATTAGAGTGATGTAAAATAGAGGTATGCCATGCTTAGGTTGATACACAACTGAAGTCATTATATACTTGCATGGTAAATCTCTTTTTTATTATTTCCACAATTTGCTAATGCCCTCCATTTCAAGGCCAGTGGCTTTTACTAACAGCATAAGATCAATCAACGTGCCCTGTCTTGCCTAAAGTTTACAGTTCTAACTTTATTTGGTTTTAGTATATTATCATCTGCTTGCTTTATTTTTTTTCCTGATCTATATATTCTGTTTCCTGATCTATATATTTGTATTTGTCCAAGGCTTTCCAAAACTCTTACGCTATAAAAACATAAGAATAAGTAATAATAGAACTGAAAAACAAGCTTTTTTAAAAGGAGTTTTTAAGTGTCTTGCTACGCTGTATCCTGTTTTCATGTTAATCTAGTTCCAAAAATCACACCAGGAGTTTACCTTTCTTGTAAATTTCTTTTAAGACACTGCTGGCATTAAGCCCCCAACAGATAAAATGACTGTTCACTAATGAGAAAGGCAAAATAAGTGATTTTTTATTGGGTTGAAGAAGAAGTCTTTTTTCTTCCACATTTCAAAACTGCCTTTGATATACATGGGAAGAAAAAGCTTAATGGCCAGGAGGAAGACCAGCTGGAAAGGATATATTAGAGACCTTTGGGAAGAAAACAGAATGAGATGAAAAAAAACTAGTCTAATGAAATAAGGTAAAACTGGCCTAATTAACTGAACTGCTTAATAAATTGGGTCTTTACTCCCACAGTTATTTTACTTTATAAAAAGAAGTTACTATTACCCTGATCAAAACCATTCTGCCTATAATGAGTCAACGCCAGTTCCTCAACAGAGCACATGACTGTGGATACACTGAAGTCTTCGCCTCCTTCCTTGCCATCAGTATCCTCCATTAGAAACACAGATTTTCCCAGTCCCGTCTGAGGACACATCTTTCCTTTGATCGTAACCTGAACACCATAAACAAGTAGTTATTTCCCTGCATCACACCTGAAAAGCTTTAGCATGTGTATTTCAGTCTCTCTCAAAGAATGTGTGCCTCCTTCTCAGTGTCCTTAAAACCAAGGCTAGACTGCTTCAAAAAATCAACTGAATAAAACTTAACCTACCATTCCCTTGACAGCATTAAAGAAATAAATTTTGGATGACAAACTAGATTTTCTGAACTGGCATATTATTCAGGAAAAAAAATGGACAGAAGGGAATGTAGTATTTCTATATTTAAGGCTGAGAAGAAAGAATAGGGAATGACTGAGRAGACTCATTTTTGTCCTCGGAAAAGTATGCAGTGATAGGGTTAGGAGAGAAGGAGAGGCTCTGCTCTGACTCTGCTCAGATACAAGTATCTTTGCAACAGCAGGAAAAAGAATGGTTTAAAAAAAAAACACAAAACAAAACCCCAAACATTACAATATGCTACAAATGCCTACTGCCAGAAGGTTAAGAAAAAAGAAAGGCATTCTCTTGAGATCGAGCCATTACTCTACTGCTCACAACATCTTGCTAATGTTACTATTACTTTTGCTTATAGATACAAAGCTTAACCTGAAGACATACCAAAAAAAAAAAAAAAAAATCAGAGCCAATACACAGATTTGCTTATATAATTCTGACAAAAATTCTGACAGCTTTATTGCTGGTAAATTAGGGGAACTTTTATATCTGGTCAGATTTCTAAAACTCATGCAAATTAAATCAATGGAGTACATCTGACTAACTTCAGCTAAGAAGTAGAGCCTTTAGAGGTTTTTCTTTTAGAAATATTTATGTGTGCATTAGCTTTCCCGCAATGCAAATAGGCCACTGGTTGGTTCACAGGCACATAGTGATATTCTTCAGAATTATTTTTTCTGGTCAGATGAAAAAGACCTCAAGAGTTTGTATTTTTCAGAAACCACCAGCATTGCAACTTACTTACATGCGTCACATCTTCCACAGTTATGACTGGCAGATCATGAAACAAGCATCTGAACTGTTTACAGCTTGGTGAGTCTCTGATTCGTAGGGCCCGCTGGTATAGAGAGAGACGATGTCCAGTACGGACAAATGGGTCTGCAAGCCCATTTCTAATGCAGTCAATGGCCTAGCAAAGAACAAGACAACAAGCAATAATTTTAAAAGACCAGTACTGGTCTGTCTGTTCTTACTAAGCCCAAAGAATCAACTGATTTAAAGAGCACAAAAAATGTGAATATTAAAAAACAATATATATGACAAGGCTTCTTTTCCTCCTGATGTACTGAAGTTAAAACCATTAAGTAAGATTTTGCACTGTCAGAATATTGAATTCTAATTTTGGTTGTACTAAGACAGTACAAAGGAATTACTCCCCATTTGTACTGAACAATAAAAGATCAAGGAAGTGTAAATTCTACATATACATAGTAAGTGACAAGACAAAAGAGTCAGTGCTAAGGAAGAAGGAATCTTTTTTCCACAGTACTACTCTATCCAAGTAGCACACAGCATTATTTTTCTTAAGCCAGTTTCTTAGCAGGACTTACTTAATGTGGAAACAGAAGGACCAGTTCAGTTGTGCAAGAATATACATACAGAGTAAGTTTTAGATCAATGCATTATGAAGAACATGCAGSACTACAATTTAATTACAGACTCAGAAAACTTGGTTCAAATCATAAGTATGACACAGTCTACTTCTATGACTTGGGGAAGGCACTTTGTTTTAATTTACACATGAGGAACTGAGACTAACTCTTCCTTTGTACAACTTCCCATTCCAAGTGTGGGAGAAGCTAGGTACAGAGACACAAGATGAAGAGAGAGAACTGCAGACATTCGATAGCCTGTGCTGTTATTTCCTTTTAACAGAGTTATAGGATGAAATGTAACAGAAAATATGAGCATTGTAATTCCAACTCTAAATAACCTTACTGAGGTAAGGAAGCAACATCAGGCAAAAAATAATTGTCATTCTCTGTTGATTTTGAGTAATTCTACAGTTGCTACTGTTCCTGCACTTAAAACTTTTTTTCATTTCTATTTTTCATTGCTAAATTAGTCAGATATTTTAGCTATGTTTAATTATAATAGTCTTTCATACTTTTAGATAAAGGTTGATTTCGGTCTCCCCATACTTTCTTCTGATGTTAGTTGCTGTGACCTAAACAGTCCTACATAGTTTCATTTTCAACCATTGACAGTCTCTCTCTTTGTATGTAATAGATGGGAATAATGGACATAATCTCCTGCATTTATAAATCCTCAGACCAACAGCTGATATAACTACCACTTCCTGTTTCTTGCACAGAATATTCATGGAACCAAAACTGAGTCACAGAATTAGTTAGACAGGGGCTTCTACTTCCTGTAGTTTTCAAAAAGAAAGTCCATAAACAGCTTGTACTGGTTTCCAAGGAAGTCAAAGGTACAACCAGTACCGCAGTTTACTGTTTTCTCTGGTTCCTATATATCCTGCTGCAGAAGTGTCACAGAGTTCTACAGAGATTTACAGTAATCCTTGCATTCAAACATGCCATGCCATTCCTGGGTTCTGTTATTTTTCTCTCCTGTGACCAAATGCCAGCCAATAACCAYGGAAACTAAAGACTGCTCACCATGGACACAATGTTTCTAAAAGCCCGAACTGCATTATTTTGGCAACTGGAGAATGGTAAGTTTACTCACTGCACAATTATGTGTTTGGCTTATAAAAAGACACTCTACTGAAAGGGAAAAGGGAAGAGGATGAAGTTTCAGGAAAAGCTCAGATAACCTGAAAACCTCTCCTCCCCTTCTGTGCCTTCCAGAGGGAGTTACACAAACACGGATGAACATCGCCTATAATACATGCTATCCAGAACCTTTAACGTTATTCTGGATATCAACTTCTTTCCCAGTATAAGGTTGGTCAGTTACGGTTTCTCCTGCAGGACCTTGGAAATAGTTTACATTTGCTGTTAAAGACTGACACCTCTACTAGAGCTTTGTATCAGTAACAGATCCTAAAATGAGGCTGGCTAATGCTTGACTCCAAGGGTAGAAACCTCTCATTAAAATTGGTCCAGACATACAAGACATTCTTCTCCCCACTGGGAACAGTTAGCCAAAGGACTTAACTCCCTTAATCTGTGGTCTGAAGACATTAAAAGAAGTCCTTCCTATTATGTTTGGGTTTTTTTCTTTCATTCCAGATACAGCCTCTTCATGACTTAAGTTCAGAAGTGGAAGTGTTTACTGCAAGAAATGTCTCCACTTGTCACACACCAGGCAAACCCATGAGGCAGAGCAAGCTGCTTCCTGATAACTCTGTACAATTCTGCATGTCAAATGGAKTTCTTTTAAGCAACAGAAAAAGCAGGTCAGTCAAGGATGAGGCTATTCACACTCGAACTGTAGAAACGGCTCCATTTCTTAGAAGAAATTGGTTACTTGACCTTGGGATGCCTACCAACATCTGAGCTTTTGGCAGAGCCTATACAGCTGTTCTGCTCATACCAAATATTAATAAAACATTTACAGGCAATCACTCCACAATTTCCAGCGTTACAGCATGCAGTAGTGAGAATACCTTCTTAGTGTTTTTCAAGTGCTGATGCAAATTCAGAGCTAGGCGATCCCACCACCGCCCTCTGCTGTCAGTACAATACACTTCCTGAGACAAAAGATCCTGCAGCTCCTGCACCGCTTCCTAGAGCGACAGGAATATGTTTTTATTAATTGCTTTAGAAAACCGAGTTGAAACATCATTATATACTTTAGGTACTATTAAAAAAAAAAAATCTATCTCAGCAAAATTTAAATCCCATTTTCAGTCTAACGCTTAAAGTATTCAAGTGTGCAGGTATATCTTAACAGCACTGGCATAAATAGAGATATTTTCATTAAAACTTAAAGGTTAGCTGCAAAAAAATAAAATATATCTGTCATAGTATATAAGAAAGACTTGAACATTACTTATTGCCTTCTTGCAGAGGTAAAGTCTTTTAGAAGAATCTGTTTTGCTTTAACATATAAGTCAGAGGCTTCTGCAGAGGTTAGCTCTGGGTGAAAAGACGGGAATTTCACAGAAAAGTGTTCTTTCAAGAGTTTCATATTTAAAGGCAATAATCAAATCTAGTGAAACACAAATATCTTTAAACAAACAACGATGTCTCAACAGCAGTCGCATGCCATATTATAACCCTGTTAATTCTTCAGTTTCTCTCCAAAATCTCTGAAGTATAAGCAGAAAATCAAAATATAGATTAAAAGATGTGCTCTTTCTTTAGAACCTTCTAATGCATCAAGAAAAAAAAAGGCAATTCCTACTTAAAGGTTACCTGCAAAGAGAACTGTAGCAAGTCCCAGCAAAAATTATCACCATTTTCCAGCTACATCAGCAAACTCTCCTATAATGTACCATAAACTGTATCATTACTGAAGTCAGTGTATATTTTACTGAACAGTAGTATTATCAACGAAAAATGTATTCCCATTCACTCCACTTTACCTTATACATGTGAAGTCTCTGCAAAATTTCAACACCTTGAGAAAGGATTCTTGTATACACCCAGCCAACTGTGAAATGTCTCAGATACTCAGGTAGAGCTCTGTGATAGCTGAAAGATGACAGCAGCTCAGGAGATCACTTCAATGATACCAATTTAAATTCTTAAAATTCTCTTACAAAGAATGCACATACCTAAAGTGTTTACAAAAATGAAATGCCTTATATACCAAAACTGAACTGAAAAGAGTATCTGGCTGCAAAGTGAAAGATAAGATAACAGTAGATTTGAGGTAGCAGCTGCAAACTACTCTTGCACAGAAGCTTCTTTCTACAGCAAAGGAATTGTAAGTTAACAATTTATACATCAGATGCAAAACAATAACTTATTACCTCATGTTTCCTTGCTGCCAACTTGTTCTAATAAGTCAGCAGGTTGATTTCAGAAATGTGGAAACAAACAAAAGGAAAAAGCCAGAATAATTCTTTCTTTCTCTGAAAGACTAACCTCTTTTAATTAGGCACCTCTATGTTTCAAGAAAAACTCTTTTCAAAGTCTTACTAAAATTAAATTAAGTTTTGCCACTGTCTTCAGTGTGCAAATGATCCTCCAAATGATCCTCTATGAATATTATTTTAAATCAGTTGTCATGACAATGAATGTAATGCCAAAAACAAGGCTTTAATTTTCAGTGTACCATTAAGCTAGAAAACAAAGTAACTAAAACAAAATCCAACGAAGAACGCTTCAAAAACAATACATTTGAATTCTTCACAATGCTTCAGTTCTCAGATCTTTAGTAATGTTTCCTGAATAAGACCTATTTGGAAGCTCCAACAGATGAATAAGCCAGTATGTTTTCCCATAACCTTTGCAACATTCTTTTGTTCATAGTGAATTTTAAATTCTGCGGATGTCTATTTGTCTGAAAGCCATAAAAACAAGCTCTGACAGGGGAAAAGTAAGGCTCTTGTTCTCCTGCACTGGCATGCTGAATAGTTGTTTTAGAGCTTTATATCTATGCCTACCAATTCACTCCCAGGTTTTTATTAAAAAAAATCTGTTCATATATACCATTTAAAAGCTAAACAAACAACTAGGAAGTTCCAAGCTCTCAAGAATACTAAAGCTAAATACTAAGGCTTCTAAATTTTATAGGCTTAGATAATACCCGACATCTATACATCTCAAAAGTAAAATAATATACTTAATAGTAGCATATGAACATTATGCAAATTTTGCCAGTTTACTACCTCAAAGAGGGCTGATTTTTCAGTTCATTCCAGGTTTCTTTAGCACACCTATAGAGACAATTAGCTTCTTCCCAGTTCCCATTCACCATTGCAGTGGCTATATCATTTGACAGGTGTGCAGCAGTTGCATACCTAAGGGAGAAAAAAACATTGTAACCACTATATCAGGCTCAGAAAGTATTTACAGTTAAATCAGTTCCTCCATACAATACTCCTAAAATTCCTTTCCAGTCTCCAATGGCATTAAACTTTATTCTTATCCTGTACAATTAACAGTTTGTAGTAGCAGGATCCATTATGTTTAAAACCATTTCTAGACAAGAGAACATACTTTTTTTGTTCAGGCTGCATTCTAGTAAGCAACACAGCAATGTAAGAATAATCAGCAGATGATCACAAAGCAAAAAAATATGGTATCTTGGTTCAAAATACAAGCACTCATGAATTAGAAGTCTTACCTGGATTAAAAAAAATGCATTTCAAATCATTACAAAAATGTGCTTTTGTACCTGTACAAGGTAAGTACTTGTACCTGTTTATCATCTGCAGTCCTGTATACATGATCAATCTCTTATTTGCCTATATAAGTACTGCAACAAAGCTTTTCTAGAAACAAACAGAAGATTTCCAAATTGTCAGAGCTCTACCTACCTGATAAGATCTTCTCTGTCCTGGAAGATTTCTGTTTTCCTATTTACAGTGTAACTGGGGAATACCAYACGCCCCATGTTTACCATAAGGACTGTGGAGAGCTGGCCTTGCCCACCACTACCAGCTTCTTCATCCTCCATTGACTCAGACAGTGAAAATAGCAGCAGCACTCGAGAAAATACAGCCCGGGGGCCTTTACAGACCCTAATAGATTTTCCAGCCAGGTCCTTCACCCTAGGATAAATGAAATGATTATCCAAATTGGTTTTACCATCACTTGTAAAAATTGAAACACACTGAAAGAAGTATGAGAATAATTTTGTCTTCAAGACAATTACTATGTAAACTTGATCTTCCCAGAAAGAAGCAGTCTAGGACTACTATATAGTGCATGTAATCTCTAATGAAAACCCAAAGAAATGCATTAACTATTAAAAGGTTTAAGTGCTAAAGTTGAAGCAGAATAGAATTAGAACTCACTGCCCTCAGCTCCCTTACTATGCCAGGCAGTACCAATATGCAACAGGACATGGTTAACTGTTAGGGCAATGTTTAGAGACAACAACTTCAGAACCCCTGTTTTAAGGTATCTCCATTTACAGAACTTCATCAAGCCTTTTCATACAAGACAAGGTTTTGTTACTTCTCCACAGAACAGTAGAGATTTAAAACAAAATTTTCTCTGATGTTATGGGTAACTAGTATTTCAGCTGTCAACTACGAGAAAGACCACATTTCAAAGGCTGACACATGACTGAGCAAGTTATTACATATATAGACCAACCTTTTTTCTTGGGGTGGGTAGGCTAGGAGGAGGTCAGGGTCAAGAATCTTTTTGGAATCTAACTGAATTTCCCAGTTCCTCTCCATGTCCTTCCCCATACAACTCTGAAGATTACCTTTCTTTCACCATAAATGCAGGTTTTCCTTCAGGATGTAAGCAAAAGCATGGAACTGTTTCTCCACCACTGCTCCTTCCTGACCCAGCCCACCCCACAGCAAAATGGGGGAGAGCTGATACCAAATAACTCCTACAGCAACATGGTGTATTCAGTCTCAGAATGAATCCAAATTGGAAATGTCTTGCCCAGGGAGTTTATGCATAATCTATAACCAACCTCCAGAAGCTTAAGTATCTCCTTTCTGAGAACAAATTTATTTTGAAGATCATTAAAACAAAGCTTGTAAACCTTTCTTTTTTGAATTTTTCATCTGTTAGATCACTTAAATTGAAATCAATTAAAATTCAATTAATGGGCTCTTCAGTTAAAAAGCAAAAATATGAAATACATATAATGACTAGAATACAGTAGGTATGACTGACATGCAGAAGAGCAGGCATAATATAAGCAGAACTACACATATTTTTTAAGATTATATATGAAATAAAAAGTGGAATGTCCTAATTTTAACAGAGGAACACTTGCAATATGTTTTAAGTAGTAACAGAAATAGACTAAAAAAAAGAACATATTCATTTCAAGATTTGTTTCGATCATGTATTTAATCTATTAGCAAACTTCATTTTATAGAATGATACAGAACATAATTTTTGTAGCCTTCCTTTGTACAGTTTAAGCTAATATTCTGAAAACAACTTAGTTCACATTTGGGATATTTATACAAATTACGCAAATGTCAACAAAGATTAATTCTCTGCTAAAAAATCAGCAGACATTTCAGTATCTAGTATCAAACAGAATAAATGAAATTTTAAGTGCTATAAAGTATTTCCATACTGTTTTTTTTTAATTCAAGTTAGGATGTGGAAGCAACTGCAAATCCTTAAGCTAAAAAAATCCTTTGTTATCACAGTGTCCCAGCATCCTCTAATACAACATAATCATGGCTGCGGCTTCACCTGCTCTCCTGTAGAAAAAATGAAATGTAATGCTACTGGAGACAGTGACGTCATTATGAAATACTATTTTTAACAGAACGGGAACAGATAGAACTCCTGTTGTACTTTAAAAACAGCAAAGGCTGAATAAATCTGCCTTAAAGCTAAACACCATTGCAAACCTCCAACTGTGAAACTCTGCAAGCCCAGCACTAAGCTGGCACTTCTTTCATCACAGGAAAAAGAAAATGTTACTGATTCACCTAATAATTTTCCTTCATGGAGAGGCAATTTTAAAGCTCTTGTTCCAATACTAGTCCCCTTTCAACACAAGGAACTTYGTGCTGAATCACATGATAGATTTCAGTGGGGAATATTTGTCCACAAATATATCTCTGCACAATTTGACAAAGCTGTCCATCTCTTTCAAAGAACAAGAATACCGAAGGAAAGACAAGCTATGTTATTAGAGTGAGAAAGCACGAGCAAATACAGTACATAGTCATACTTTCCAGSTTTCTACTCAACCTGTATTTTTTCAGATTCAACAATTACTGAGTCCAGACCCTAGCTCTCCATCCTACTAGACAACCTCACAGCTAGACAAGTAAGATTTGTTCATCTGCATTATTATTCAAACAGTTACTCTTTGGTATTGGCTGGTCAGAGAGGTAACTAAGACGACTTCTAATCTGTTTAAGTATCAATTATACCCAAGCCTCAGTTCTTTGGCTAGTACTTTAGTTCACATCTCTAGACTTTTTGTGGATGTTGCAGTTACAGATCATATCCTAAACACCAAGAATAATGCTATGATCACTTCCATTAGGGCCAGACTGATACCTTGGTTTGAATCGGGACCCCAGAAGAACTGGAAGCCAAGAGTCATGGAATTTGCACAGCTTTGATTGCTACAGTGAAAAAATTCGTAGGAGAAAAGCACACTGGATGATACATCAAGCAAACAATATTCTTCCTTTAAAAATACTGCCCAACAACAAACTTTATGCTAAAGTACAAAGCCAACCACAAAAAAAGATTATTGCTCTCCTCCAATTCTAGCAATGGAGCACACTCAGCAAACTAAGAGCAGATAGCTGCTTTCATAGGCAAGGACTTTCCTTACACCTCTTCCTACATGTTTTTCTGCACCAGTTTTGCTTTACAATTCAGAAGTGTTTCTTTGCACACCTGAATAATTTTGGAGGGCAATGCTAAAAGTCAGTTAACAGTTAACAATGAACTTGAGTGTATTTGTCAGATTAAAAATATATTATTTAAATAGTCACAAGAATTAAGGTTGGAAGGAAAAATGAACGTATGCAAAATTGTGACACAACATCAAGACATACAGAAATCATATTTCTGCTCCTCTAGACTGACAACTACAGCAAGAATTTTACACTGACAGATAAGTCTGTAAGTACAGTGAGAACTTCTTATGAAAAATAAAGTGAGGTAAAATAATCAGTGAAACTAATATGCTAATATTCTGGCCTACTATATATGGTAACTATGACTTAATTAAAAAAGTATCAAACATACTAATAGAAGTTTTCTTTAAAAGAAAAGGATAGATAACCATGCCCACAGTTGAAAAGCATGGAATCATAGAATCGGTAAGKTTGGAAGGGACCTCTGGAGATCATCTAGTCCAACCTCCCTGCCCAAGCAGGGTCACCCAGAGCATGGTAGACAGGGTTGCATCCAGGCGGGCCTTGAAGATCTCCAGAGAAGGAGACTCCACAACCTCTCTGGGCAACCTGCTCCAGTGCTCTGTTGCTCTCACAGGGAAGAAATTACCCCTCACGTTCAGGCAGAACTTCCTGTGCTTCAATTTCTGCCCATTGCCTCTTGTCCTGTCACATGGGACAACTGAAAAGAGTTTGTCCCCATTCCCTTGGTATCCTCCGTTCAGGTACTTATACATATTGATAAGATCCCCCCTCAGTCTTCTCTTCTCCAGGCTAAACAGGCCCAGCTCTCGCATGACACAGTTTTAAAAAAATATCTAATACTTACCTTTTTGTTTGACCCAGGAACTAATACTGTCACTAGAACTGTGATTCAACATTTAATGTCGCCCTTCCTTATTCCTTAATTTACAAAATGCATTGCTCTTTTCAAAAGGCATCTAAATTAAGTTCTCTGAAGCATAACTTACGTTCACTTTTAAAAAGCTTAAGTAGTACCTTTTTAAAATTACTGTCCCAATACCAGTCTGACTCTTGCTGAAGACTGAACGTTGTTTTGCCAGCCTCAGAAAATCATCCACAAGTTGTTGTTTCTGGCCATTTGGGTTAGGCAAATGAAAGATCTTTGCTAATGTTTTCAGCTCAGGGGCTGAAAGCAAATCCAACCCTTCACACAGGTCTTCCAATTCAGATTCTAAAAGTAAAATGATCCATGTACATTCGTTACATGTTATAGATACACACCAAAGTAGTAGTTGAAAGTATAGGGAAGTTTTTAGATAATTTTTACATTCGTATAATCTAGCACTAATCCAACAATTTCTACTCCTCAAACATACATGTTATTGGTGCTAGCTGTTCCAGCTTGAAATTCATTATCTTCTAAGGTTCACTTTGAAGGAATGGAACATTCAGAAAAATCCTATGGCAATTCAAAGCAAGAGCAAATATATAAAAAAAAATGTTGTTGAGTTAAAAGATTGCAGCTCAGAAAAACTTTTCTGGTTTCCTGATGATTGAAGCTGTTTACCCACTGCAAAAGAACTTACTGTTAGGGAACAGCAAGAGCTCATTCCCCAAGGTGGGATGAGCCAGAAGCTAAGGGTGACCACAGCACAGGCAGTGCCCTCACCAGCCAGGGCCACAGTCCCACCATATGCAAACAACAGGGGCAGAGCAGAAGTCCTGGTAATAGGTTTCACTGGCAGCCCCAGGCAAGGCAAGGTGACAAATCAAGTCCAGGGTCCATCTAAAAGATGGGCCAGACAGGTGACTAGAGACAAAGCTACAATATAGGTCCAAGGTCCATCCATACAAAGTACAGGGACAGAGGTAGGACCGGAGACAAGCTCCCTACCACATAGGTCCATGCAGGAAAGAAAGACAGAGAAAGGTGAAGATCAGTACACCTGCAACACAGCTTGGACCAGCACAGAAGGAGACTAAATGGAGCTCCTGGACCAATGTGCAGAGAGTGCATGGGTAGGGGGTAGTCAAGGCAAGCAAGGCCTATTCATGCACCTATGACCCTGACACATACTCAGCTCTCCCTCCTACCTAATTTGCAGTGACTACTTTTACTGTTAATGTAATAGAACATGCAATCCATCTACCTGAGATCTTTAGCTACTCTGCTCCTTAAAACATTCTTCTAATTCTCTACTTAATGCACAGGCAAGCATGTAGTGCATTAAATTCTAACATGTCACAACTGCAGATTTTATTTATAATATTTTTAAATATTATTAATAGTATCCATACCTGTTTGCAGAAAGCTAGTTTCAACCAGTTCTTCAATTATTGGTAACAAATCCACACTTATCTCTTCATACTCTATTTTGTTCACTTTTATCCAGTTTAGTTTGCGTTGAAAAAGTCTCACATATAACTTCTGCGCACCAACTGCAAATTTTATTTAAAGTGGAGAYGGAGAAGAAGAAAATTAAATTCTAAAACATTGTGTTACACATACTCACTACTTTACCTATAAAAAATGACTTTGATAGAGCTATCTGTTAAAATACATTTAAAGTCTGCCTGTCTTTTATAGACAGATTCTGGTAAAATACCAGAACTTACCTTTCCGACTAGTTATTGCTCATTAGAATCTTTAAGTTTTGTAGGTAACAGAAATTATTACAATGTATTTTGTAGGCAATATATTTTGGACATGCTTACCCTGCAAGAAATAATTTATTTTCTAGGAAAAGACAATTTAATTTTTCAAACATTGTGCATAACGTAGTATTAAATAGGTCTCTCTGCTTTCATCAGTGCTCATTCAATAACCACCCTTTTTACACTGGGGGAGCAAAAGAAGCTGAAGTCTGACAAAATCTTTTCAGAATCCCAGACTATCTCTGAGCTTAGTCTTCAAAGTCTTATTTTTGCCACAGGTAAGTTTAATTTTACTAATATAGTCAAGGAAAGCACTCCTACTGATTTATTTTTAATTAGAGAAGCCATCTCTTAAAGTAGCTTTTAAAAATGCTAACAATAATGAGATTCAACTAAATAACATAAAACCTTAGTTGCAAGTTATCTAGATATTGTAACAACATTCAGTACCCTTTTATTACCTACCTTACCTCTCGTGAGTTTCTAATCTGTTTATCCATATCTGCTGCTGCTCAACTCTTAACAGATAATTAATAAAAGTAGACACTGAAGCACTGCCAGATCTGGATATATTTAGGAAATACAGGAATTTAGGAAATTGCAGTTAACTTTTACATAGTTACTAAACTATTTTCCTGTCTTTAAACAGACTTCTCCAGACTTCAATGAAAGATTTCTAGGATCAATTCACTCAGAGAACCACATTCAGAAGCATAAGTTTATGATTTTCCCTGTGGGTATACAGCTTCTTTGAGTCTCACTCCAGTTTTTTTACAACTCTGAAAAGAAGAAAAAAAAATGACTAACACATTAATATCCTTTCTCCACACCACGAGAACTGACAAAAATAGGTTTGCAATTCAGTAAAGGGATGAGAATAAAAAGGTCTTGTGCTAGTAATTAATTGATTCTTAAGAATCCTGTTCTGCACTATATTTCTTTTGACAGTTCAGGGGGTTTGTTTTTCTTTTGTGGTTAAGACAGTTTCTGATGTGCCACCAAAAATACTTGCTCTGATTTTAAATATGATCAGCAAAACACACAGATCAGAAAAATTCACTCTTTGTAATTCATTAAAATATAATAGAAAAAATACTTTTGCCTGTTAGATTTTCTTTACATCACTTCCACTGGTGACAGTAAATCAATGCACCTCAGATAMTACTTTTCTGCTCTGTACAAGTTGGAAAGACAACACAAAGTGCGTTAAGTATTATCATCAAAACTATATGCTTGTATTCTTCCAAATGCAATATGAGGTGAAATTAAACATGCAGAATACCAGAAATATTTTTATAATTTTACACTTAACTTTAGACAGTTCTCATTTCGAGTACAAAATCTGACATTGTAGACTTTGTAGACTACCTGCTATTCATTTTCAAATCTTAAATTCAGTTCCCAGATTTTCATCTGTTCTGCATCTCTATGTTCTGTATCTAGTTTAGCCTGCAATGTTGCAAAACCTGCTTATGAAAACACATGGGCATACCTGCGCTTATGCGTACTTTAATTTATTGTTTCCAAAAATTAACAATGATCTACACTCAGCATAATGCCCATCCACTTTTAAGAAAACTGGGCAGGAAGGAAGGACTTTCATCCTTTTAAAATATCATCTTTTTATAATAAGCATTAGAGATAAAATAGCTCACTGAAGAATGTCAGACATTTCAGAAGAAAATAATGAAATACTGGAGAATACCTATGCTGAAGTAATTTAACTTATAGTATTAAGCATGTGATTATTGTTATGATAACTGACAGATAACACTTGTTTTGGTAGAAACTTCTAATGTGGAACAGATATCCCATCTACCTGCACTTCTAAAGTATTCTGTCCAAGATCTCTTGAAGGTAAAGACATCCATCTGGCTTTTGTCCAGAACTGATTATATATTGACTTAATGCTATCCGATCACTTCTCGTAGCTGAATCACTGTGCCTTCCCTAGCCTGCAAAGAGAGATTGTTTAACTTGCAACTCCAGCAGTCAGTGCAGACATGGATTTATCAGCACTGCTTTGCAATAATTCTTTTTCTATATTCTTAAGTCCTGTGAGAGGGCAACACTGAAATCATATGCCTGAAATATAAAGAAACTCTCCCTTTACTTACCAGAGAAAGTACTATTATCAACTAGAACTGTACTTATCTAGAGAAGGAAGCACAGAAAAAAAAGAAGCTGTTTCCTGAATTTCTCTTTTAGTAGTGGACAAAGTAGCCAAAGGTTGCATCCACTAATGACCTAACTGCAAATTCATTGCCAGATTTACTTTAGATGTAAACAGCATAAATCTACCGCTTGCCTCATGGAACCTGTAACAAGAGTTTTGTTGCCTACATTCAATTCCTATTTTAATTACTGCAACATAAATAAGCTGTTATCAAGCCTCAGTATGTTCCCACACACACATTTAGATGGAGGAAGCCAACTACTGTAATATTACTATGGGCCATGAAAGCAGCACCTGACTCTGCAACATATTCCCAATTTCCACAGGTTTGACTGCTTGTGTTCAAGGTCAGCTCACATATGGCACAGCTGTAGCCTGGGCTCACTGCTGGGAAAAAGCTGGGTGAAGCTTCATCAGGTGCCTCCCTCAACTCATTTGGGAGCTGCATTTCAGCTCAGGCCCTTGCCCTTCACTCTTGCCTGCACTAAGTTGCAGGCACAGCAGTGCTCAGCCAGGTTCCCCACTGACTTGGCTTCCTGGCATGGCCTTGCACCCCCCTCCTCGCTACAGACCTGCTGCAGGCACTGGAGCGCGGCRGCCCCTGCTTACTGACGCTGGACTGGCTCTGCTCACCTTGCCTGGGCACTGTGGGACCTTGTCCCTTGTAGGCGAGGACACAGCCCCTGCCGGCCTCACTGCCATCTGGCTCACTTCCCCACGCGGAGCAGCCTGCTCTCACTGCTCCCTGACAGATGTATTCCTGTTATGATCTCTTTTTACTTAAAATATTCTCATAGCTTAAACTGGCATTGCTTTTAATTATTCAAAAGTGTTCTACATTATTGCATATCATTATTAAAATATAGTCTGTAAGAACTTAATTGTGACCAGGTAATCATTGCAGAAATGCCTGTGCAAGTCCTACTTCCCACCCTGGAGTTTTTACATTCTTTTAGCAATAATTCTTAAGGTAGTTTGAGCTCATAAACTCAGCTGATAAGGACTGCTCACATGTTCTTTTGCAACTGCTATACTTTGGAAGAGGACACATGGCTAACAAAGCCATTTCTACAGATTGTCTGACCATAGTTTAAGTAGTGTCTGAAAAGACAAATATGCACTGGTTCCAATTTTTTAAGGAAGACAGACTATTAACTGCTTATTAGGACTGTAGCTTTGCTAAAAAGCATGAACCAACAACACCTCTGCCTTTTGGTACACAGTATTTAAAAACCTTGTGAAGTCATACAAATTTATCAAACATTATTCTATTAGTCTCTGGATCTATACGAGGCATTAGAAAAACATTTGCTGAAAGCCTTCTGCTAGACCTAAGAAAATCTCAGACGATCTTTAATCAAAAAATTATGACCCTGACAGATTTATCTTTTGTAATGTATTGTGGTGCCAATCCACAATATCATTTGGGAATTTCCAGAAACAAACATTAAGGAACAAAGAGCTCTGAGTAGCTAGGGTAATTTACAGTAGTTATATCACCATTTTTCTTCCAGTTTGCAATTGGGGAAAAAAGGGAATATGGAGTCAGTCTAAAGATTGCATGCTAGTGGAAAAAAAAATCAATTATGATCTACAGTGAGAAAAAGAAATAAATACACAGCAGGTTTACAACAATACTATTCTGCAGTACAATATAGTTTGGAGTCCACTAATTAAGCTAAATTAAATTAACACAACATGTTAATAACTGCAGCCTCTCTCTGACTGATTTTTTAAACAGGTATGTATGTAATTGTTTGGCATTTCTGTACACCCAACTTGGATGCACAAATTGAGCTCACAGAGCATATACTAAAAGAGACTTTGTGAGGCAGCTGTACACTGCAGTATTGGCTTAAAATTACATAAATAGTTAGGCCTGTAATAGTTTGAGATACAAGCTTTCATGTGGAAGTTGGTACGGCTTATTCCCATTTTGATGCTCCAAGTCTACAACTCAAAGTCGTGCTGCTAAAACTATTCTTAATTATTTGTAAGACAAGTTATAAATATATATAATAATTTAGATGGTTAGTTTTAAGCCAGATCATTTCTGCCATGCTTTTACAGTAAACCTTATAAGTATAGGATTCAGGCAAAATTTCTGCTTCGAATCTTGGCTAGAAATGGAGAGCTTGAACTGCCAACATTCTCACATGTCCTGAAGCTAAAGAGAGCTGAAAGTATAAGGTAACTTACAAAGTGCTACAAGAAAATGATTATTAATTGGCAACTAGCATTCTGAAACTAATAATCATCAGGATAACCATGGGCTTGCACCAAGTACGGAAGTCATCAGTAAATGTACTGAATCAAAACTCACAAMTACATAATTGAAAAATATTTTTCCAAGGACTAAAGGACTTTTACTCCTTATTTCAGACAAGCCTCCACTATTTATCAATATGTTCCATTAAAGCAGCATTAGGGAAGTTTACCCACAAGAAACCACTGGAAGTATATAGCTGCTGAGAAAAWCGCATTTCTTCACTTAAGAAATTTATCAAGCTTGCCCACTGTTACAGCACTCTTCACATAAAACTACATAACAGTTCTCTTCACAAGACAATGTGAGAAGATAAAAAAGTAGAAGGATACCTGATAATCGGCAGAATTTGGTAATAATGTTCATGTCTTGATCATTGAAGAGTCTCACATCATCTTCGTTCTCCAAGACTGCTTGCAGCACCACTAAGAAATTCTGCAGGTAATACGGGTGACCAGGAGAGTTGAGCACAGACCTAACCTCATCGTTTACTTTGTCTAAAACATCACCAACGGAATTTTGAAATTCTACCTTTTCCACAGTTTCTGACAAAGAGTGATTAATCTCATCCTTAAAGTCTTCATGAACTTCCACAGGAAGTACCTGTACATCACCTTCTTTAAAGCAGTTTTGTTTGTCACAGCTCACTTCTGTCCTGGAAGAAGGAATTCCCTGAGTGTCAGGCTGAGTTTTCACTTCCAAATCATTGGTCAGCTCTGCTGCAGTACAAATAGCTGGATGCATGTCAAATTTATCAGAGCTAAGTATCACCCCTTCAGATCTACTTTCTGTTTTGGTGTTCCTTGCACCAAACACTAGTCTTCTGCCATTAACGGTATCTGCTGGTAATGATACCTGAACAATATTCATAAGGTCTTCTCCATGAGATTTGTTTACATCTTCCTGAAGTTCAGGTTTCTTTTTTGAAGGATTTTGCTCCTCTCTTTGAACAAGCTGATTTTGTTTCTGAGAATTATGCCCAGCACAAATCTCTTCATCARCCAATACTGCAGAACTTTTCCATATATTGGGAACAGCTTGAAAGGATGAGTCAATCTCTTTATACACTATCTGTTTTCCTTCTTGGATACGACGTCTTCTGGACAGTTTAGATGATAAGCTTCCCAAAGAGATGATTTTAACTGTTTGAGCCCAAGATTCATTGCGAACATCACAGGCTGAATTATTATTACTGAAATAAGGACTAACCTGTTGTGCTGCACTTGCTTCTGTTTTCAACAAACTGTTTTTGGAAGAACTTGCTTCTAGATTTGACTCTTTTTTTGAAAAATATGAGCTGGAATTACTGTTCATATTTTCAGCTGAGGAACTCTCATTCATAAAACAGTTAAAAGTTGAATCAGCCACATTCACCTTACCACGGTTCCCCTGACACATTTCATCCATGTGCTTGTTTATTCCGTACCTTGGCACTGTGTGCCCACACATGGGGCAGGTGATTTTGGCAGGGGGAACATTGTTAAAAAATGAAACTATAGAGGGGGGGGCTGAGGCCATAGACTGTGTTCCTTTAATTTCTACCTCTTTTTTGGTTCCTTTATTTTTCTTATTTTTACTGAGAGACAAACTTAGTCGGGATCTTTTAACTTCTGAAGACCTAGCTTCTGCCATTATGAAATTTCAAAGCACTTACATAGCACAGGCTGCTTCATTACAGTCATATTTTCTTATTCTGCAATATTTTCTTTAAAAGAAAAAAGGGACTTTCCTTGGCTCTGTGTTTTCCATTGTAATCCTCCAACATGCCTTCAAAAAAAGAATGTGAAGATGCTGAACAGATCTTTTAAGCTACTAAATACAATTAAGATGAATAGTGGAGGAGGAAAAAAAACAACCAAATCTGGAAAAGTCAGCTCATCCCTGATTGCTACACTGCAACTGTCCTTTTAGCTTCTCATTACACATGCCCTTCATGTTGAACACTGCAGCTGGCTTCATGGGAATGCTTCAAAATACAGAAATACTACTAGCCACAAACTTTGACAATGCCATGTCTATTCCCAATATAAATTGTAATAAAATTAAATTTTTTTTTTTTTTTTTTTTTTTNTTTTTTTTTTTTTTTTTTACTTTTTTCCCGTGTCTTGTTCCCTATTTATAGGCCAAAAAAAAATGATGACAGCCATCTGCTTTTATGAAGGACATACCATGCACTTACACGAAGTATGTGCCCAATACCTTGCGGCATACTTGCACTGTTTTTATGGCACTTCTGAAAGCACCTACCACACTATAGTTGTTAGGCACTGTGCTTCCCGGGTCCTGCCCCAAATGTGCCGTTCTCTGGTACAGTACATCGCAACACAGAGCTGTAACCTGCTCTGTGCGTACCCGCCATGCCTTCTGGACCTGGACGGCATCTGAGGGCGCCATTTCAGATTTCTGAAGTTATTTCTGCTCGGCATGAGAACGACCGCGACGGCAGGATCCCTACAGCCTTGCCTCACCGCCTACTGCTGTACGGGCAAGGCGCAGACGGAGGGCGCGGGCCAGGGCGGCCAGCGGCGGACGGGAACGCCGGCGTGGGGTTGGGGTGCGGGCCGGAACGCGGCGCGAGGCCCGCGCCCAACGGCCGCGGCCAGCGCGCGGAGGCACGGGGGGGCGGGGAGTGGGGGGGGGGGTGACGCGCTCAACGGCCGCGGCACGCGGAGGGACCGAGGTGTGTGCGTGTATGGGGGCGGGGGAGGGGTGACGCGCTCAACGGCCGCGGCACGCGCCGGCGGCAGCGCGCGGAGGGGCGTCGGGCACGCGTGCCCCTGCTCACCTGCTCCCCGCCGCCTCGTGCGCCAGGCCAGCGCAAAGCATCGCCGACGTCCTCGCGCAGGCCTGACTAGCGGATGTCGGAGCGAGCGATCTCCCGCGGCGCCGCAGTGCAGCAAAACCGCGGGAAGAGAAACCTATTCCCTTAGCCGCCTGGCCTTCCTCAAATTTAGGAGTCTCTAACAGCAAGGGGCGAAAAATGCTTGTGATAGTTATGAATTCCCACTCCTCAAAGACGCACTGCTCTTTAAGCTACACAGAAGACTGCATGTGGCTTGCTAAGGTAATTAAAACATTTGATAGCCCTTGTTCAGGGGGGAAAAGAAAAAGGAATACCAAAATACTCCTGCATTGAGAAAATCCTCTCGTTTACCCTGAGTAACCATAGGCTTAAAAGTGTTTGTCTTCCTTGTATCACACTAGTGATTTTTGGAGCAGGATTGTGGATTTTTGCAGGAAAAGCAGCCACATATCCTGCAAAGTGAGTCTGAGATACATTTCAACACATTGACTGCACAGCAGCAAAGAAATTCAGTTAAAAACAGAAAAAAGAAAGCTGTTGGTATACATAGGTTAAAGGAGTCAGCAAATACAGCACCAGTATTTCCTAACTGAGAGTTTTCAAGTAAAATACAATCTTTTCAATTCTGACCAAGTAAAAAAATCAGAAGGTGTCTTTACATCACCTTAAAAGTTTACAGAACATTTGCATGATGTATCTAAAATAAGAAAAACTATTCGAAGTCAGTACCAAAGTAGAAACTTTAATATACACAAGATAGAGCTTATATAAAAAGATAAATTACAATTTAAGTTTATGAACAGAGACCTCATGCTGCTGCTTCTTTTTCTTTAATTTTTTTGCATCTTTGATTTGCATTTTTACTTGATCCTGTAGTTGAGAAAAGAAGGCCTGGGATGATTTCAAGACCTTGTCTTTACCTTCATCCTGTTAAGAGACAAAAGCATTTGTAATAACAAAGCAATACGCAAACAGTACCATTAGACTATTTATTAGTTATTTACATAYGACTTTTTAAAAATCTGATAATCAATTTGGAAATGGTAATTTCTTTTCATGGCACTCTTGTGCCATTCCTGCTCTCCAAAGTAAATAAAGAGCATGTTCTCTTTTTAATTATCACTTGTCCCAGGAGGTTAAGCACGGGTATTAAGAATAGGATCCTTGTATGTCATTAGGTACAACTACAGATTTATAGTTTCTTTTCTGCTTTCATAAGGTAAATACACAAATGTTTTAACAGTAATTAGAGAAGTTATTTTTCCTGTTAGTTTCTAATACCTTAMAATTTCAGAGATTTTTTAAATTTAATTTGTAAGCCATCTTAGGTGTTACACAAATTTACTATCTTACAGCATGCAAAAAAAAGATCAATTTACTCAGATTATAGAGATGGCTCCATTATAGGAAATAAAGGAAAAAATAAATAGATGTTCTATTCTAAAATATCTTAAGTTACTCAAAACTTAAAGAATTATATAGGAACCTCATCCTCAACTATGCACGCAAATAGTCCCACTTATTCAAGTGAATCAGTTCAAATGCAGGAAATAGAGCACAGGTTCTAGTATTTGCAGGAACACAATTTGTGAACTTTAAAAATAAAAAAAAGCACATAATATATAAACAATCATCTCATTTCTGGTTTTGGAATACACTTTAATACAAAGTAGTTTTAGCATATAAATTATAGTTTTCTGTATGCAAAGATCGAGTTGCTTGCACTTCCAAAAATCAGTCTTTTTAGTATATTTCACGTTGTGTCTGAGAAAGTTTTTAAGGGTTCCGACAATCATTTAGGCATTGTTTATTTGTAATTCAARCAGTACCATCTACATAAATATGCAATATAAACAAGAGGCTCACTTCAAAAGTGCAACCACAGTTAAACTTTGTCAGGCCTCTCTATCCTGACACAATGCTATCAGGATGATCACAAAAATTAGGACTAAAAAGGTCTTCAACACTACTTTGCACTGAGACGGTTCCGAACATCAATCCTTCCAAAACCATAGTTCAAAAGAATACAGAAAGATACCTGGGGCAGACACGTACCTGGCCTTTCTATGTCGTCTTCCTACCTCTTTCTCTCACAATCCTAAAGTTCACTTCTTTATGACAGTTACACTTATGTATTGTATTTGCTCAAACATATGTAAGGTAACAAGGGTTGGGTGGCAAGCAAATACACCATTTGGGTACAAGAATTTTTGAGGGAATGAAGAAAGGTTAGGAGACATAGTTATGTCAAGAGGGATGGATGGGCAAGAAACAAATCCAACACTTCATAATGTTTTTGATACAGTTCCCTTTCCTCTGTCTAAATGAACATTATTTATGAGGTTCTCAGCTAAAAATGTAAAGTTACACAGGAATACCTAAGAGATCCTTACCTTGAGTAGAGATGCTTTGCCTTCTTTAGCAAGCTTTTTTAATTTTGCTGCAGCAGCTTTTTTACTGAGTTTTGTGCCCTGCTCTGGCTTCATCTTTTCCAGTAGCTTCTGACGTCTCTCTTTTTCCCTTAGTTTCATGCGTTTACGAAGCTTTTTCTTTCTTCGTTCTCGTTTTTTGTCTGTGGGAGTCTTTTCTGCATCTGCTTTTATATCACCAGCTTTGTTCTTTTCCTAAAAATAATAATTATTTTGCTCTAAGTTCATCAGGATACAAGAAAAAGCTCACTTCACAGGATCCAAATTTGTCTGAGTTTTTCCATCAATTTCAGTTGTTTACCCAGCTCAATGTGATGCTGCATCAAGATAGAGCTCCAAACCAGCCAAACTTGAAGAGTGAGATGTTGCAGACATGCTAATTACTCTTCCCTATCCTTGTTTAGCTCTCCCCCTCCAAATACCCAACCACATGTTGAGAAAGTAATTAGCGTTGCTTAGAAGTCAAGAACAAGAAATAATTGTTTAGTATTAAGACCTGGTATGGCCAAGTAAGCTTAACTCTTTCCAATGATCTGAAATAATTAAAATACTAGGTAAAAAGGTCCATGATGTAAAGAACCCATGAAGGTGGGGGGAAATTCTCCCACTGCTCTGGCAGTCAGTACACATTCCTATCCATAATACAGATCCTCTGGACCCTTATACTTTTGTTTGTTAATTTGTTTGTTTGTTTACCTTGATCTCCTCTGGTGCTAGAAGAGCTGCATCACTAACAGCAACAGGTGCTACTTCCTCCATACTTAAAGCTGGAAGGTTCGAGACTATTTTAACTTCTGGCACAGGCTAGAAATAAGGAAACATATTCAGGGCTATGTACACCATCCCACAGCAACTTACAGTTAACTGAAAAAAATGAGTATTTGGTTTAGAGGCAATCATAGTACATTTCTTTTGAAATAAAACCAAGCCCAATTACACTCATATTATTCCCTATACTTTGCACTTCCCAAATGTATTTTAAAGTATCCAATTTCAATGAGAAAAACTTGTGAAACATATGTACTCACTGGTTTGGGTGTGAAGTGGAAATTACAAAGAGCATCCAGTTTCAAGAACAGTGAATCCATCATTTCCTGAATTTCTTTATGCTCAGGATTTTCTTCTTCTTCAGTCTTTTGCTGTATTAGCAACATAATGTTACTACAACACCATTTGCAAGGCAATTTTAATGTAAAAATACTACTTTAGCAAGACAAATAACCATGCAATATGCAATTCATAGCTATCTCACAGATAAACTCTCAGAGAAAGGTTAAAGTACTGCCACAAGGCTAAAACCAGACTTTGCAGTGTTCAAACAAAGGCATTGTTCATATGCCCATTATTATGTTACCTGGTGAAGTTTCAAGTATTCTTGCTCATAGATCTCAGCGAGACTCAGTTTACTCTTTTCATGATCCAAGGTGATACGTTTCTTGTATTCAAAGGCCTCCTCTTTTGGCTTTTCTTTTGGTACTACATCATCCCATGCCTGAAAAAGTCACAAACTAATGACCAGATGCAACTACAGAGAAATACGTATCAGCTGCTACAGTTTATTCAAAATTCACTTTTCTTATTATGMATCTGACACTAACTAGTTCATGCATGTGGCTCCCCAGGATCTCRTTAGGTTTCACACTTTCATCTGAAAAAAGTAATAGAAGATTTATGCCTCAAGCTTTGCTTCAAGCTTATGTGCTTATTTTCAGTAGGATCAGGGCAAAAATAGCAGAACAAGTAATAAATGAGTTATTTTTTTCAGTAAGTTTCTTAAGAACTTTCCCCACACACAAAGACATATTTTGTTTCTACTAATAACAAACCTCAACAATTTGTGGGATTTAATTTTTTGATTTTTTTTAAGAAAATTAAGTAAACAACTTAGTTTTGGTTATTATTCAGAATGGTCACTATCAAGGAGCTACACAATCAGTCACAGACAAATTTTATAGAGTGGCAATATATTCCAAGTAAGTTTTTTATAGTTGAATCTGTAAAGATTCTCTTCTTGGAAGAAAAGTCTAGCACAACAGACATGGAAAACAGAGCAGATTAATACTCTAAAGACACATTAGTCAAAGCAAGAGGAGGCAAAAAAAMCAAAACTGTTCCAGAAATAAATCAAGACAACTCTATACCTAACACTTCAAACTCAGCCTTGGAATGTGCCTTGTATCAAGTCTATGAATAAAATACAGAGAAACAAGCAAGACAATATTAACCTGATCCAATATTCGCTGCTTAATGATATCTTCAAGCTGTAGCGTAGTTTCTTCTGTGATCACAGGAGCTAAAAGCAGAGAGAGATGGGGGGGTGAATTTTAATTAAGATTAACGTTTCTCCAGTAAGAAAGTTCAAGTAATATTTTTGCACCATCAGGAATAAAAACAGAAAATGAAAACAAAACCTTAATAAAAAATGTAGCAAATCAAAAATTTTTGATAAACTAGAGATAAGTAAGGTAAGGAAGTGATGTTTTTCCCACTTTCATCTCTCTCCAAGGTGGAGAAAAAGATAATCATATTATATAAGGCTTTTAAATGACAACATTGCCCAGTGAATCGATGAACTTGCAGATAAGCTAAAACTGAATGAAAAGGGTATCAATATGATTTCCTATAATTTCCAGAAAGAAATTGCACAGCCTCAAAAACGCACTGAGAAGTTTAACTAGTGTTTATATTACTCTGCTCTGTTTAACAAGCTCAGAGGGATGAAAAACCAAAATAGCATGCAACACACTTCTGAATACCACTGTCAATACTTACGCATTCGGACTGCATGGTCAAAGAGTAATGTCTCCTCCAAAAGGCTGTTTTCAGGTCTTTTCTGTCCAGATATTTCTCCTTTAAGCTGCCAAGGTTTCTCCTCTAACAACTCTTCTTCTAAACTTCTTATTTTTGCACTCATCTGAAAAACACAATTTCCTAAAAAGCTTAGATACATAGATTTCACAAATAAACTCCACGTGAGAAATTAATAGTTACTTCAGGTACTTCTAGCTCTAAGAAGACCAAACTACTACTTATACAAGCCACTGTCTTCCTCTTGAACTGTAAATAGCCTCTTTACACCCGCAAGAGCTGGAACAAATTACACGATCATTAAAAAAAAAATCTGGCAATTGCTTCAAAGTAATAGCAAAGTAATAGAACAGTTACCTTTTCCTGTCTCTTCTCAAAAGATGACTTTATTTCAATGGGATCAATGCTCTTTTCTGATTGCATATCAAAACCATCTTCTATATCACTGTCTTCTGGCAAACTAAAAGTTACTTTTTTGGAGGCTTCTTTACTTCCTGTATTCTCTGTAATTTCCTCAGCCCTATTAACATTAAAATCAGACAAAGTTTAAAAAGCCACTACCATTTTTGTGTAATATTTCAGCCATTCAGCGTTTATCTGTTATAATTAAATAACCCACAGTTTCAGAGTCTTTAAGAAATACAATACCATTTCATTGAAACCTAAAGGTAGGGTGCTAGGGAAACGTCTACATTTTAACAGCAATTTTCAGTAACTAAGGCAGTAACTGTTAGGTTAAATTCAGTTATTCAAATAAATCCCAAGAGAGGATACCCGGAAGATAAATAAATAAAATACTTTTTCATTAAAAAGACCGCACAATCCGTGAACAATTGATAACAGAGAATGGCAAAAACAATTACTTTAAATAAGATTTAAATCAGTTTAAAACAATGTTACAGCATTACCACTACCAAAAGTAAACTTAGAATTCTCATTTATTTTCAGGACAGTGCTACACTTCAGTTTAAAATTATGAGGACATTTTAACTGCAGAGAATACAGTACTTACTCAGACATGCTTTCTTCATTCTCCTCTCCAGTAACACTATCTGTTTCCTCTTCCTCACCATCCTCAACAGTGTTAGCTACTAAGTCATCGTTGTCATCAACGGGATCAAAGAAATCTTTGTATGTCAGGTCTCTAGAACTTTTAATTGGCTAATAAAGTGAGAAGGAAAATACTTTTAGGCTGAGAGATGGTGCCCTGTCTTTTAAAGTCTTTAACACCCAGAGAATAGTGTTACTTGTGTAATAGTAATTACTGAAAAATGAACGTACAGTAGGGAGAAAAAATAATCTCTTTTACAAGATATTCTACCACTTAAATTAATTTCTAATTTTCAAATACAGAATTAGAAAAGCAGTATATTTTACTGCTTACATGCTGGATGTATATATGTACACACGTAGATAAATTGATAGATGTACATATTCCTGCTACCCTGGGCACAGTTCTCACTTGCTCATGTTTGAAGATTCATTTCCATCTATCTTTTTTCTTATTTTATTCTTTCAATATCTTGTTTATCTCAGGCAACTTTAACTAAGAGTTTACTTTTGCAGCAAGTACTCAGCAACATAAGTTAAATTAGTGTTACAAAGCCAAGTCATCTTGGCTCACCTTTTTGCTCTGCATCAGTCACCTCAGTGGCCTTTAATTACCAGATATCAACCCTTAATGACACATCTTTTGCTACCTATTCCACAAGATCACCAATTTCTACTACATGGCCACCTATCTGGACTCTTTCATTCATGCAGAAACACAAGATCCATGCAAAGAGAGACTGGAAGAGCAGGAGAGTACTGGAAGATTCATGCAAAGAGAGACTGGAAGAGCAGGGACATTTTGTTAGAAGATATTCATGTCATCTAATCAAATTTAAGTAGTTTCTGCTTTGACTCAAACAATTTACAGTAACACTACAGGCTATCAGATCTTGATTTAAAGAAACAGCAAGTTCAAAGAATTATACTCTTAACCCTTCAAGCAATACAATTTACTGGTATTCTTACTTTGACTTTGGAGTCTTCTTCCTCTTCATCTGAGAGAATGTCTTCAAAATAATTGATATCTTCCTCCTCCTCCTCCTCCTCCTCCCCCCTGTCATCCTTCTCTACATCTTCCAAAAAAGCTTCCATCTCAGCTAGCTTGAAAAACTTGTCATCCACTATAGATTTTTTTGGTAATTTTTTCAACTTGGTTTTCTTAGCTATTTTAGTCTGTTGCTCTAGTTCTTCAATATCAAAGTCAACATCAGAATCCTCATCACTGTATTTCTGCATTTTGCTTTCTCTGGGTTTTCTTTTCTTTTCTTTAGCCTTAGTTTTATCTTTTGTATAAACATTCTTCTGTTCAGTTTCTGCTTCCATTATGTCTTCTTCCAGTACGTCTCCTTCCAGTTCCTTATCACTGCTAGCCTCTGCATTGGAACTGTCCTCCTCCTGGTCCGAGAGGAGGCAAAGATCTTGATCATTGGCATCCCTTGCAATAGATTTCTTGAAGAAATCAAGAACTGCATTATTTTGGAGCTCTAGTTGTTGCCAAATCTGTTCTTCATCAAAGTTTTCTATCACCAGTTCTTTCAAAGGACTCCCACGAACTACATTACTTCCTAGAGCTTTACTCAAATCATAGAGGGTCTTTGTTAATGCTTTGAAGTCAGCAGCCAGTCCCTCTTGCACACTGATGGTAGAAGAAAATCAAGAGCTTTAGAAAATACACAGCAGTTAGAAAAAGTTGTGAAATGCAAACTAAGTTAACCACATGGTCAAGTTGCAGTTCTCTTCCTATYGGCTTAACTCTTCTGATACTACAGAATAGCACCACTCAGAAGTWTTCACTTTTGCCTAACTCATTACATATCTCTTGGAATACTGTTATTAAACATTCCTAGAAATAAAGACACTGTAATTTTAAGCTTTTAAACTTCACCGCATTTTCTGTATATAGTAACAGCTTGGTGCAATATTCCATTGTTCTATATTTGCATGCTATTATCTCTTGATCACATTTAACTCCAAAGGTTTAGGGAACTAAATAGTACAGCACTAAACACATCAAACGTCCAAGACCCAGAACTTTGGTCTTTAAAAGGTCATTATAAGGTCTTTTGCTTCTATATTTGGGTAGCTCCTTCCAGCTTTCCCCTGCAGCTACCCGTACAAGAATGCAACTGCTAGAAACGCAAACCTGCGTTTCCTGATGTCTGAAGCGTGGAGAAAGGAACTAGCCACTGCAGGGGCCCGACACCGTTGATTCCCCGCTTGAGGCCCGCGCTCGCGCCCCTGCAGGAGCGGCAGAGACCCCACGGCCGCCGCTCCCGCTGCCCGGCACCCCGCGGTACCTGAGGAAGCGCTCGGGGCGCGCCGCGGCGCCGCCCGCCACCCGCAGGCAGCTCTCCAGTCCCGCGGCAGCCGCCATCTTCCCCGCGCGGCGCCGCGTGCGGCACCGTGGCGCAGGCGCAGGCGCCGGCGCAGGCGGTCCGCCGGGCGCGCGGTCCGGGCGGCTCCCGCGGCCGGCACCGAGGTTCCGCGCCGGCGCCGCCGCCAGGGCCTGAGCGAGGCTCGGGAGAGGCGCGGGATTCCCCCGGGATTTCTCTCGCTTCCCCGTCGCGTCCCTGTGCCGCCATCCACCTCCTGTGCCGCCAGGCGTTGTCACGCGCTCCCCAGTGCAGCAGCTCTACGCCATGGGGATCTCCAGTGCTCAGTTCTCCCTAGAAACTCAAATCCTTTATTTTTTCCCCACTGTTTCTTCACGACTTTCCCTGCTACTGTTTGTTACACACTCCAGCTTGCTGCACCTTCCTCTCCTTGCATCTGAGCTCGTGTSCCCCAATTCCCCGTCTTCCCTTTACACCACCGTTTGACACATAGCCTGTTCACCGTTTCCCTCCTCTCAAACCAGGAGTATTTCTACCTGTAAGCCCATGCTTTTTTTAACAGTATCTTCATTTATTCACCCAACCCATACCTTTGTCCTACTGCTCTCCCTGTTACGTGCTCTCTACTCCCAGCTTATGAAGAAAGTCTCCAACTGCCTTCATGCAAACGAACTCAACAGGACCTACGACGCACAAATAGTTGCAGGACAGATGGTTTTAAGAATATGTCTTCTTTGGAAGCCATGGTAGCATTTTATTCTTCAATCCTTTATCTCACCCCTAAGGTTCCTTAGCTGAGACAAGCGGTAGCACCTCAATAGCCCGGATCAGAATGAGTGGTCAGAAAGTGCACCTGGGAGTCCCAGTGTCGCCCCAGGCCGTTCTGCCCGGCCGGGGGCTGCAAAGCGGGCCGCAGACGGCTGGGGCGAAGCCGCTGCAAGCGGTTCTGCAGCTTGCGAGAGAAACAAGCCGCGTCCCCCACGCGCTCCGGCGGCTGCTCCGCCGGGGCCGCGTGCTGCCTGTGCTGCATAACTTGGCTGTTCACGCTAATCCTTAACGGAACGACGAACGGGATGTAACAAAATTGTAAAACTGAAGGGAAAACCTGCTTTCGAACCGAGTGCGGACCGAGCAGCAGGGTGCGAGCCGCGCCACGGTGCCAGGCAACGCGCTGGCCCGGGCCG
>NW_028186149.1:2990116-3002690 GCF_003343005.1 Rhea americana
AGGGCGGCGCAGCTGCCGGCGGCGGCGGCGGCCTGCGGCGAGGCCCGGGGAGGCCGGGCGCTCTCTGGGTGCGGTGCTTTGCGCTCCCTCTCAGCCCCGGCCCTCGCGTAGCCCGCTGCAGAACTGCGCTCCGACTGGCATGAGCATTTGTGCTTACGTGCTGGCGCGCGCCACGCTAGCATCGGTTAAGGTCAGCTAGCCGGTAACAGGATAAAAGACAAATAGATCAGTTTAAAAATATTCTTCATGTGAAGTTGAAGATGGTGATGTCCTTGCAGCAGTATCAGTGAGGTTAGGAAAATGACAGTCAGATACGAGAACAGGATCTGCTGAATCTTCTCTCAGCAACAAAGTACATGGAAAAAACGGGATTCAGTTGTCAGTGGTTGAAAAATCAGGTCTTTAAAACCCCCCAGTAGAAAGGCAAGCACTGACTATGCCAGGAGAAGCGGTTGCCCATGTGAAGTTGGTCCCCCATGCAAGTTTCGTAAGCAGAATACTTCAGTCAGCGTCCATTAGCTTCGAAAGAAACAGACAAAGTCCGTTTTCTTACACTGGCGGTTAAGAGTTACTTGGATAATTCTGTAAGTCAGTGGGGAAATGCTTTTGTGATTAAAGAATTTAGCCACAATTGTCACCCAAAGAAAGCAGTCAAACAACTAGTAGCATAATTCTTAGTCCCAGCCTCTTTCCCAGAAGATGCAAATGATGGGCTTTCAATCTGAAGTTTGTTTGTGTTTTTGTTTTTTAACAGGAGGGTCATCTTTTGATTATTGGGTATACTACTTTTAGCATAAAAATGACACCAGAAACATGAAGATGAATAAAGATTGGAATTGTAGCTCACAAATCTACGTAGCTTAATAAATACAAATGTGTTTGGTTTAATCTCAGCTAGTTCACATTGCTAATTACAAGTTCAGAATTCAAAATCTATATGCATATGACTAGAGCTAGAATAAATTCACGRGACTTCATAGAATAAATAAAATCCTGGAAAGCCCTCCACAGCTACATCCTCCTACAAAAAAAATTTGGACTTTTACTACTAAATCCCTTAAGTGAGAGAAGAAATGGAGAGCAGCATATATAATATTGTCAAATGAGTAGGTATTTAAACTTCTTTGACTTTACAGAATGCTAGGAATATTATCTCTCCAGAAAACAGATGCAAAAATCAAGTATTTCTTGAGCAGAAACCAACAGAGATAATGTTTCCTATTTCTTTCGCTAGGCTGAGCAACAGACCTTTTCTCAAATCTGTGTCAATTTACTTGGAAACAGATAAAATACAAATTAAATTCTAAKAGCTATATAGTCTTATGCACTGGGTGAAACGTAGCAAGAATTAYAGATGGAAGATGTCAAAATGACTGGTAAAAATTCCAGCCTTTYCCATTGGTAACGATTGCTTGAAAAATCTAAATGCTAGTCAGAGCTACATTAGTAGAATTTCCACTGGATCATGCTATGTTAATATTTGGAAGAAGGAATTAAACAATATCAGTGCTCTAGGATGCATCACAAATGGCGTATTGAGGGGTCTTTGTCTTTCAAAGGACTTTTCTCTTTTGGGAAATACTGACCTTTGCTAAGTTGAAGAGTTTGTATTGTTTCAGCGAGCATTGGATCAAGTCTTAAGACGTTACCATGTGAAAGAGCTGCTAATCTTAGAAAAGATTGTATGGCATTTTTTCTTTCTTTCTTTTTTTAATGTTACTTACTCTGGTGATCTGGTCAAACTCTAGTTAATTATCTATGCCTCTGTAATTCTGCCAACTAGATACTACAAGTTTCTTATTTTCTACATTATACAGCATTGCATAGGTTCATTAGGCTCAAATATTAACACTCCTTCCCTGCGTACACATAGAGAGATATGTACACAGTTCTTCCATCACAGCACTCTATAAATTTGCTGATTTTTGCTCAGTGGTAGGCCTATAAAGCAATGTTCAGAAATGCCTAGATTTAAGGACTGCATTAGTCATCTTTGTGAAGGAAGAGGAACTGGCAGCTGTAGTCTTAAATTCCAGTGAAATCTCTTTTCACTGGAATTTAGTGAATTTTTTGCTGGAATTTAGCTCTTTTCTACAGTGAAGCTAGCTGAAGTTTTAAACTACAGCTACTACTGCTCTTACAGAGTACAAAAAGCCTGATAAATGTAATCCATTCTATCCTCAGTGAATTGAAAGGCATCCAGAATATCAGCACATCCTTGGCACAATCTCTTAGCAAAATGGCACATTTCTGAATTTAAAGCTAAGAATGCATCAAAGTCTTCCAAAACACTGAGATGCCTCTAGCTTGGCCTTGAGGCATTGGGAACTCTGACATAGCCTAAAGCAAACTGGCATGAAATTCAAACACCGCTTTTATGAATATATCCTTTCATGCTAGAAACAACTGATAAAACCACAGCTCATCTTCCTCCCACCCCATCTCTCCAAATTCTAGTTCTCTGACAGATTAATTTTCTTAAAATCTATTCAATTTATGGATGGGGCTGTAATAATTAATCCTTATTTCATATCTCTCTTTCCGTTTTTTTTAAAAACAGCAACACTGAACTATTTGTGCGTAATACAAAAACCTTGACACAGGTAGTACAAAGTTCAGTACTGCCTTCTCAAAGCCATTTAGGAAGAGTTCTATAAATATCTACATAACATTTCATGGCATTGAATTTCTCYATGATTTCTCCATCAGTGTTTGTCTGCATCTGCATGTTAGCCCCTATCTTTGTGACATATGGGCATCCAATATTTTTAGGTGTTCTTTTAATTACCTTATTCTTTTATGATAAGCCAAATTATATTCTGCTTCTTTTGCAAATCACACTGAAGTCAATGGCACTAGTTACATAAAAGAAAGCAAACATGATTTTGACCTTTAAAAGATAATCTTCTAAGTGGTTATTGGTCACTTGGACAGGTTATTGTTAACAGTACTTATACTGAAATATTTCTACGCATCTTGAAACAGATCAGTGAAACTAAGTGTTACACAATTATAGCATGTGAAAACTAAGAGGGGCGAATGATGTAATCAAGYCTTGCAGAAACTCAGGAGATCTTAGTATTCCTTAGGATTAAAAAACAACATGATATTTCTTTCCATGCTGGAGGATGTGGAATTTWAACAGCTGAGAGCTCAAGTTCCTTATCTTTCTTCTGGAACTTGAAATATCAGTTAGTTCTGTTCAAGGCTTTGTTTGGATTTTCTTGATTGTTTACATTTCTARATGTATAGGTAGAGCCTCATTTGTTTCTATTTTGTATGAAGTTCTGAGCAATTCAGAAGTAAATTTTCAGTACACTATACCAGTGGCCCTTATATTTGGTAATTAGTGCAACTAATTATGGGATTCATTTCAGTGCCAAACTCACCAAAACTTACTGCCTTCATGTATTTCTATTTTTAATAGGCACATATGAGCACTCATGCACACAAATATGTCTTTTTTATTTTTTTTACACTTATGAATAATTAGTCTTTGAAAAAAAAAATCTGTTGTAGTGTTAGTACTACAGAATAATTCCTTCTTTGGGATCATCTATCTTCAACTCTGCACATTGYTGTGTTAATGACATAGGAGTTATATAGGCCTCATTAAAAGGGGGAAGAGCTTTCTCTAAAGCATTATATCAGTGCTGTTCACTTTTTTTCAGGGCTTCTTACCAGATTGCAATCTTCAGCTGCCACAGTACGAACTTTATTGACATCAGATTCTCGTTCTCAAAGCATCCCAAGCTCTTTGTGGAAACTGGGCMGACTTAATCATGTAGCAATTGCAGTACCTGATCTGGAGAAGGCTCAAACTTTGTATAAGGATGTGTTAGGTGCACGGGTGAGCGAGGCTGTTGCTCTTCCAGAACATGGTGTCTACACTGTTTTTGTGGAGCTTGGAAATACAAAGCTGGAACTTCTACATCCTCTAGGAGAGAAAAGTCCCATAGCAAGCTTTCTGCAGAAAAACAAGATGGGAGGAATGCATCATATCTGCATTGAGGTATTTTWATAAACTATATCATGTAAGAAGATACATACATTAAATTATTCATATTTTTTCGTAGATTTGACCTGTATAAAGAATAAATATATAAGGCTGGCATATCTGGGAGAATTTCTACTGAATAGGAAGTCTTAAAAGTGTTTTTTTTTTCTGTTTTGCAAATCCCAGTTCAGTTTCATAAACTACATGAAGAATTTTTCCTCTTTTACTCTATAAAGATTAAATTATGGTGTTTTTTTAAGCATCTAGTGTGGAAAGTGGACAAGCCCAAGGGGCTTGTGAAGAGCATTTGACAGGACATAACTGGAAAAAGCTGCGTATCAGTTACAGTTGTAAGTTTAAGCTAAGTCATAGTTTAGATTTTAAGAAGTTTCTTCCTGTTTGATATTTAGTTGATAATTTTATACAGAAGTTAAAAAAAAAAAAAAAGATACTAGAAAGATTTCCAAAGAGAAGTAGTCTCCAGAGCTGCTTCTGTCCTGGTCTTTCTTGTCCAGTAAAGAGAGTTTAGTCTACAAATACAGAAGGTGTAAAGGTGCCGGAGAAAGCAGGGATCTTATTTAGCATATTCATGCTGTTAGATCAACAAATGTTAGATGTAACATTTCATATTGTCATAATATCTATTAAATACATTTTTAATGTTTTTCAGATCTCAGTCTTGCAAACTTTCTTATTTCATGCAAAGATTTGTAATAAAAATAATGTGATTACTGATGTGAGTAAAATTGTTTTCAGAGCACATCTATAAAAACCTGTGTTTGCAGTTGCGTACTTTCATTGAAAATTGAGAAATTTTGCATATGCATAGGCATTGCAATGTTTCTTAAATTAAGTTTGCACATATTTTCAAGRTGAAAACTTAATAAGCCATCTTTCAAAACAACTGAGAAGAATGTAGGGGAATTAACATCTTAAACACCTTATTTCAGATTATTCATACAGAGAATGGACATGTTGAGAAGTTCAGCAGCTAGTCTGGAGCCTAATTGTTCCTGTAAGGCTACTCAGGCCTTAACTTTTTTTTCTGGAAAAATACGTAATTACTATATTTGACTTGATACAGGTAACTAATTGTATTAATTCCTAGTGTTATACTACTAGAGCACCTTATTGAGCTCACTTATGTTAAACCAATTAAAGTATATTTGATTTTTAAAAAWTAAAGAAGTAAGAATTAAATTAACTGCACAATTTCATATATAAGACTTCAGGACATTATACATTGCATAAATGAAAACCTGAGGGTAGTGGATTATTATTATCAGTAGGAAACATTAATATAAGAGTGTTAAAATCAAATGTTTCTGATGCTATAGAAATTTGTCTTGAACTGGAGCACTGATGAAAGATAATAAGCCTCTGCACGATTTGGGTCTTCTAACATACATATTAGGGCTTATCATATAGAAGAAAATATCTAACAATCTTTACAAGAGAGGGAAACAGATTCCTGGAATGATGTGGATACATATCTAGCAGATGGGCTGCAGGTAAACAGTGAAGAGAAATATTGATCTTTGTGATTGTACTTACATAGCATCTTCACAAACAGCCCAAACACTTTACATGCAATGACTCACCCCATYGGAATGGGAGTGGGCTTTCCCATTTCATAACATGGTCACATATACTAGTGATATTTAAATGAGTTGTTTCAAGATTAAAAGAAGCAATAGTGTAAGCATGAACATAATCCAATACTGTCAACTCCTCATTCTAGGCTCTTGCTAGTAGACAATATTGTTCCAAAGCAAGAATTGTTATATATGCCAAGCACATATATGATTTTTCATGATTTACTGTAACATAAAACGCATKACCCTTGCTAACATATTAAACTATACATTTCCATTGTTTAATATTTAGAAGTGGTCCAGGTAAGTAATTACTTTAATAGAAAATAACAGAGTCGATACAACTCTTGAGGTAAATGATTTGCATGTATGTGGGAATGTCAGATCATATTCTGAATTTTAACAGAAGTGATAGCTCAGCATATGACAAAACTGTGAGGAAATAATTAAAAATAAGGAGCACACATTCATTAATCCTCTTTCATTTATTTCATTTACTTTGCTTTTTATGCAGAGTTCCTACATCAAATGCCTGGGGATGGGTTTGCCTTTATTACCATAAGCAGTTCCACTGAAATTAGAGCAAAGTCTGAATCAGTTTTTTTGTTGTAGGCAGTAAAGTGAAGGAAATAGCTATTCKTTTTAATACAGCTTTTGCACTTAAATTCAGAAGATCAGAATCTTAACTATGCAGTATCTTTGCAGACATTCAAGAAGAAGAAAATTAATCCAGTTTAAATTGACACTAAATTTAGGAACTTCTATTATAGAAATGTGAAAGACCTCAGCTGAACTTGGGAAATGGGGATGTGGAAGAAAAGTGCTTGGTTATAGGTATAAAAGAAGGAAGATGTAGACATTTTACAGCAAAAAGAGCTCATCGCTTCCTTGAAGAAATCCTAGTGTAGGTAATCACATGTAAGATACTTYACAAAATATTTGTAACTAGTTGAGATTTTTCTATGTAGAACTCCATTTGGTGTGAGACATGATCTTTCTTGTTGCAGACAAACCAAAGATGGTTATCAAAAGAAATCATGCTGTTAATTCTGAAAACTGAGAAGAGCAATACATGCTAATTATACCATACCTGGCAATGTAGAAGTGCTGCGTTAAAATATATATATATATATATATATATATATATTACTGTATACAATAGATTAAGTGAGCCAGGAGACATAACTGAGCAAAAATAGTTTCTAGAAAAATTACATAAAATTTCTCAAATGTAAATTGCTCATCTGAAATTTTAATATTTTGTAGAAATACTTTCCTATGAACAATTTTGTTACAAAAGGCTAAATTAAAAAAGTCTTTCCATAGAGGGGAAGAAGTCTGACAAGTTTATCAAAATGCTTTTCCTTTCTTCCTTCTGTTGTATTATTCAAAAACGAAAATTTAGATGTGTTGATAGATTGGGAATTTGTTAAAACAAGCATTTTTAGAATAAATTAARTAATTTCTGACCAGCTATAATTGAAATTAATACCTGCAGTGGAAACARCATTTGGTAAGATAGGAGAGAAATCTAAGCTTCGTGATCTCTTAACATAGATGCACCCACAGACTTTTCACCATTTCCTCTCATGGTTTTCTCAGGGATGCACYAATTCATTCCAGCTGAGCCCAGACACATTTCCCCTTCTGGCCATCTCTGCAGGACATGGGCAACAGCTGTAGTGGGTTTTTTTTTCTGTTTCAGGAATAACCTGGAGGGGGTTACAGCACATATTACACTTTCTGTCTTCTTTTAGATAATACTTGACAGTTGCTTTCTTTTTTAGCYGACTGGTGGCTGCGTGTAGGAAGAACAGTAATGAGTTCAGAATTTTCATGAGCAAACCTCTGCTGAGAACGAGTAGGAATTAACTGAAGTTTGTTCTTCTGAATTAAGACTAGGCATTTCCCTCTTCCCTAGAATGGCATCACRTGAGTTTATTCACCGAGTTATATCTAGACATCTCTGTCTTGAAAAACAGTAACACTATTATTTTAATTCTAGGTCTTCACTGAGTATTAACTGTTGGCTCTGCTAAACTGAATACTAATTTTATTGTTTCAAGGGATGGATGCATTTAAGATTTGGGAAGATCCAAAGTCCTGTTGATGACATGACATCAGACTTAAGATCACATTATACAACATAGATAGGTTTTTGTTAATTACTTTTTCTAGAGGAAGCTGCTTTGAAATTTTATGTAAAATGCTATTRTTATAATTAAATCCAATAGGAAAAMCAGGTCATATTTTGGGGATTTTTCTGGTAGTTTTAAGGTGTTCCTTAGGAAACTTTATGAAGCTTAGCCTACTCAGGAGGAGAATAAGTAAATACAAAAGGCACTTTCCTTTTACCTTCTGCCCACTACTCTCCCTCTTCACTAGCATRTAATGAATAAGTGTTCTGTCATCAGTTAGATGGGAAGGCATTCTTTGGTTAATGATATTTTTAAAGCAATATGATTGTTGTAATAATTGCAATGTAAAGAATTAAGATTATTTATGGACACCGTATAAAGTAATGACAACAAAAAAAGGACTTYGTACATGAGTGAATTTCATTTACTAAATTGTTAAATATACCACAATCTGCTTGACTATACTTTTATAAAATAAGTCATATCACAAATTCAAATTTCTTTAGGATTTTAATTTTTGAGACTAATTCTAAAAAGTAGAGAAATCTAGTCTCAAAAATCTAATTCTTAATTTCTAAAAATTAGAAAAATCTAAATTTATTTATAGAATTATATTAGAATTTATAAATAACATTTTAGTAAGACATGTTATTGCTCCTAAATGTAGAATATACATTTTAGTGTTTCAAATTGTATAAATTGTTTTTTTTTTTTTTTTTTTTTTTAAATAAGGTTGATGACATAAAAGCAGCTGTGACAGAGCTGAAGGAAAAAAAGATCCGAATATTGAGTGAAGAGCCAAAAATAGGTGCACATGGCAAACCTGTGATTTTTCTTCACCCTAAAGATTGCCATGGAGTCCTTGTGGAACTTGAGCAAGCYTGAGCTGTAATATTCATGGAGTAAAACAATAAATGAATTGTGAAATTATTGAGATGGGCCTGGGAAAGATGCTGTATTATTCAATCTTTACAAGTTCACTGTATCTCCTGGTGATTCCTACAGTTCCTATAACACTGAAATACTGCTACAGAGTTTTTTTTGTTCATCTGATTTACAAAACTAACATCTTGACATTTCTTTAATTCTCTGTGATTCTAAAAATGAATACATGAGCCAAATTACATATGTAAGATCATAATTTATGTTCTGTTGTTGCATGTTTGCAGCATGATTTTGCCTCCGTAGCCACAGAAACTGTGCAGTTTCTAGGTCATTCTACATTATTTTGTTCTATAATTTAGAGCAGGGACCCATTCTCAGAGACAACAACACAGTTTACGTACTCCCTTAGACAGAAAAAGGAGCATYATAATTTCTGTTTTCACCATTCACTGTCTATACTTTACACTGATTGACTGGGTTACACAATAAAAAAAATCCTTGTTGTTGCATTGGTGTCTGCAATCACTAACCTTTTCCCTGGCATAACAATTGCTGCCAAGGAAGTCACCATGCATAAATCATCATTTATTTGTTTTATGAACTCTATGCATAGGCAGTGGGAAGAAAGCTGTCTGCAAAGATCATTTGACCAAAATATATTTCAGACTGTAAGGTGCTTGTTGGATTTATTTTTGTCAGATATTGAATATTTGGTTTTTAAGCTTTACCTGAAAGATGTCTGGGAGAGACCTACACAAATAACAGGGAATTTATCCGCCTGCTTTATAAATATTGTTTTCCTATGCAAAAGCAATTACAAAAACATTGGAAAGCATATTTTTTTAAAGGGACAATTTAATAAACCCAACCACATCATGTAAGACTTGGTCATGCATACCATCAGCAAGCATGCCACCATTCTATCATTTCTGGTAGACTGGGGTCACAGTTTGTTAGTTTATTCATGCACAGACCTCACTTCACTTGTGTGAATTAAGCAAGCAGTATTTRTCAAGATAGCTTCTTTTATAGATTTGTTTTGATTTGTCAGCTGTAGAAATTACATATTGTAACTTTATCTAGTATTCTTAATCCTCAGAAAAACATCACATTTTTCCTGGCTAAACTACAGTCTGATTTTTTTTTACATTCTTACATCTTTGCATATACAGTGAATAGTTTCAGCTTGATAGGAAATAAATTCTGTTTAGTCTAGGAGAACTGCATGGAAATTTAGTAATTTTTGAATAATTTGTGTTCTCTGTCCTGTTTGTCACAACAAAACACAAGTAGTATGTTGACCTGAGTTTTAATCAGGGCTTTAAAGATGTTGGTGCTTCCTCATGAATTTTCCTTCTGAAATAAACTCTCCAAAGCCATGTATTTTTTTAAAGGAGATAATTTTGTAGTTGAAAGAAATGCTACTTCTGTCATAATATAAGGAAAATATAGTCTTCTGCAAGGCTCTTATTATTTAATCAAATCACTGTTTAGAGTGTAATTTGTGATGTTAATTCTAAATTGTTAGAATATCAAAATTTTAAGGCTTTGGAAGGAAAAGCCTTAGATTTGACATTCTTTCTGAAATCTGATTCTGCCATCCTAGGAGACATATCATCAGGGCTGCTTTTTTCTTGCCATTCTTTCAAAGATGAGGAGGCTCCTTGTTTGTTTAATACTTCAGCATTTAATGCTGAGACTAGATTACTTTCTTTCTGCAGATGYACAAGCACTGTGTTAAGGACATTCCTTGCATTTGGACTTTATTGCTAAAAAGGATGAATGGAAAGTGGTGTGACCAAGAAACTGTCACAGAAAGACCAGGAAATACAGGGATGTTCACAATATCTAATTGTGTAGATAAYGTACTTACAGTAAGTGCTTTAAATCATTTCCTTGGAGCTTCAGTTGATTCTCTCTGTATAAGAACCTCTTCCTGTAGTGAKTTGGTTGTACTTAAGCACCTTTAATTAAGAGAAAAAGTTACTCAGTTGTCTCAGTAAACTCGATTCTTTTACCAATGCAGTTGTCTTGTTAGCCAAACTCTTGAAGACTCTGAAACAGAAGAAATCTCTGAAATGGTAGCCATAGTACTTCTCATAAAGGTGCTGAGTGGCACKAGACTCAGAAAGGTAACTTCAACAGTTTAAACTTGAAGCGCAGAATCATGTAGGCTATAAGATTGTTAGTATGTGAGTAAGAACTAACAACAAYGTATAAACGCTAACACTGACATTTTAAAATGGAAGTCCTCACTCTTTTAGAACTGCAAAGTCTCTCACCTTTGATAGGTTAATCCCACTTCTGCCTCTGTGGAGGTCTTGTATGGAAAAGATTATTTCTAGAAAATAAAGATTAGTAGAAAAGTGCGTTAGTAGATTAATTTCAGACTTCTAGCTATTCTTGTGGCTGAGCGTAAAAAGTAATCCTATCTTCCTGATAACAGCGAGAGCAAAAAGTCATTTTCATTTAATTGTATAGCCTTCTCATCAGCTAGATCTGGACGTCCGCTGTAATCGCTGCGCGTCCAGCCTGGCGCACTTGGTTTGCCCTGGGCTAGCAGCACCCAGCTCCAACTCAGGTGCCGTGTACACGCAAGGCCCTTTGTAGAAACACCAGTCTGAGGTTTCTTCATTCTTGTTTAATTAGTGGATTAATTAATGCACCTGGTCTTTGCCTTCCATTTTGCTACATCTTTTCCTAAAATAACCATCCAGCTGAGTGACCATCTCCAAAACAAAGTAGAGGAAGAAGGTTTGTTAGGAACTTAAACACGAAGCTGAAGGCCACCCCTTCTGGAACCACCGCAGTCTTTGAGAGGTCGGTGGTAGCACAGCACCGACAGCTGCAGCAACTTCTGGAAAAAAATACCACCTACTGCCTGATCAAACTGGGAATACTGCTCTTGCTGTATTGACCAAGAAAGTGAAGACTTCCTTATGTACCTGAGGCTATTTCATTAAGTTAATAATTTTGAGAATTTACAATCTGAATCTTCCAAACGTTCAAACATGAACAAAGAAACATGATCTTCCAAATGTTCAAACAACCCAACAACAGATAATATATAACTTTYTGCATTAGCATGCAACATACATACAGTTTATGCAGTATCTGAGTTTTCATCATCTTCAAAAAAAGAATCAAAGTACTAAAGTCAGTCAAGTAATTAAGCTAGAGACAAATGAGAAAAGTCAGCACAGAAAGTTGTAACAGAAAATAGCAGCTTTAAAATGGCTACTGTGCAGTAGGTGTTTCTATTATGTAATAGAAATCTTCACAACAGAGGAAAACCAAGAACGAAGAAACCTCGGACTGGTGTTTCTACGAAGGGCCTTGCGTGTACACGGCRCCTGAGTCGGAGCTGGGTGCCGCTAGCCCAGGGCAAACCAAGCGCGCCAGGCTGGACGCGCAGCGATGACAGCGGACGTCCAGATCTACCTGATGGGAATGCTGTACGGTTAAATGAAAATGACTTTTCACTCTCGCTGTCATGAGGAAGATAGGATTACTTTTTACGCTCAGCCACAAGAATAGCTAGCAGTCTGAAATTTGCCACTTAAGGGCAGCTCCTGTCGCGGCCGGGTTTGAGGACTGGTCTGGCCCGTGCTCCTTCACACGGCAAGTGATCGCCGCCGCAGCAGGTGCAGCGGGAAGAGCGAGCGGCATCTGTGAAAGGCCTGACGAACCCGCCGTGTTCACCAGTCACCCTAAGGAATGCTGCTCCCGGAGCAGCTCTCGCACCTCACAGAACTTCCGAGCGGCCGGGGCCGCGCCGCGCCGCTATGCGCCATGCAGGTTCCCGGGCGGGCGCCGCTATTGTGGCACGCAGCTTCCCGGGCGGCGCCGCCGTCGCGGTGCGCGGCGCCGAGGCAGGCACACAAAAGAGCGGCTGCCGCTCCGCCGCGGGCTGCGGCACCGGCCCCGCCGCTGCCAGCAGGGTAAGGAGCGGGGCCGGG
>NW_028186149.1:3002904-3181746 GCF_003343005.1 Rhea americana
TCGTGAGGAGGAAGCGCGGGGACGCCGGCGGCTCGCGGGGCGCCGGAGGCTGAGCAGCCGGTGCGCCGMGACGGGGCCCCGAGGCGTGGGAGAGGAGCCGCCACGGCGAGCAGCAGCGCCGGAGGCTGGTGTTTGTGCCCGGTGTGCCGTGCCCGCCGCGTGGAGCGGAGCGGGGCTTCTCATCCACTCCCCCTTTATTACCCTCCCCTCATCAGGAGGTCTGAGGGGGGGAAAAGCCGCTCAATTAAAAATTCTCCACTTGGTTTTTCTTCAGATAAACAGCACAAAACGTTACAGTATTGTTCGTTTTTCCTTTTTTGAGACCTTTTTTTTTTGGTATTGCCATAACAAAAGGAATGTGGGGGGAGAACAGGGAGGGAAGGCTGCATGGGGAGTGAGGCAACGGTTGCCTTATTTTGCCTCAGACAACGGTCTGGGCTTTCAGATTTGTGTGGTTCACTTGCTCAGTGCCCTTCTGATGGATACTGTATGCTAGCGAGGACATAAAAAAAATTTAAATAAAGACACAAGAGGTTATACAGCATACATGATACAGAGATAAGGTGCAGTGCACTGATATTTAAGAAAAATCTTAAAATACTATAGCCTGATTGGGTAAAAAAAAAAAAAATACAGGTATTGTTTCCGCTTATATTACCTTGTCGAAGCCACCATATAATCTCCCATGGATGCAAAACCTGTTTGCAGCAACGGTATTTTGCGTATTATACCTGTTACCCAAGAACCCCTCCTTATTTAACCAATGGAACTGTATACGTAAAAAACGGAAGAAACTGCTGTCCTAGCTTTGTATGGTCACATGTAAGCAATACTATTTCCAAATAAGGTGACTTTTAAGGGTGAAGAATTTTAGTGTAACTGTTTATTGCCATTTTAAGAAGTAAAAATATGGTATATGTTAATTATCTGTATGTTGAAGTGATTTACAGCATAAGACTGAAATTTATCTCTTTATAGCCTAGCTCCTTCTCAATAAGGGACAGACAGGGAGAAAAGAACTCTTCCTTCTGCATGTGGTGCTGCGGGTACCCACTGCCAAGGAAGTTGCTGTCCTGACTCTGCTTTGGGCTTCTTGGATCTCAGGCTGAGGACCTATTATTGTAAATCTTGATTCTTTCAGGCTTCCTAAGCCTAAAATCTCTGATATTTTTGAAAATACAGTGTTGCCTGTAGTCAGTAGCTACATTATTACTTCTCTCTGACCCTCTGATCTTAAGAAGAGTGTTCTTGGAAAGACCATGGCTGCTCAGGTCTTTTGGTCAGTCTTATGGAAGCTCCCTGAAAAGTGTATGTATATGTGTGTATATGTGTACGTATATATATATATGTATGTATGTATGTATGTGTATATGCATTTAGCTGGTTAATGCCAGTTCAGATTGGAGATTGCACATGAATTTAAAGGAGAACTAGGTCTTTAATGGTGTCCTTTGCTTAAGGCAGTGTATATGAAGATTCACTCCAAGAAGTGAGATTGTAGCATCTCTCCTACCAGTCTGGTAAGAATGTTTGCTAAGAAATCATTTCTGAAAATAGTGTAGTTCAAACCTCTTCCAGCATATGTTCCTGTGCTGTGAAGGTAAAGAAATCTAGCAAAAAAATAACCTGTTCCTAGCTATTTCTCACAGAAAAATAGGAAGGATCTTATTTCTGTCCAGAACAGCCTGTTGGTTGTAGACTTTGAACCCAACCCTCAGTCTGGGAAGTTCAGTGAGTCATGTTCAAGATGTGGGCTTCAGATGCTTTTTCACATGGTCCCAGACTTGTGATACCAATACCCCTTGTAAATAAATAGGATATGCTTTAACCCCTCACAGCAATACAAGCTAGGGACTGAGCAGATGGAGAGCAGCGCTGCTCTGGGATCCTGGTGGACAGCAAACTGCACATGAGCAAGCCTAGAAAGGCCAACAACATCCTGGGCTGTATGAAGGCAGTAGACCGATAGGAAGTGATTATCCCTCCCTACTCAACGCTCATTATACTGTGCCTATAAAACTATGTCCAGCTTTACCTCTTTCCCCTGCCGCTCCCTCCCCCTCTGGCCCCAGTTCGAGAAAGACATAGATAAACTGGAATGAACTGAAGTGAGATCAGTGGACGGCCACCAGACTGGCTGGGGCTGGGGCTGGGGCTGGAGCAGATACATGATAAGGAGAACCTAAGGATGCAGGGCTTTCTCAGTCTGGAGAATGGGAAGCTTTGAGGGGCCCAACAGCAGCTCCCCACTATCTACAAGGGGGTCATCAGGAAGGCAGAGTCAGACTCTTCAGTGGTGCTTAGCAGTATAATGAGAAGTAACAGGCATATGTTGAAGCAAGAGAGCTTCAGAGTAGATATAAGGAGAAACRTTTCCCCTGTGACAATCAAGCATGAGAATAGGTTGTCCAGAAAGCCTATGCAGTTTCCATCCCTGAAGGCTTTTAAGACCAGACTGGATAAAACCCTGAGCAACCTGGCCAGTTGACCTGGTTTGAGCAGGAGGTTGGATGAGAGACTTCTTGATGTCACTTCCAACCTGAATAATCCTATGAGCCTATGAGCAACTGTTCAGTTGTGTGTTTTTACTTATCCTTAAATGATCTAAGAAGCAGAAATGTTTCCAGAAGTCAGAACTTATTAGAAAGGAGTAGAATTTCCATCCTAAAACTATTCCGTCACAGCAAAGATGGAATGTAGATATTAGTATGCCACGCTGGCCAACTGCTATTACCTGTGTGGGTAAACTAATGCATTGCTGTAAGCCTCCTGATCGTAAGAAGAAGTCTTTGGTTGACATATTAGTCTTTTAATGCAGATATAAACAAAAGCAAGAATTTGCTCCTTGCAAGCAAGACCATTTCAAAGTAATGTCTTTCAGAGCTCCTGTGAGGCGATTAAARCATTGCAATCTTAATGCAAGAGACATATTAGTAGTTCTTGTAGCTGGGAAAAATAAAGCACTGATACATGCACATTGTGGGGTAAGAGGAAGAGCTGAAAGCAGAATCAGAAATCACTAGTTCTTAGACACTCCACRAAACGTGACTGCTGAGTCGAACGTTCATTACGAATACTTCAGGTACTTGCAAATGCTTTTAGTCTATTGAAGAGAGAATTAAAATGTGGGGATCTGACTTTTTTTTTTTTTTTTTCCCCTGAGGACCTATTTACCCTTAAGAGCTGTGTGAAAAGCTGCTCAAGAAAGCATAGTGCGTTTCTTGAAGTATTCCTTGCTTTAGGCTTGTCCTGCCTGTGGGAGCAGAAAATACGGCTCTTAGAATTCTTTTCATGGCATGCATGAGAACATTTTTTCCAAGTCTCAATTTTGAATAAAACTTAAGATTCATCTCTACTAATGATATTATTTTCCAGGAAAAAAAAATCTTCTACAACTGGTAAAAATAGATAAGGAATAAACTGTTTGCTTCTAATGCCAGCACTGTCATCTGAGTGCACCATAGTCCTTTTTGGTTGCAGTACATGCTGCCTTCATTCAGCTACTGCAGGAGAGGAGGGTGACTCACACTTCAAGAGGAGTAAATCAGAGCTGAGCAGAGGCTGCTATGGAAAACTGTAGGGTTAATAGGTATTACCACCTAGGAGGAGGAGGAGGAACTAGGAGCCCTGTGGGGACAATAAGGAAAAAGCATCATTCTTAGATAATAAGGTTGAGTGAAATACTGCTAAAGGTACATACTCTGAAGTATACTCATGCATGAAGGGATCACTTTCTTTTGAACTAGAAATAGATGAAGAGGAAAGGACAAGTCAGTAAAAAGGGATACTGGAAGTCTTGGAAGGGAGAAATGTTTCAGCTGTAACTGGTGTGAGGTTTGGAGTCTAAATAAGGATTTTCAAACAGCAGCACTTCTGCAGTGCTGCTCATAGCCACCTGGACTCCCACTGGGAGGTGAGCAGAGGAGTATCCTGGGATAGTTCTGGTTCGAACTGTTAAAGTTTACCTCAGAGAATAGCCTTCCTAGTTACAGACTTCAGTAATGAAGATCTATCCACATAGGAATAGCTTGTTACTGTTTTATTACTTSAAAGGTTGGTTAAATGTCTCCACTTTGTTAACTGAATAAAGTACAAATTTAATTTAGCACATTACTGTTAGGAATATCTGTAAGCATTATTTCTAGGTTTCCCTCTTTTTATCTTATACTCCTGGAGAAATCCCRCATACACTTGACAACCACAACATTTGCACAAGTTCATCTCCCCAGGTTGACTGTACTTTATCTTTGAGTGTTTTCAAAGAGTTTAATTTGTTGTTTTTCTTTCCTAAAACCTTCCTACAGAAGAGGGGCCAGACCTCGCAAGCTCTTTTTTCTTAAGAGACTTCTACCTTCGTGTGTCAAGGGTTCCCAAGATCCTTGAAGGATTTACTAAAATTCTTTTACCTCAGTAGAGATTAGAATTAGCTAAGATTTGGTAAGRGGGTCCCAAGAGGCAAGTTTCTTGTACTGTCACTGGAATATAGCAACATCTTTTATTAAAAAAAAAAAAAAAAAATCTCACAGCTGAGGAATTCTCACAAGTTACTTGACCACATTAGTCCAGGGTGCCAAGACTCGTTGTCTGACAAGGTAATATAGTGCCTTTTGGGCTCATTCCTATTTTATCCAGTAAAATGTCCTTGCTGCAGTGACTATATAGAGTCATCTCTGCTTTCCATTTGTTCCAGTTTGAATTTGTTGTGGGTGACAGCCAAGTGATTATCTTAACATAACACTACGCGGTTCTCTGGGGGATTTAGTGAGATAGTATTATCAGTAAAAATTGAGCGGATTTGTTCTCATTGATTTGGGAAATCTGAAATCTTTCTACAATAAAGCCTCAAAGAGAAAAAAGAAAGGATGCAGGAAGTATAAAAAAAATCAGAAATATCAATGTAAATTCATATTTTAGCATGTTAATGGAGATGGAGAAGTCATGTTCTCATACACAGACTTTCATCTTCCCATCTTGCTGTGCTAAGAGCCTGAGGTTTTAGGAATGATGTCAGAATGATCTCTTAGGACACCAGTGCAGTCTCCTCCTCTGGATAAGCTACTGAAGAAGCACTAAAACTTGGAGAAAGTTCACCTTTTCCCTAAGAGAAGGACCTTTAAGTGCTGACTTACTTAAGGAGCACTGTACTGATTAGGGAAATACAATTAGCATATCATAAAGCAAGAGAACATGGAAGGAAGGGAGTAAGGAAAGAAGAGGGGAGGAAAACAAGGCAACAGGTGTATTAGTGGTGAGAATCCTGCATCTGTCTATTTTGTATGTGAAAATTCCCTGAGGAGGAGGAAGTGACAGATTTTTAAAGTGTTGTCTCTGAAAGAGTGACTGAAGAGCGATCAAAAAAAAAAAAAAAAAAAAAAAATCCCAGACTCTATGTCTTTCTTTTTCTTGGTGCTCAAATATCCCCAAGGCATTTAGTCACGTATTTCTAAACCACATTTTTTTTTTTATTTTTCTATAAGCTAAAATGCATGGTGGGTGCTCTAAGTTCCCCCAGAACAGCACCTCTCTAAATGGTATTATAAGAACCTCCGAGAATAACTAGACCTCTATGGCCTGCAGTGTTTAGGATCAACAAAACAGCTGGTTTTTACGTCAGAGAAAGAATGAAATCTTACATTATACATAAAATAACTTTTTTGTTATTTTATCCATGTCTATATTTTTTCTAATTATTAAAGATTGCCATCTTAGCTGCAATTTCTTAGTCAAGAAGCATTTTCGGAAGTTGAAGTATTGTTGGGAGAAAACATAATTAGATTTCTTGTTACAAAGAGCATTCAATACTAAAATCAAGCCAGTTTTGAGAAAGAGTTTACATTTCCATCTTTTTAAGTATGTACAAAATACYTGTAAAATTTCATTTTAATAAGATCCTGGGATGCACTCTTGATTAGCTAACATTGAATGCAATAACCAATTCAGGAGAGCTATAGTACTAATCTATATTTTGAAATATTAATTTAAAAATTGTGAAAGTGTTGGTTATTAGATGAATAATGGGCCATTTCAGAATCTTCCAAGCGTAGTGCAGTTTTTTTTCCTCTCTTTTTTTCTTCCGCCTTCATTCCTGTTCATTCCTATGCCTCTTCCATGGTTCGTATACCATACAGGTGGTATACACATTCATGTTTTTAATGTGGTTTAAATGCTCAAGTCTTCTTGAGTATTGTGCTAGTGAGGAGGGGCCTGGATGCTCAGCCTGTCCAGGGACATGATAATAAGGATCACTGTGTGGTTTACTTTTTCTCTCTCCAAAGAAACTGGAGCAGAATTTGAAGTTACTTTACAGTAAAAAAACAGTTTGCATGAATTTCTTGCTCCATGAAATGACATCTGAGTTACTTTTAAAGACTCTTCTGAAACCACATCCTAGAATGTGAATTGGCAAGGTTTTCAGCACTATCATAGAATCGGTAAGGTTGGAAGGGACCTCTGGAGATCATCTAGTCCAACCTCCCTGCTCAGCAGGGTCACCTAGAGCATGGTAGACAGGGTTGCATCCAGGCRGGCCTTGAAGATCTCCAGAGAAGGAGACTCCACAACCTCTCTGGGCAACCTGSTCCAGTGCTCTGTCACTATGGTTGCCCCCAGTATGCTTTTATGGACAGGTCTAGTTTCCCCCTACATGAGTTGTAAATCAGAGTAAAATCTATTTTATTAACAATGAGAAAGGAAGGTTTTTCTTACCTGAAGGGTTCCTATTTCTRTTTCCATGTATTCCCTATTAATGAGCTATCGTGCCACATGAAATGGCTATATTTGGAAAGACAGTCTATGTGGCCATATGCTTACTGGCCCTAACTATTAATTTTTGTGAGTGCTGGGTCTATAATCTCTGTACTGCCTCCRTCTTTTACTCCTTCTGTCCTTTTATCATGTTTCGTTAGCCATATAGAAGGACTTCTGTTATCATAAGTTTTCTTCCATGTTTATATTAGAATTTCGTTCCCATTAAGCATTTCCCCGATATAGGAAACCAAATCCAGATGGTACATAGTAGAGTAAATAAATAAATAAATAAATAAATAAATAAAAGTTCTTTTGGGCAGGATCAAAGTCTTTAGATATTGCTCTTCAGATGTTACCTAAAACTGTTTGCTGCCTGCTAACTGTTTCCAAGAGTTTCTGTACTGTCTTGAGTCGGGGTGCAAATCCTGTGCTTATATTTGTGCGCATACTGTTTAAAAGTCGTTACAATTACTAACTCAGGCATAGTCATAAGAACAGTTCAACAGAAAACACAGATATTTCTATTCTTATAAACTGATATAGAATAGGAAAGAAGCAAAGGCTTGCCTTAGTTCCAGACTCTTACTATGCAGCATAGCATGTTGTTGCCATGCTACCAGAATTACTTGCCTTGATATTTGAATTTACCCAAATTTGCATTTAAAAAAGCATGAATTGTTAACAGTACATTAAAATATAAAATACCCTGACAGTCCATAAACCTTGTCATCAATTTGTTCATATATTATTGACCTCCATACATTTTTTCCCCTTTAAAAAAACCCAAAACACAACAACAAAAATCTCAGAGACAAATGAACCAATAAAATAGGGAAACATTCTGTTTGCTAGTGCAATAAAGGTATGTGTTGAGAGGAATATAAATTATAGTTTCCATAAATAATGGCAATGTGCATTTTGCCTACATCAGTAAATAAATGCCTCTCGGCATCCTTCATAGTCTCTGATTTATAATTACAATGGGAAACCAGAGCACAGYAATATTTTCTTGTTATTGCTGGATTGTGGAGGAGAAAGCAGTGTTTTTCTACTATTTAAAAAGAAACTGAATCCTTTAGGCACAAAATACTGTGTTACTGGAATACAACTCTTGATTGGAGATAAGGTAGCTTTAAAAAGAATCTTATCCCTGTGACATTCTTTGCCAGTAAGTCTGTGAACGTGACTTTAATTATGTAGAAGTATTTGACATATTACAGCCCAGGAGATCAGAGCTGTGGTGTGCTGGATGATAGACAGAGACAGAAGGAATTCAGATAGTGACTAGAAATTTCATACTCGACCCTACGCCAGTGGCATGAGAGAAGCTGAGGATGGGAACTGTTCTTAGCTGAGCTGCACTGCATTTCTTATGCCAGTGTCGGGAGGGTTGTTGAGGGTAGAATCCTTCATTGCTGGTTAATGACTGCCCGCTTGCTTCAGGGAAGATTCACTATGAAAATACCTGTGGGGTATTTGGAATGCATCTCTCTCTCTTTCTCTTATGTATGTGTGTGTCTGTGTGTGTATATATATATATATATATATATAAAATAAAGAGATTTTCTTTGTGTTTTTGTTGTGTTTTCAAAGTTGGGAGGAAATCTCACTCATTTCCCCAGAAGTAAAAAGGACAGTGTGTAACTGTTGTGATGCTTACTATTTTCAGTACTTGAAAAGAGACACACCTTAGTGGGTTTTTGGCACTTGGTTTTTATACCTATCTCCAACTGTATTAAATTTTCTCTAAACCATGTATTTCCGCTGATGGTTGTCCCCCATTTATTATTCTACAAGTACTCATCATAACTGGAACCACCAACTAGCAGCTGATCTAATTAGAGATGATGATTTGAACAAAAAAAGTGCTGTTAAGATTATATTGCTCTAGGGAAGAATAACCTTATATTAGTTTTATTGAGGCATAAGATGTATATATCGTTACTGTAATTCTTTTGCAGTGTCATGTGAAGTAAAATTTAGCTATTGAACTGCTTACCAGAAAGCATCTGAGCAAAGAAAGTGCATTTGATAGCCCTGTTTTACAGGCAGTGAGACTAAGACAGCTACATTAGAATGACTTGCCCAGAATTCTTCACACTGCTGGGTAACTAAACCAGGAATAAAACCAGGGTTTCCAGACTCGGTGTCTAATGATTTATCCACAGTGTTATCCTAACCTGGTTCTTGCTTTGTGCAGTAGCGCTCAGGAAAGGAACGAACTGTTAGCTGACCAGCTTCCCATCRTACAAATATCTCTCTCTCATTTTTGTACTCGATTGCTTTTGCTACAGGAGGAGTAGAACCATAGTCTTCTATGCTTTGCATCTTAAAAACTGGAATGAGGGAAACTTGAGATTTTTTTTTTATATTAGAGCACTAGCCTTTTATGAGAGTAACTTTCTTTTGTTCCCTCTCTCTCTGTATCTCTGTGTTTGTGTTTTAATCACAACTTAGTAAAATCTTAGGCTTACTCTTGAGCCAGCATCAAATTAATGAGATGTGTTAATATTTTTTTTTGTGAGTCTTGTGATATTTTATGGTTTGGTTAAGGGTCCAGCTGTTGGTGTGTGAGAATCTCAGCTTCGAGTTTCCATTCACACAGGCCCGAAGAAAGGAGAAACTGTGAATATGGACTTTAAATATCTGAAGAAAACTATGACATCTTTAACTAATTTTGAAGAATTCTTGTGATTGCTAATGCAGTAGTAGTTGTGGTGGAAATAATTTGCTTGAAATTAACCAGAATCTGTTTGAATGATTTAAGCTTAAATTACTGGATTTTTTTTTTCTTTATGATTGTAGTTAACATTTTTATAGCCATTCACAATAAATGTAGACAAACAAATGCCATCCAGATTATCTCAACTAGCCTTTTTTTAATCAGTAATTGTTTCATACGCTGTTACATATTTTAATCTATGTAATAGTCCTAATTGAATTAATATAGTAATTAAGGTAATGTATTAAATTAATGTAGTCCTGCTAGATATCATCATAAGATTGGATAGCATTACAGGGAGTCCAGGCTATTGCTACTCTCAGTTAAGTTTCCTAATCCTCACCAGATGCTGGCCCAATGGATCTTGCCTTTTGACAGGAGGAGGTCCATGTTGCCATTAAGGTTACACCTCTYTCAACATCAGATGGACATGTGATTCTAACTGGGGTTGACCCTGCCTGACGATGAGCYGGTGTTGGGCTTGTGGATGCACTGGCTGCCATCACCTCTGGCTGGACTGGGAGCAGTCCTTCCTCCTGGTCTTTTCTTCAGACCATCCACTGTGCTTGGGTACAACTGTTGTTATTAAGAGACTGCGCTTGTCTTGTCTTTGCAGACTACGTGGCTGCAGGCTAACCAATGAAGCAATGATTTCTCCTGTTGAGCAGCAGGCCAGGCTGCCCATCACGAGAAATGTGCTGAAGACCACTGAGACCCCCACATACCAAAAAGACCAGCAAAGGGGAAAATTAAAAAAAAAAAAAAAAGACAGTAAAGTTTGAAGTATTTGCATCTGGCTATAAAATTTCTAGTATGTGTRTATATATATATTTACATGTATATAGCTGACTATAAATAATAATTCCACATATGTGGAACTGAMATACTAACCAACACAATAGGAATCTGGAATGAAATAGAACTATTCTTAAAATACATATATCCTTAATATAGTGGAGCCTACAAGCAAGCTAAGGATATAGGACCTCTTTATGGTAAAAATTTACAAAGATAGCAGTAAATTGGCATTGCTAGTAAGACATTGCTRCTGACAGCTTAGTATGTTCTGTTTATACTTTTTCTGGTATAAAAAGGTAGCGGAAGAGAATATCATAAGAGCAGAAAAATGTGGTACAGAGTCAATATAACCTCATATTGGAGAAGAGATAGGGTGTGAAAGACTGGGTTTAATGAATAACAGACTAAACATTTACCRATAACTTGGAATAACAGGTATAGCTCTAATTATCAGTCAGTTCATTAAAAGAGGTTAATTATACTCAACTGGGAAAACTCCACTTAGTGTTACCATTTTGTTTAATTTTGCTCTTAACCTTTTTGCTGGCTTAAATTACAGAGATAAAAAGGCCTACGTTTATGAAAGAATGCATTAAATGAATCAGCTGTATGAATATAAAGAGTTTGTGAGCCAGCACAAGTAGAAAAAGAAATTCTGTGTTACAGAGACTGTAAAAGGACAACTCTATAATTGTTACACTGCGTCTGTTGTTACTGTTCTTGATCAGTACTGTGGCAGTGTGGGGTGTCACACTCTTTTTCATTCCCCTATAGCCTGCAGACTTGCTTGTAGTTTTCTGCTCTTTATTGAAGGGGTGGCTTTCAACAAAATGAAGCTTTGCTGAATGGGCTTTCCCAAAACACAAATTGTTTAGGATTAATTTGCCCCCCAATGACAGTTCTGACTATAACAAATAAAAGATGAAGAATTAAATGGAAAGGAAAATGTTATGTACATGTTCAGCACTTGAATCTAATGATGAGATGTCAGAGGGCGCAAAAGTTGATTTACAGCCTTGCAATGTTAGACTATATGTCATGGTACAAAATTGTTTCCTGTAAGGAAACTTTCTAAGGTCCAACACCCGTTGAGAAAACCCAGGAGAGGTCTGCATGATGTAACTACATTTGTTGTTTCTGGTAATTCTAGTAATTTATTATTACTATTATTTTTTTAGATGAAAACAACTTTTCTGTTATTAGGGGACTGTGTGTGTCTTGTCTTTGCAGAGTAGGTGGCTGCAGGCTAACCTTTTGTTTGAACTGGGCACTGCTCACTGGTATTTCAAGTCTCCGTTTTTGCTACAAGATACAAACTTCCTTGACGTGCTTTGCTCCCCAAAATGCTTCCACATCCAGGGCTGTAGCTGTGTGATTCTTTGTAACATGAGAAGTTCTAGTTAGGAGGAGGAGAAAGATGCCATGGTGTAGTTGTTCAGACCATTATAATTAAACTTACAAAGATAAAGGCTATTTGACCTAATGATAGGAAAATAGGAATTTGTCCAATTGTTGTTTCAGGAATTTGTCTGCGATTGACTTTCTTAATGAGCACAACAATTATATATAGTATTCTTTAAGGATCATATTCTGCCACTCTTGGTACTTTGTGCTATCTATTGAAGGAAATGGACCATTATCTGCAGACCAGGCATTACTCATTCCAAACCTGATACCAAAATTATACACACGTAGTCCTGAGCACCAGTTGGAGAAAAAACAATCTTCTCAGGACTAAATAATCCAAACACGGATGAATAAGTATTAGAAAGACTCATATTGTCATTTATATTCTTGCTTACTAGCTATTTACTGCATGCTTAGTGATAATGAGAGACATAGAATACTGAATTGGAAAATTCGTAGATAAATACAAAATACGCTGTGAGCCACAATGCGTCAATGCTGATGTTTCAGGTAAGATATTTCAGTGATCTATCAGTTAGTTCATGTTGAAAGGAAAAATGTTTAATTCCTGTGCACAGCTACATTTACTGAGAGAAATTTGGAAAGATATTATTTATTCAAGTGAATTAAGCAAAACAGAAGTATCTTGCCAGAGATGAAATAAAATAGAGGAATTCTTGCTTTATATAAGCTTATACATATAAATGTAAATCTTCATTAATGCTCTGCAAAACATATTCTAGTCCTTTGAGAACCATATGACACCAAGAATGGGAATAGACAGATAGGGAGCATGAAGTTTCCTGTGTGTAGTTCTCTGCAGTACTTATATCTAGCTATAACCTTCTGTCGTACCAGGGCACAACCACCTTGTGCTTCAGGAATCCTTTTATCCAAGAGATCTGTTATGTATGAARTTTTCCATGTGATACCATTATTTTACCTGCTGCAGTCACAACAATTCTGCTGTTTAGGCTAACTGTAAATCTGATTAACCGTGACACCATATCTTACTCAAACACATGGTGCTTTTAATAATTGGAATGGCTGACATTGTAATAACGCTTTTTTGGAGTATTGCATAGCAGTTAATTTTCAGCCTTGTGGAGGTGGTTAGCATAGATGTCATTTGCTTAAGTGTTGCACAGGCCTATGTTGAATTTTTGAGATGTATGCCCTGGGAACAGAGAGTTATTAATCCAGAACTCTTATTGCTGAAAATATAGTCCATTATTTGTAATAATGCACTGCACTCTTATTTATTATCTAGTGTTATATATCAGACAAAGTTCTTAACAGAGGTCTCTTAGGAGAAAACTTCAAGTTCATTATGGTTTTAGGTATTTTTAAGTTTTTGGTTTCTCCCCAGTAAAAGTTTAAATATGAAGTACTAACAAATTGGAGTTAGTTTTAGTGAGAATTAATATTTTATGGTTAACTTGGTTTGTAAGTCTGGAAGAACAGCTGTAATTACTGTTGCCTGCTAAACATTTTAATATTACATTGTCTTACAAGCCATAAATGATTATCAAAGCACAAGAGAAGTTGCTGCTATGAAAATAATGTAACTATTTTTAAAGACTTTTTACTGAGATTAACATTGACCTACTGCTACAGCAGCTAAACAGTTATTCATTACATGTCAGAAAATTGGTCATTAAAGTGTCAAAGGAGTTAATAGAATTTGAGACTTAGGCTCCCACCCAGCTTGCACATCTTCTGTGACAGCATTTCTGAGTTGACAAATTGTGGCCCTTTGAAGGCAAGTCAATAGGTTGCTTTGAAAAACATCTACAGGCTGAAGAATGATTGTCTGATGCCAAGCAATTTGAGACAAGCTACTGCTCAATCTGGCAAGGGATAAAGCTTCCAGCTGCTGAACTTTGATAACATGGATATATTCTGTTTTAGTTGCTCACAAGAGAGGTGATCTAAAGTCTTTCTAGACACACAAGTTTTCTTGGCTTCAAGGCTCATCTTGAATGGTTTTAAATGAAAATGCTCTTTAAGATACAGACAATGTGAATTTCATTGACTAGCCAACAAAAAGTTTCACTTTTTCATGATCTTTTACTATTTTCACAAAAATTCAACTCTTACAGTTAAACATCTGAGTGGTGTATGTTTTTATTTTCCATACACATGCAGAAAATGCCTTTGTGTTTGCCATGCTCTTTAGATCTTTGTGTTGTAAATGCATCTGTCGTAGTTTAGCCAACCTGAACAGTCTATGGTTGTCATAGTAGATGTGGCATTAATGTTTATTCTCATCTTTGTCTTGAAGATACCAAATTATTTCTTTTCATATTGTTTTACAGTCTACAAAATCATTGCACTTAAAACAGGGTGCAAACTTGGGTATCAGGCCTGCTACACTGGTTTTGGGTCTCTTAGGAACACTAAAATCTGCAAAGCTGCCCAATTGCCTTATCAAAGATTCACAAATCTTTGTGGGGGAATCCCAAGGCATTAAGACCCCACTGTGGCTTCTGTATTGGTTTCAGCACCGTCACCTTTCACGCTCCCTGGCATCAAATGTGTGTGTAGGAGAAGGTAGCAGAAAGGCATTTCTGTCTGGCTGCCAAAAGAGCATATTGAATGATACACTCAGACAGATGTACGTTAATGCGGCTTTGAGATTGCTCTGACTTCCACTAGAGGTTGATTCTGGGATTGGAAATGCCTAAAGAGGGACTCAAGCAAGTTTAATCCCCCCTATGTTTTCTATAGCCTTTATACTCCTTTATGCTGTGTGCTTCTCTTACTCCGCGTAGATTTGGAGTAACAGGGTTGGAGTGAATAGATCAATGCTGCTGTTAGAGGACAACCATAGCCCATCCCATTTCGTAGTATATTGCTCACTTTGTTGTGAAAGGCTTGATGATAACACCTTATTTTTAGGATGGTCCATGTAATTCAAGAAACCTGTGCTCTGTACTGCTTTATTGCCTACTTAGCCTGTCAATTACTGATACAGAAGATATAGCTACATCTGTGGGAACTTGCTAGGTTTTATTCAGTGTATTCAGTTAGAGGCAGACAGACTTATCCCTACTACAGATTTAAAAGGAAAGAGGAGGAAATGGAAATGGAAAGGGAAAGGGAAAGACAGGCTTAAAGTCTCTAATCTGTTAGGAATTGTTAGGATTTTCCTAGCATCACTTGGACTCTTATTGTCCCCATCTCTAGCAAAGCACAGGGTGGCAGAGAAGACTAAGAAGAGACAGCTAGATACTGTCTCCTGTACTTTCCTGAAGTGTGGTTACCACAAGTGGCCTGGAGGAATGACATACATTCAGTCAAAAACTATGCAAGAGGTATAGGCTAAAAAGAACCAGCACAGAATCAACAGCATAATATGAACTGCTAAAGGCTTATGCTAGTCTGATCTACGATTTCTGCTCTAATATTTGTATTTACTCTTATTTTGATAATGACAATCCATCAGCTTTATCACACACCTGCAGGGGGCAGGATCAAAGTCTCCAGTGTTTGGAACAATCTATAATGACTTGGGAAAAGTGAGATAAACATTCATTTCTTGTCAGGAAGAGGTAAAGGAAATGAGTGCTTCCATGAACTTTCAACAGACTGACATAACCAGGGGAGGTATGCTCCAAAGTGATTCATCTACTGGGGCTTCATCTCCTAGCGATAGAAGACTTGGTTTATTTTCCCTTGAATCCTAAGGATTCAGTTACTACTGAAATCAGGTAAAATCAAAGTACCTTTTTGCAAAGATCATCAGAGAGATTTTCATAAATATTCAGTCCATTCCTGTTCTTACCACAACTCCTAAAGATTAGGAGTAAACCAGTGCTCTGTAGCCCTGCCTTTTTTGAGGAAGCTTAGTTCTTCGTTTTTCAACAACAACTCCTGCTAAACAGGATACAAATATCTTGCTTCTGTTTTACATGCCCTTAGGATCTGACGGGATAAAAACCCTTGTGCCTCTGGAGCCAGGCTGCATGTGACTGCTCAGTTTTACATGGAGGCTTTAAACAAAGAAATTAGTGCCTGCACCTTCAGCTGAGAGATAAAATGTCTGTTCTGTCAAGGATTTCACTTGAACTTTGCCTGCCTCTATCTTTACCAAAAAACTTTTTCAAGCTAGAATAGGCAGTCTAGTTAGCCAAAGTCACATTTTCTTAAGAATTCTGTAACTGCAAGCTAGTTGTGTGTTTAACTTTATCCAGATACTTTGCATGTGTTGAGTTTGAGAGCAACATTCTCTCATATCCCAGAGACTGCACAATCCTTTTGTCAGCCTGAGCTTGATCCTTGATGCTATTTCACATCCTGTTTTTAATCACTCGTGAAGGTGTCTCATTACTTCCCAAACATCAGTGATCCTTTATAGCAATCACTACAATTTTCAGAGCACTTGAGTGAGGATTTGTCTCTCTCAAACCTAAGGTGTTCTTGAAACAGGTACTTGGAGCTGACCTTGTCTTCTCATCCAAGTTTAATGTCAGACTCCATAAAGCACTTTGATCCTTGGCACCACTAACATCATCAAAGAAAGCAAAGGTTTGAAATCTTCTGTGTTTAGGTGATAAAGATACTGAGTCAGAAAAACAAAGGTAAAATATAGCTCTATCCTCCAAAATCAAAAATCCCCATCTTTGGTAYGGCAATTTCCACGGGCAGAAATCTGGGTGGGGTATCACCTGTTTGTCTGCCCAAAGCTGTTTCATAGGAAGCACTTGGCCATCATCTGTCTGTAAGTTACTGGCAATCTTTGGTAAAGTACCTCAGTAACTGTTTCCTGAAGAGGATTAACTGCTTTGCCTCTGCATTTAGCTAGGTACCTGGATCTATCTGACATAAATAAACATGTAAATGCATTCTTGCTCTTCAACTAGATATCCTGAATACAGACTCTTAATGTCATAGGTGGATTCTGGTACAAGTATGGACAGATAATAGTAAAGTTTCCTGTTTGATTCATTTAAAACAGAAAGACAGAGAGAGACTGACTCAGGGTAAAGATATAAGTATACAAATACAGCTAATTGACAATAAAAACAGTCATTATAAACAGCTAAGAATGAAGTAGTTATCAAGTTCTTTATCACTCAAGTGACTTAACTGGTGAAAAGAAGGCTTTTCCCAAACATTGTTCTTTGCATTGATAAGACAATAGTTAAAGAGTTTACATCTCAGAAAACTCAGGTTTGGACTGACACCATTTACATCTTCCCTAACATGAGAGAGAGCACAGTAACATTTGGAAATAGGTACCTAAGTAGAACTGGAAATAGGCTTTCTGTAACTATTCACCTTATTAACTCTAGTAGAGTTATAAGATCCTCATCCTTTGAAGTACAGAGCATCTACAGCTCTCCTGGGAGATAAAAAGCATTTGTACTTTCACTCTGTAGACGCAGTGCTTCTCTGAAAACTGAAAGATCTGTCTGCAGGTCACCCAAAGTAAGCTGCAGAGAGCCGGAGTTTAAAGAAGTGACAGCATACTAAATAAAGAACTTCATGTGCCCTTTACTTAGGGCAAGAGATGATATCCTTACTTACAACTTGATTATTGGGGATGATCTGTCAATGGCTGATTGCTTTTTTCTGGAACTGCATAAAATAATGTGTGAATTTTGTATTGCAAACTATAGATGGTGGGCTGTCCTCTTTTACATCTAAATCAAATGAATCTTACCAAGGTCCTCTATATCCAGCTTCCCAGAAGTAAAGAGCATCTTGGCCACCCTGCTTTTCATCCTTTGTTTGCTTAGTTAAATTACTTTGAATTGAGCATAAGGGACAGATACTTTCATAAATTCCCTGTTAGGTTTCACAGACGCAGGTTTAAGGGGATTATTTATGCTGTAGGATTTAATATCTGCCAACATGCTGCTCATTTGCCTGGTGTCACTGGGGACTAGTTCTTTCATTTGCTATTTCTAAATCCTCTTCTTCAGACATTGAACTTTTCAGAGAGCTGAGTGTTTGAAACATCCTGCAATTATTAATATCATGAATTTTATCTCAAATGGACTATGAGGGTTTATTCAACTAATATTATGTGCGCTTTATGTATGATAGGCCTAGTTGCATTTTCTATTTAAACAGAACAGACAGAGGTAACGCCCATCATCTGGCTTGCTGGGAAGTGACCTTGGGAACTGTCCCTTTGCCTTGTGCCTGTTTGAGGACTGCATCTTTCTTGTGCCCTCTGCTGAGCAGTTTTGGGATTAGCCTCCCCAAGGGACACTAGTGGAAGCTCAGGAGCACATACCCTGTGCCTCGTCCTTCCATAAGTTTGCAACGAGTAATGAAGCAGTCGGACCTGTGCTCTGTGTGCCTAATGAGACCCCAAGCCTTGCCAAGGGTTGTTAGCAAAGCTGTGACTGGGACTTTCATCAGAGCCTTGTGAAAAATAAAATAACTGTAAGTTGCTTCCAGTAGCTTACAAGGTCTTACACTCCATGCAAACAAGCTGTTCGTATTTCTGTGAGGACGGCTCTGTACAATGAACTTTGATATATTAGCACTTTATTCACTGTAGTAGTCTAGACTTAAGCTGTCAAATGATTCTGCCTCTTGCCTCACGAGCAGTATTGCTGCTGGGCTGCGTCGCTGGAGCAGGCAGTGTACTGCTTTCCCCTGCCCCCTTTCGTTGCTAGGCTTCTCGTCTGCTCTGCTCTTCCCCATCAGATTGTACCAGCAACCGAACGGCTGGGTCCAGAGAGGAGAACAGGAGCTCTCTGAGACTTCCTGGGCAATAAGTGATAACCTTCTGATAAAGCAGGATGCTAAAAACATTAAAATGCAAGAACAGAAGGTGAAATCAAAATGTGAGTCTTGCTTGAAATGTCTGAATTAGCTAAATCTGTATGCTATTTTCAAATTACCTTGCCTGTTCTTTTGTAATTAAAGCTTTAAATTATTTTATGTATGCTGTAGTGATTGATATCAGTTGTAAGGAATTTTAAAAATTCTTATGACAGAAAGCTTCATAATAGCTAATAATATTCTTTTAGAAAATTGAAAATAACCCAGTTTCTTCCTCAGTGTTTTTTGTCCTGTTCTTGGCAAGCATTTTCCTATGCTGTATTTCTAGTGCTATGAGAGCCATTCTGGATTGCTGATAGGCTCAAAACTCAAGCAGTTTGTAGTCAAATGACCAGATGCCTCGATTTGATCATTCTGTGCTGGGATGCTGTGAGCTACCAAAATGCAATCTAGCATTTTATAAAGAAACTGCAGTCCCCTGTGGTCTTACCAAGAGCTCATGCTGTATTCAGTTTTCTTTGGACTGTGAAAAACTGATGGAGGACAGAATTTTCCTTTTCAGGATTTATCCTTTTTTCAGTGCTACTAAATTGGAAATGGGCATTCTGTTATGCTGCAATTTTGCAATATACTGCATCTTAAGCATATTTTGGTACTGCCAAGTGCCACAGGAAYATTAATATTCCTTGGAGCTGTCTCCCCCTCCATATTAAAAAATCATACTTTCTCTGTCTTCCTGACATTCAGGAAAAAAAATGCAGAGGAACCTGAGTAGAGACTATGGAAGAGGAGACTATTTGAATATCATTCTTGCACCTGTGTAAAGGTCGTTTTCATGCACTAGAAGGCAAGGAGATGCTGCAAGATGGCCTGCAGCATGTAAGAAATTGTGAAGCAGGCAAGGCTGGAGGCAGAACCTCCGGATCCRTCTGCCACACTTGCATGTGCGGTGAGATGCTCCAGCAGGCACTGCAGAGCAACAGGGGGGAAAAATCACATCCCTTCTAGAACTGGCAAATTTCCCCCTGCTCAGCTACTCAACATGTGTACAGTGCTGTGCTCAGGGAATATCATTTGACCTTGAAAAAAATCATACTGTTTTTCACAAGCCTCCAAACAATACTAACACTTTGTATAGAAAGGTACATGATTTTGTTTATTTAAGAGAGAACTTCATCCTTTCAAGAAAGTCTAAAATTAATTTCTTATGTATTTCAGTGCTGCATAGTAGAAGTGTTAAGTAGGTGTACCTCTCGTTTTCATACAGTTGCAAGTGATCCTGGCTAGATTTGTTCTGTTTTGTTTCATAGTTCTATTAAAGCTTTGAGATAGATCCTGTTCATAAGGTGTCTTGTACTACATAGAGAAGTACCCCCAGGGCATTGTATAAATTAATATTCCATCCATGATTGTAGCTAGTAGTTAATTTATCATTTGGCAGTGAGAAACAAGAGACTAGATTACAGATTAATTATAGTCAAGCTTTACAGAGTGCTCACATGTATGCTGAAGAGGAAGTATTAATACACTAGTGATGGCCTTTTGCAATCTTCAGTCTATTTTGGTGGTGTTAAATCTAGTGGTTTAAGAAATAAATAAGAACATTGGTAAATAGTACCAGTACTTTTACTTTAGGTAATTAAAATTTTATGACTGGCACAGAGGATTTGAATTTATGGCATCTTCAGATTTGGCATGGGGAAATAAAGAATTCTCAAGAGCTGACTTCTGCTGTAACCTGTCATACCTTGTTATGCCAATTCCAACTCTCTGATTTAAAACAAAAGAAATTTGTATTTATTCTTCACTAGAAAGCAGAGGAAATAGAGACAGAAACTGCAGTCAGCAAGTACATCCAAGATAATACCATGATTGCTATCAGTGACTGTTTTCAGAAATTGCATCCAGTGAGTATCCAAAGAGTAATTAGGCCTTACCACTTGGGAAGAAGCTTCAGAAAAATACTATGAGGAAATATTCATGAATTCTGATGACCACCTGATATATGCTTATCAAATGAAATACAGACAAGTGCAAAAATATGGCTTCTTAAAGGCAAAGCATACATTAGCCAAAAACAAGAGCAAATCTCATCTGCTTGGAAGAAGAGGAGGTGATCCTGAGCCAGTCTGTGCGTCTGTGTTTCTACSCTCCATTCCCTGGGTATAACTGCAGTTATTTATGTTGGCTGCTCTGCATGAAAACTTTCTGGGTTTTTGCTTTCTTTTACAACAATAGTTATTTTAAAACAAAACTATCCATTGTTTTGTTTTAAAACAGTAGATTATTTGGACCTGCGCTTTGAGGCAAGCCCAAAAGGTGCCATTCCCAGCTGAGCTCCCAACAGCTGCAGCCTGCTGTTGAGGAAGCGTGATTCCTGAGGGAAAGCGAGCCTGGCGGGTGGTACAGGGCACGTACTGTACGTGGCAGTGCGGGAAGACGCCAGCAAGGTTCGGTCTCGGCCTGTCGTTTCCCTACAGAYGCTTCTGGAGGCAGGCTGCAGCTCTGGTTATACCTGTTCAGGGACATAGTTGGGCAGGGCCCTCCTTCCGCTCTGGGACGCCTCACTCTTCCTAATGAATTCCTGCGCTCGGGCTTCCTAATGAATTCTGGTGCGGTGTCACAAGGCCCCGCATAGCCTGATTTGAAATATGTCACCCTTAATTTATGTCTGTGGCAAGGTGAGCGGTGGTGTTAAGGACACGGCTGATGGGGTTGGCGGTGAGCTTCAGGATGAGGAAGGGGCAGGGCCCTTAGTTCTAAAAACCTCTATCTGTCAGGATCTAGCAGAGATCACGGCAGGAAAAACGGGCAGCTTTCACCCATCCCAAACCCCACTGCTTCCCTCCCACCATCTCTAGCCACCAAGACCGCTGTTGGCTCGTTCTGCTGCCGGCAGGAGRGAGGCTGCCAGCAGCAGCGACCACGAGGCCCCTGCCTAGGGACAGGCGTGTGGTCGTTTGGGGTGCTGGCAATGGCCCCAGGCCAGCTCCAAGCGGAGCGGGGGCCGTGGTAACTGGTGACCAACAGGCGACAGATGCGCTGTGCCCATCACCCCGCGGGCCAGCTGCCCCCTGCTTTTGGCCTTGTTCCGCAGTTAGGAGGAGCTGCAGCGGGCAGCCGGGTCCAACGCAGCTCGCAGCAGGGCCCTTAGTGTCACCCCCACCTGCAAACTGGGCTGCTCCTCTAGATCTTTTGCAAGAAGCAAGAGGAAGGCTCTGCAATCTTCCATCTGCCTTTCTCTCTTACCTTACCCTAAAAAGCCCGCTTTTGTTTCTAGCACTTTTGAATTAGAACTGTTTGATTAGCTTTCGTGTTTGGAAGCAGACAAGAGCTACCATGTTTTGCTACCAGCTCCACTAGCCAGAGTCGGTCAGCCGCACTGTTGTTCAGAAACCACCACTAATTACGCATTGCCTCGATGTACGCTTTGATCTTACTGTCAGAGCTGCATTAGGTGCCTACAGCGTGTGCTGCTATTACTTTTGAGTGTCTATCTTTCATGTGGTTTGCACAATGGCACTTTGTGCTGCCTTTTTTTTAATATTCCAAAATTTCCTTTTTTTTGTTAGTGTGCCCTGTTTTTGTCTTGCTTATCATTCTGAGTTCCCAGTTCCACAAACACAAGCATTTCTTAGCTCTTCTGTTACATTTTAGAGACACATAGCTACCTGTTTGCTTGCTTTATATGGCTGCTCCCTTTTGTCTCTTTAATGGATTGCTCTAAGCTCATTTTCTTAAATCTACCCAAACCTCAGCCCTTCTCGTGGATATAAAAAAATAGTGATCATGTTAAAAAGTACCATCGCTGGCTATTCAGCTAATTCCTCTGCACAATGCCAGAATTTCAAATACAAAGAATTTAGAGGAAGAGGCTTAAATTTACTTGAGCTTTAATGAAAGGTGAAGTAGTATAGGGAAAAAAAAGTCAAATAGATCAAGCTTGTCCTGAGCAAATAAGATAGGGTGCCTAGGGGCTACGGCTTTGGAAGAGTATAGTTATCATCTATCAGACTGGCTGAGGATTGGAGAAAAGCATTCTCATTTGTCATGCAGTACAATCAAATCTGATGCAGATTTGCAGACCTGCACAACAGCGATAAGATGCTGACGTTCATTTTTATGCTACAGAGGGTGTCCAGGGGAGTAGTTTGGGGTATAACTGCATTGATTTTTGCCAGTCTTTGCCATTTTTGTTTTCTGTAACTAGTGACACTCAGTTGCCTTCTATGCAGAGCAGCAGCTGTTTTATTTTCTTCCAAATACCTGGTATAATTGTGTTTTTGGATAGAAGAAAAATCTTTCACAAGGTGGCGACTAAGCAGCTAACAATTCAAGATTAGAATCCGCTGGGTTTGGTGCTTTAGGCCCTAGTTCAATAGCTAATCCTTAGCCCCTGCAGCAATCTTGGAGCCTTTAGTTGGACAGCTTGAATGGTAAAGATGAGACTATTAATACAACTAAGGTTCTGCAGGATTAATGAAGCACTAATATTTATTTTTAATATGATGCTTCATACCTTCTGTGCAGATCTATAAGAAGTTTATTCTCCAGCCTGCTTCTTCGTGGATTACAGTCATGTTTTTGCCCTGCAGTTGGAACAGAATAGGAAGATGACGATAAGTAAGAATAGATAGCTGCTATCATTATGGTTTGAAATTGAACGGATGCAAAACTGAATTATCTTTGGCTAGCTGCTTAAATCTGCAGTGACTACAGTAGAGGCAAATTAGAACATTTTTGAAGGGATTTCAAGAGACATGATAATCCTAACAGGCTAGAAAATAACTAATAACGCATTCAGAGCTACTTAGAACTACTAAAAGAAAATTACATGTATTTGAGTTTTTACAGTTAATATCTATTCTTCCACATAATGTACATTTTTAAGATTGCCCTCTGTTATTTCTCAAGCATTCTTTTCTCTTCAACTAAAATTCAAATCCATGCCTCCAGCATCATTATGAAATAATTGATTTCTGAAAAATAATCAGCAGACTAATGCATTTAGTTTAAAGTCACATTTTAGTTCAACAGTATGTTCATCTGAAATATCCTTTTATATATAAATTTTTGTGTGTATGTATCTTAGCAACCTTAACTGTCATAAAACTGGTGATAGTGGGACAGATCATAGAAGTTTCCCTGGGAAAAAGCAGCACAAGGTTGCTTGTAGAGGGCAAGTTCTTGCCGAGCTGCTGAGCTCGGTGCAGGGGAGCAGATCCCATGCTTCTCCAGGAAAAATACTGAGGAAGTTAGAAAGTGATAGTAAAGTAGAGTGTAAACTGTAGTAAGTATCACCAGTTAGGTCAAAGTGGTCCCTTAAGAACCAAAAGTATGTCTACTTAATGGTCCAATTACATTGCTTTAAAATTAAAGTTTTGTGGTTATAAAATTAGACATCTTCAGGTGAGAAACTATTGCAAAATATATACTGCTTAAGTGTTTTTATGCTGTTCAAAATTTTAAGAACTTAAAAATTAAAATTAACTTAAAAATTAAAATTAACTTAAAATTAACTTAAAAATTAAAAAGTTAAGAGAAACTGTTGTTATAAAAGCAGGACAGTCTGGACAGTTTTCACACATGATTTGTTCATTGGGAAATGGTAGTTTAACAAGGAAGTGTAATTTTCTACTGGATGTGTTCACCACTGGTGTAGCTTGCATATTCAAGCATAGTAATCAGAGAACTTAATAGATTGATTAGCATTTGTGCATAGTTAAACTTAAGTTAATTTAATAGTTAAAATGGATACAAGCCAAATTGTGTAGTGTTTTTCCTAACAATGGCTAAATACAGCTTATCATTACCAGCATGCAATCTGTTAGACCCAGTTACTAAGTGTCAGAATATTACAAGTTACTTTTTGTTTCTCATGTTCATTTGTGTGTCTTGCTTAGCCTATTGCACAAAAAGTGTATGGGCTGTTGAAACGTACCTTAAAAATCACAGTGGTCAAATGAAGAAGAAACTACATAGAGAACTCATGAGTAAGCTTTTTTCTCTTTTGGTGTATATTCAAATTAACTCCAGTAATTTCACTAATCACTTGGAAAAAAAATTAGTCCTGATCACCCAGGAATAAATATGCCACTGTTGGAATAAGAGTAAACTGTTTCTAGGAATTGTATCATGTGTCTGCAGTTTATTTATTTATTTATTTATTGGTAAGGCCTTGTTTTGCTTTTCAGAGTTTAAATATTTTATTTGCTGAAGCCCTAAGCATTTACGTACTTGTGCTGTATATTGATTTRGATCTCCATGCTGCAGTTAACAGAATGGGTGAAAGCATATGGTGATGATTATATGATTATACTAGGGGTTCTTTATCTGCATGGCACTATACAGATATTGATTAATTAATCATTTCTGCAGTGTTGCAAAATCAGTAACTAATACCCTCATTTTCATTTATTATCTGAAATGTTTTATTCTTGTCTGGAAAAAAAGAGAATATTTCTAATTTTGCATAACCAAAATTTTGATGTTCTCTTTTATTTAGCACCTGGGACCTCAGTGAACAGTACTTCAATGAAATCATCATATATTAGCATATAAATTAAGCCACACTGGTATTCTGAGTTTCTCCAAACACTTCCTTCAGAAATCAAAGAAATTAGTTGGTGTTAAATTGCTGGCACAAGCAGGAAGAAATCTGTTCATGTCCTGAATATGAGTAACTGAATGAGGTCTGTTTTTATATACATGAACTGAACAAAGTTTTAAGGTGATAGTTACAAGTCCTGAGCTCTTCCTTTAAGAAAAAAAACTTTTGAATTTAAACTGACATAAATTATATCTCATAGTATCAAGTAAAAATTAATATAAATTGCCACTGTCAAACTGCTACCTTCTTTTTATGTAAACCTAATGAAAAAATAATTCAGATTTTATTTTATATGTGCACAGACAAGTAATTCATCAGAATGTGATTTGTTTTGGTGGTTTATACAGAATTATTAGGGGAGGTTTTAACCAATGACAAAAGTAAAAAGTATTGTATATGAAGAATATTTTTTGTGCAATTTATAAGATAGTTCTGAACTCGAGAAGAAGCATCACATAGAATTTACGTAGAATTATGTAAATGGACACAGAGAATGAGGCTGTCTTCACATTACATTTTGTGCATTTTTGTTTTCAAAAATGTAAGTAAGAGGACTGTTTACTGTGTAAAAAAAGTACGTATCTGAGGTTTTCCTAGACATGATGAGCTATTGAGGCAGGTTTAGCTCAGTTGGTTAGAGTGTGCTGCTGCTAATGCCAAGGTCGCAGGTTCAATCCCTGTATGGGCTGTGCTGAGGGTTGGGCTAGATGATCCCCAGAGGTCTCTTCCAACCTTGCTGTTCTACGATTCCAAACTTCTTCTGAAGATAACAAGACAATATTCAAGGTACTTAGCACCTTACATGATCAATGTTACTTGTGTAGCAGTAAGCATAATTTCTATAGGAGAAATTTTATTTAATTCTGTTGATAATTCTTGTGAGTAAAGTCCAGGTATTGCCCCCAAACTGGCAAAAATCTCATGAAAATGCTTTAATACTTTTAAGTGGAATTTAAATATGAAAACAGATAAGTCTTTTTATTTGTGAGGGCTCTGACAGTATTCCTGGGACCAACTCAGAACTCCTGTAATTCAAAAGATACTGAATTACAAAATTTTATTTCTGACAAAATTTATAATTTGATCTCACACAAATGRAGTAATTGATCAGAAATAAGTTTTCCCTTCTTTCTATTGAAGAACTCTGAACAAGTTTTCTCTCCCTGAGACCCTCTATCCCCCAAATTACTACTCATAATAAAGTTGTGTGACACATATTTATACTCATTATCCTTCCTGCCCACTAGGCATAGCTCTCTGAGTCACTTTGGGAAGTCAAGTCCTTTGTGCAACCCCTTTGCCTCTCTTTTCCCATCCTAGTAGGAGCGTTACTTCTCCATTTTGGTGGCTSCTTTATAACATTCTGCCTTGGCATGAGATTGAACAGCTCTTTGCTGCCAACACAGCACTGTACAGAGCCTTTTTACTCCAAGAAGTTRAAGTAAGTTATTCCATTCTTGACCTTTAAAAAACATAGTTGCTCGGGCTGTATTTGCCTGCAGTCTGAAGGGTTGCTCGTCAGGGGAGATTTGCTCGGAAAACTGCCAGCGTGTGCGCGCCTGCTGCCCTCAGAGCACTGCTTATCCATTCCCAGCGCATACGTGGCTCGCTGGTTYGGCGGGGAAAATTGCTGCAGTCTGGTGCAGTGGTACAGCAGCACGCTGCCACCTTTTGGCATTGAGCCCAGGGGCTGAATCTTATTGCAGCCAAGTTTTGCAGTACTTGTAAGCCCTACTGTGTAAGGGACTTGAGAAAATTAACTGATCTCTAATTGTAGATCTCAAGGACATTATCATAAAATAATGTAGTAATATAATAATGTATGGTGCAGCATAAATGGCAGATTGTGTAATCTTGTTGTACAAGAAATGCATCTCAATAAGTGGAGAGACTGTGCTTAGAATACTGTGGAACCAGGATATTACAGCAAGACCAATTAAAAGGGATTGACCTCAGAGGCCTATTTAAATGACTTTGATAGGAAGCATTAATATATGGGTACAGCTTCAAAGAAATGTGGCACTTTCTTTGGGAGACTTTTAATAAGTGGATAGATAGTTTAGTGGGTTTATTATAAAAGACTGCATACCTTCAAGCAAAATAATTAATTTTACAGGATTTTCAGTTCTAGAAATAGCACTACAAATTATTTTGAGTCTAAAAACATAAACCCCTTGCTCCTAAAATTTTCATAAGGCTTTAATTTCTATTGTTTCTCATTTCTGTTGCTTACAAAGTCTAAACTGCTTAACTGCAGCAGCAGTTGTAGAAGACAGGGAGATTGATACTACAAAAGTTGCAGATACAAAACCTAGACACACTGAAATACAGAAGAAAAGTTTTGTTTTGTTGATTTCTGCCTGTTGCAATAATTTCAGGTATTTTAATTGTAGAAAGTCCAGAATTGATTTCTCAAGGTGCTTTTAATTGTCATGTGTGATAAAAGGCAGAAGTAACAATTTTTTTATGTGTGTGTAAATGTGCTAGTTAATGCACCCCTATAGTCCAGATTCACTTGTTTTTCAAGGACTGTTCTATCCATTTGCAAGATTAAGGAAAAAGAAACAACTTATATTCACTGCAGAACTGAAGAGTTCAGCAGAGCCGCAAAGCTATTGGGAAGTTTTTTCTCCTTAGTAAGAATTTCCATCTCAGCCGCTTAGTCTTGGGGCAAGTCACCTCCAGCATGAATTCAAACAACTCTGCAAGGACTGAAACGATGGCTACAACCAGATCTCATGTAACTAACTTCTTAAAATGAGTGCATACTGTTCATTTAATGAAGTGCCTTGTTTTTATTTCTTTGATGCTTTTATGCATAGGAAAAACACCACTACAAACTTTGTGGAAGAAATTAGATGATATCACAGTATTTGCAGCTGCACATTGTAGATACTGAAGAATATATAAATAAAAATTTAAGCATATAGAAATATCCAAAAATATCTATCTCCCATCTGTTCCCCTCTCTTCCTAGAGCTGTTAGACCCAACTGCATTCTTCACATGACACTGCCATAGAGCTGTTTCCTATTTTGAAATTTTCCTTCCAGTAGTCAAAGATTAGACTCACTGCTCCTTCTGATCCTTCCTGGTCTCTCAGCTAACATTGCCAGTGTGTTTTTCTCCTTTAAATTATGTCCTCTCCTGTCAGTCTTTCACAGCTCTATCCCCTCCATCTCCCTAAACATTTTTCCAAGACATCCTTCCACACATTCTTTTTCTTTTGCTATAGAAGTCCATATGGCTGTTGTTCTGCCCTTTTTCTGTAATCTCATACACAAACACAAGTTCGGTTGCCTCTCTAGACTCTTAATTTTACAAATAAACTTCTATTCCAGACTTTCTGTCTTCTGTTCAAAATAGAATCTCATTCTTATGAATTCTAGATATTCTCTCAATCTAACYAAAACAGAAATATCCATAAAACATACCTACGAAACAGAAATCTTCATTTTTTCCCCCATCCTCCTGCTATTTCTGTCAGCTGTCATTGTGGACAACATGACTTTTTTACCTATCATTCAAACCTGTAAATAAGATACCACTTTTTATTTGCTTTCTGAAAGCTAGCATGTTTTTTCTGAATTGCATCCATGTAAATAAACTTCTTTTACAAATTCTAATTAAGTCACGCTTGATTTCTGTAGTGCTTTTTCTGACCTTGGTGAATATAATKTCTCTTTTCTTCTATGTACTTGGACTACTATTGCAAAGATCATTTTTCTCATGACTCTGATATGCCTGCATCACCTCTTGTCAGCACTGCTTCTTTTTCTATTACAATAAAAAAATTATCTGGCTGTTCAAGTGAGGACTTTGAAGTTCTACCTTCTTTTTCTTATTCACTGTGGATCGGCCAACTGAATACATGGGACTTCATCACCTGTTTGTTCAATTTTTAAATAAGCATTTTATGCCTTTTCCCATGTTGGCTCTTGTATCTAGGAGAAGGTGCTTCAGAACACTTGAAAAGATTTAGCTATATGCTGAAAATTTTGTTTTGCTAAACTACTGACTTATTAAAAAAAAGAAGAAAAAAGCAGAGAGACAACAGAAGTACTAATACTGATGCTTACTGTGATTGACCTAATATTATTGTGTTCATGTTCTCTTTTGTAGGAGTTTGGCTTTTACTTATTGCTGAACCATGAACTTCTTGAGGCATGGGACATCTTATGGGTCTGTGTTTGATCAGCCACTGCTCCTAGGATGTTAAGCACTTTTGGAATATGAGTAGTAAGACATAAGACTAACTTCTGAGGACTGAAGTTCTCATTCATCTCCCTAGAGATCTTAAAGTCATACCTCCAAAGTCATTTTAAATAGGTTAAGGCAACGGACATGACATGCATATAATTTCTCAAATTTCTCTGACTCAGTAAACTGCCAGCATGAGGAAGATTTCCCATCCCTCTCAGGAGAGAGAGGAGAAAGAAGAATCAAATAGTTCTTTACCAAATCTACTTCAGCTCATTCTTCTCAGTTTTTAATAGACTGATTATTTCCTACGTATGGTAGTATCAAATGTCATTTAAACTTAATTTTGTATCTTCTTCAGTAAGAATTAGTAAAAATAATTATGGAGTATGGAAAATTATCCAAGTTTCTTTAGAAGAAGGCACAAATGAATTCTTTTTAGGTGATATCAGGGATAAGCTCTACAAGTTGGATTCTACTGTGAATTTTCAGCATTTATATGCATGTCATGTCCGTTGCCTTAACCTATTTAAAATGACTTTGGAGGTATGACTTTAAGATCTCTAGGGAGATGAATGAGAACTTCAGTCCTCAGAAGTTAGTCAAGTCTTTTATTAGAAACAAGGAAATGAAACAAGTTGAGAACAGAGGGYGCTTGCATTTCCTGGTGTGAGATGCCTTGCTTATTATAAGTTTTAACATTGTTCTTCTGGAGGGCAGATGAAGCAGTCTGAAACTATATAAACTCTCAAGATTATTCCTTCTCCCTCATTTTGTTCTACATTAAGAGCTCGAATTTTCCCTGACGTTTTCTCCAAGAATGTACATTACAGTTTCAAAAAAATCACGACATCTGCCTTTTATAGTTTCAAAAATCATGACATCTGCCTTGCTTTTGGCCTCAGTACATTCCTGCCCTTGTCTAGAAAAGGTAGATTTCTGCTTCCATATGATTTCAATGCATGGTATAGTGCCCAGTCATACAGTTATGTCAAAAGTGAGCAATTTAACACCAAATCAAGAGAATTTTATATTGACTGTTCCTGAACAGATGGTACCCGTACTCATTTTGTGAGCATAAATTACTACCAACCTTGGATAATTTATTCAGGCATTAGAAGTGCAGCCAATAGCTTACTGTCTAGTTATGTGAGCTTTTCATATCTAGCAGCTTCATCAGGGATCCAAAAGCAAAACCCAGCTCTTGGGACATCATGTATCTTTTGTGACACTCTTGGGAGGATTTTAGACCTCTGAACTGATACGCATTTTTTTACTTCATCTGTAACTTAATGTTATCATCTTACTAGAATAAAAATTCCAGGCATGATTCAATTCACATTACCAACATAAATTAAGGTGAAATTATGGTTGTGAAAATACAGTGCAATAAAAATTGCTTAAGGAGACTTCCTGTGTACATTATCATTTTAAATAACTTATGCTGCTAGCTTATAGTTTTATGTGGTTTAACATTCTTGCAAAGTTGAAGAAACATTTGGAGGAAATTAGTACATATTTTGTTTTTTTCTGCTCTTACATATTTTCTGGGCTCTACTGTTTGATCAATTTCAGCTGAGGTCTGAAAACGCAATTTGAAAACTGACCATATAATAATATTAAAACCTTTAAAATCTTAGAAATAGGAATTTGAAAAGCATGTAGTAAGGGAGATGCCCTGAGGCAAGTGCATAGACAACAGACCCTTGAAAATCAAAGGATACTAGTTCTACAGATCACATAACCARAAGAATCGTGTTGATGTCTTCTTGAACCCTATCCCTTGTGCCCAGTGGTTTACCCTAATGAACAGATTTTCTTCTCTAATTTGGCAGCGTCCAAATCCACTGTCTGCCCTGACCCTTTGATTCCTTCATCCTCTATAAAGATGAAGAGAATTTTGTCCACTTCTGTCACTGTACTGCTGCGATTCTGCCTGTTAGCTTGCAGATTGGTGATTAGCGTGAACTGGCTGCATTGCCTAGCCGCGTTTCTCCGTAGGGAGAAGCTGTTGCAACGGATACTATCCGACTATTCTGTGAACACTGAACTTGTGTGAGATGCACTCATTCTTTTGGCTATTGTGCATTAAAAGAATAAGCTTTTTTTGTGAACTATTGTGAATCCTGACCTTCCTTAAAAATGGGCAAACGTACATTTTTTGGATACTTGGGTATTGCACAAGATCTAAAAGCACATTGAGTTGCATTATGCTAAGAATTGTAAAGACATAAATGAAAYAGCTGTTGTTAATCAACAAAAAAATTGTAGAATCAGTATTATCAGAAAGATAATAATTTCATTTTTTTTAAACTGATGGCAACTTCAGATATCATGTAGGCTTATCTGGTTAGAATAGGCAAGAGCTGCTAAACAGATTGTATGTTATCTGAAATATTTAGTGATTAAAAATCACTTAATTTGATAGAATTCTTCTAATTCAGGAGAAGATATTGGAAAATGACATTCATTTTTGGCTTATCAGTCACTTTTTCTGTTCAAATTGCATTCTGTTATTTCCATTCTTTCAAATGAATTCAAGAAAGAGCACAGCAGGCCACATTAATTATTAATAACAATCTGTAAAGATGTTTTGTGGCCTTTTGCCATGGGTAATAGGTGGGCATCAGTGTCTTTTTAAGTGCTTTGGATTTGTTTTTCAGCTAAATATGTTCTGTTGAAATTAATTAGGAAATTGAGGGTATATAACAACTGCTTTAAAAAAAATTCTTAAAGCAGGGACAAATTGGGCACCAGAAATATAAATCCCCAACAGGTTCTGAAAGGAGAGATCTCTAAGACTCAGATTTTCCAATAATGCAAAGTGAGAACATCTTCCTCCTTATCATATTCTAATGATTAACTAGTGTACTTCAACATAATGATCCATTTCAATTGATCTTCTCACTGAGGAGACATTTCTCAAAAGAAGAGTCAGAATAAGTGGTATGATTAGAACTARCTTAGGATGGAGAAAGCAGCTGCTGCAATGCCTTTAGCATCCATTCCTGCAGATTTTCTCAAAGTTGTCTGAAGCTTCTCCTGAAGTGGAAGCTTCCTGAACAGGGATTGCAGAATTTGGCAGTTCCAAAACTAAAGTTCCGTATTATAGCTAGAAAATTGGTAAGACCAGAAGAAGATACCAATGACCTGTGCTCCTGAAAGCTGACCAATCTCTTCCCAACTTTGCCAGTCTAATAAAAAATGTTTTCTTTCCCTGCAGACATGAAGCAGCAGCTGCTAAGACTGCTTGGCACAGCCCGAGCAATGGCTACGCTTGTGATCCTAACACTGTGAGCTGAACAGGGATATGGAGGAGACCTTTATGTTTTGTTCAATGGATAGAAAACAATTTCTTAAGCTGAAGAAGATCAGAAGTTAACCTGCTGTGAGTGAAAATATACAACAATAAGCAGTAGATAGTTCTATTTGATTGTGCTTATCAAATAGTAGTAAAAATAATATAAGATATATAAGATAACATAGATGCTGAAAAAAGCTTGTAATACAAAATAGTAGTATTGCTGTCATTAAATTGCCCAGGATAAAAATACTCTGCTGGAAATTTGTTGCAGGTCAGTACAAGTTGCGTTCGTTGTGCTTTCATAACGTAACTACTTGTGCAGACTGTGGTTTGCTGCCGATTAATCTGCAGACATAAGGTGTAAGAAACACTGGCCCATAACTGAGTTGATGTGTAGGTCGTACACAGCTGGGCAGATGTTGCAGATTCGGGCAGTATGCCTTAAATGTACAGCATTTTGTCTGATGATAATCGCAGATGCTATTATGAGACCCCCAAATGCCTGATTCAGAGGTAACAGCACAGAGCATTCTAGCTGGCTTCCAACAGTCAATATAATTTGTGCACTGTGGCATTTTAGTGCAGTTTGCTATTACTTTAATTATGCCTGTAGGACGTCTGCTATAGTGCTGTAGATGGGAACACTCACTGATACTGTGTATTTGTACTTATAATTCTAACATCTTGGGCCTGCCAGCCCCAAGTACAGCACTGACATCCACAAGTGAGAATAATCAAGAATTTAACATGGGTGTTTATTTTCAGTCTTGAAAATGCACAGTATGTCATGGCTTGACTATATCGAACAGCTAAAGGGCAGATTTTTTGAAGATAAAACAGAAATGGTAATTTAGGACAACTTAGGGTGATCTTACATATGGTGGTTGAATTTGTGAGTTTTGCTAGCATAAGCCTAAGGAAGGAAACAGAAGAATACTTTGGGATAGTTTTGGATCACCTGAGACTCCAAAATTTATATTCTATGCTGTACGATTAGTTTCAACAGCATATTCCTTAATGGTGTCATTCTTGTCTCAGCTGTACGGATGGGTTTTCTGTTGATATCTTTGCTGTTCTTTGTCTCCCTACTCATCCTTTTTCAGTGTTTCTTCTGCTTTGCCAGTCTCTGCTCCTTTCTCATATTACTTTTCCTCCCTCATGCGCCACCTTTTGAGAAAATCCCCTGCCACATACTACACATAACTGCAAGCCCTCTAAAGAAGTGTTTTAAGTTTACTAGTTTTCTTATAAGTCTTCAGATATTACTGAATGGATATTCATTCTTTTTCATTCTTTTCCTTAAATTATACAAGTTAATGTAATGGAAAATGATAGGATGATTAAGTTTCTGACATTCATCAATCTACCACTTTTCAGGTATTTTAGCTTAGAGAAAAAGGCATATAGTTCAATAAGTGTCATGTTTTGGGAAGTGAGTTTCCTATCACCTGGCAAATCAATAGCAGGTTAAACTGTAGTATAACAACTACTTCTTGAGACATAGAAGCAAAAAACTGAACTTGCTTCATAAAACCTGCTTGTTTTCATTTACTATTTGTACTCACTTCAAAATTTCATTTTTTTGAGAGAAGTGAAYGTTTCACCTTAATAGTTTTCTTATTAACATATACATACTTTTATTTAAATTAGTGGATGTGGAAAACCACATCCTAAATTGTCAAAACTGTTCTAAAGGATTCAGGTTATACTTGGTCAGCAGTGAAGGGGAAATCTGTGGGTATTCTGTTCTTTGCTTTCTGCCTGCCAGCAATCTGTCTCCTCCAACACGTGTGCTATTGCTTTCTTTTAAAGCATAATTCCTATATAATGGAAGTAATTAGAGAGATTCTTTTGTTAATATGTTGATGAGGAAGGGGAAGAATTCTCTGCTTAATAGATGCTGCTTCATGAAATACACTGAAATGAAAATGTGCCTGTACTAATCAGCTTGAATTGTGAAATCAGGTTTTTCTCTAGTTAGGAAAAGTAATGGTTTCCCAACTGAAATGGCTGCTTCCGGGTAACAGGCTGATGTGAATTGCACCATCTTCACAGTGAAACATTGTAGCAGTGACGATAATTTGCTGGCAAAGTGTAGTCATATTGCCTAAAACCAAAGCACAAGCAACAGAAGTGCTTTGATCTGTAGCATGAAATTTACCTTAGCTTCTTCTGCTCTTCAGTACTGAGATTAGAATGCAAATTTACTTGTGTGGAAACCTTTCCTTAAGTAATATTTTATCTGTGAGAATTTCTGGATGAGTGATCTGGAACTAGTCATTGATAACTCTAGGAAAAGGAACAATGCAAACAACAGTTATGGCTTCCCACTGCTCAACTTTTCTTCTTCTTCAAGATGAGTGCAGTTTCTGTCCCTTCTGCCTGAGTTTTTCTACTAGTTTTCCAGCTAGCAGTAGTACAAATTAATGGGCCTATCAAAGAGGTAGTAGTAAAAGCTTTATTGAAAGATCCAGCTTCCTGCATTGTTCCACATAAATTTGTCTAAACTTGCTTGCCTCCCTTTTTGAAAACTGAAGCTCTTTCTGCATATATCTAAAGGATATTAATGGGCAGCAATTTGCCAGAGAATGTAAAGGAAGGCTGGGGCAGAGACAAAGACTTGAGTCTCTTTCTCCTTGGCATGTAAGGTAGACCCCTTAGGTGCTGAACTATTCTTACTCTTTGAAATAACTCCAGAAGATGCACAGGCTCCTGAGCTGTGTCTCTGTGAAGCAGAGCGGTACATCCCTATGAGTAAGAAGTGCAGCAAAAGAGCAGGAGACCTGCATGGGTGAGCAGGGAGCTCTTGGCCAAATTCAGACAGAAGAAGAAAATACACAGAATGTGGAGGAGGGGACATTCTTGGGAGAATTACAGGAATGCAGTCAGAGTATGCAGAGATGCGGTGAGGAAGGTTAAGGCCCAGTTGGAGTTGATTCTGGCAAGGGATGTTAAGGACAAAAGGAAGGGCTTCCTCAAATACATCAGCAGCAAGAGGAGGATGAGGGAAGATGTGGGCCCGCTACTGAAAGGGGGCCCTGGTGACAAGGGATACAGAGAAGGCAGAATTACTGAATGCCTTCTGTGCTTCAGTCTTCACTCACTGCTAAGGGCAGCTCACAGGAATCCCAGAGCCTGGACGTGAGGGAGAAAGTCCGGAGAAGGGAAGACTTTCCTTTGGCTGAGGAGGATAGGATTAGAGACCTTCTGGGCAGGCTAGACATCCACAAATCCACGGGCCCAAATGGAATGCACCCACAGGGACTGAGGAAGCTGGCAAATGTTGTTGCCAGGCCGCTCTCCATGATCTTTGAAAAATCATGAAGAACTGGAAAGGTGCCTGAGGACTGGAAGAAAGCCAATGTCACTCCAGTCTTCAAAAAGGGCAAGAAGGAGGACCCAGGCAGCTATAGGCTGGTTAGCCTCACCTCCATCCCTGGAAAGGTGATGGAACAGCTCATGCTGGATGTCATCTCCAGGCATGTGGAGGAAAAGAAGGCAATCAGGAGTAGCCAGCATGGATTCACCAAGGGGAAATCCTGCTTAACCAACCTGATAGCCTTCTATGATGGAATGACTGGCTGGGTAGATGAGGGAGAGCAGTGGACGTTGTGTGCCTTGACTTCAGCAAGGCTTTTGACATTGTCTCCCATAACATCCTCCTAGATAAGCTCAGGAAGTGTGGGTTAGACAAGTGGACAGTGAGGTGGATTGAGAACTGGCTGAAAAGCAGAGCTCAGAGGGTCGTCATCAGTGGCAGGGAGTCTAGTTGGAGGCCTGTGGCTAGTGGCGTCCCCCAGGGCTCAGTACTGGSTCCCATCCTGTTCAACDTYTTCATYARTGACCTGGATGAGGGGACAGAGTGCCTCCTCAGCAAGTTTGCTGATGATACCAAGCTGGGAGGAGTGGCTGATACACCTGAGGACTGTGCTGCCATTCAGAGAGACCTGGACAGGCTGGAGGATTGGACAGAGAGGAACCTCCTGAGGTTCAACAAGGGCAAGTGCAGAGTCCTGCACCTAGGGAGAAATAACCCTAGGCACCAAGTACAGACTGGGGGCTGACCTGCTGGAGAGCAGCTCTGCAGAGAAGGACCTGGGAGTACTGGTGGATGACAAGTTGACCATGAGCCAGGAATGTGCCCTTGTGGCCAAGAAAGCCAATGGTCTCCTGGGGTGCATTAGGAAGACWTGCCAGCAGGTGGAGGGAGGTGATCCTGCCCCTCTGCTCAGCCTCGATGAGGCCTCATCTCGAGTACTGTGTCCAGTGCTGGGCTCCTCAGTACRAGAGAGGCATGGAGCTACTGGAGAGAGTCCAGCGTAGGGCTACGAGGATGATCAGAGGGCTGGAGCATCTGCCCCRTGAGGAACGGCTGTGAGAGCTGGGCCTCTTCAGCCTGGGGAAGAGAAGCCTGAGGGGGGATCTGATCAATGTGTACAAGTACCTGAACGGAGGGTGTCAAGAAGATGGGAACAAACTCTTTTCAGTTGTCCCATGCGACAGGACAAGAGGCAACGGACAGAAACTGAAGCACAGGAAGTTCCGCCTGAACATGAAGGGGAATTTCTTCACTGTGAGAGCGACAGAGCACTGGAGCAGGTTGCCCAGAGAGGTTGTGGAGTCTCCTTCTCTGGAGATCTTCAAGGCCCGCCTGGATGCAACCCTGTCTACCATGCTCTAGGTGACCCTGCTTGGGCAGGGAGGTTGGACTAGATGATCTCCAGAGGTCCCTKCCAACCTTACYGATTCTATGATTCTGTGATACAGACTCTGTGTCCCCCTTCTTGACCTCTTACAGCTACTGCGCTTTCGTTCTCCCAGTTGGTCCTCACAAAATCTACAGCAAGTTAAATTTGAATTGTAACCTCCTAGTAAAAGTTGTGCTATTTGGTTAGTAGTTATTACACTGAAGAGGAATGTGAGTGAATCCTAAGCCTCCACAGTGGACTCAGCTCATCAGCTGTGATTTGATTCTCGCCAGCTGAGGAAGCACAGTAAAATGCTTTTCTCATCTTTTGCTCTGACAGAAAGCTACAGCCAGCAGTAACAATAGTTATTGCTACGAACAGTTACTGCATGTGTGAATCATAAAACTTACAGGTTGCACCATTTTGTGCTGGAGAGGCAAAACAGCATATGTACAGAAGATCTTTGGTTTTGCTCGCCATTTAAAGAAGGAAAGAGAGACCTGCATTGGTTCACAGAAAATGAAGAGCAAGAGGAATGCAACTAGGCCTTCTTTTAGTGAAGACAAAGATTGTTGATGGARAAAATTAAACCAAACTTTTTCCATTTAGAAGTGTTCCTGGTTTTGAACAGAATTTATTTTTGCTAACTTGCACATTCCTTTTTTTTCCTGCTGCAATTGCAGGACAAAATACCTTCCAGCATATACACTGGAACTACTTTAAGGAAAACAACAACAACAACAACCCACCTGAAATAGCCAACCCAGTTGAAGTTTTGTAGACTAAAGAAATATTGGCAACATAATTTATATTAATGGACATATTAAGCTTTCACCATCTGTTCTACCCCTAATTATAAATGCCAAAAGAACATATTTCACAATTACATCAGTAAGAAGATATTATTCATGCACTTATATGTTACTTGTGCATGAAAGCTTCAGCAGTGTTCTCATACTGCCTACGCAATTCAGAGAGCAAGCTGCTCACATCTGAAACTGAATTCTTGATATAAAGTATTTTTCAATAACAGCGTTTCAGTGGGAGAGGTTTTAATTTAATGTAAAATGTGTTTTTTAAAGAAAAACAAGTGACAGAATGAAAGCATTTTGTTTTGGTAATAGCCTCTTGGAGCATATATTTTTATTCCAGATACATTGCACTCATTTTTCAGTGTTAAAACTAAGCATGATTAGTTTGGTGCTGTTTTACAAAAAACTACCCTTTTAAGAAGTGATTACTCTTTTTGGTCACAGTGTGAACAGTATTTTTGAATGATTTTGTCATCAAAAAAAAAAAAAAAATTTTGTTAATGCCCAGGAAGAGCTACTAGATAGTTTTACTGAAATCTCTAATCCTATAGCTAATTATATGTTTCAAATTTATATAAAATTACATGACTTCAGGGAAAATATAAGAAGAAATACAAGAAAAGGGAAAAAATATTTAAAAATTGATTTGTGTGAAGTACTCTCAAACACTCTGCTAAATCAAAGTAGTCAGGTAGAGGCTTCTAACTTGCAGTGGTAGAATAAGGTTGGTGGACCAAGACCTAGATCCTGAATTGTTTCTCGGAATACGCTTAGGACTTCAAAGAAAGGAAGAAGTAGAAGAGCCAGGTTGTGTAATGACTTGCTGAAGATGGAGCAGACTTTGGTGCAGTACCTCTCTCGCTTTGCTTTCTCTATTTTTGTTCCTGTCCGTGAAGCCAGTGTGCTGACAGCACTGCAGGGGTGCACAGTACCTATTGCAGCAGTCAGTTTAAGCACTGTTGCAGGGTGGCCTCTGCACACCACCTCCAAGCAGAGGTGCACAGACTCCCCACCCTGCTGCAGGTGAAGGGGTGCCGTATTTAACACTATGCTTTGGTTTGGTTTAGCAGTTTAGCCCTTGAAAGTTGATTGGCCTTGAAAGCAGTAAGCACAATAGTTGCATGCTGAAGAAGAATCCTGAGAAGGGGAATTATCACACCTTTAGACTTGGAGTAAAGTAGTACGGCTGTCAACTATATATGTGAAAAGCACAGGACAGCAGATCCACAGAGAGGTCTATAGTAATAGCATATAGAAAACCAGAGAATTAACTGTACAAATATAATTGATACAACATGGCTCACTGAGACTGAAGAGTAACATGAGAAAGAAACTTGTCAAGGGACAGCAGTCTTAAGAGAAAGAATCAGAACTTTTCTTCTGAAATACAACTTATGTTCCTGAAAAAAGGGACCACCTTTTACACTGACTTTTAATCCTCTGTAACCAGTGAACCACAGATAGGCATTTTGCATAGAACCACACAGAGACACTCTTTAGCACCTTCCTGCACTCTTGTACTAACAGCCACGAAGTAATTTGTATCACACAGGATCACAGAGGGGTTGAGGTTGGAAGGGACCTCTGGAGATCATCTAGTCCATCCCCGCTGCTCAAGCAGGGTCACCTAGACCATGTTGCACAGGATCACATCCCAGCGGGTTTTGAATATCTCCAGAGAAGGGGACTCCACAACTTCCTTGGGCAACCTGTTCCAGTGCTCTGTCACAGTATAAGGCTTATAGGACAAAATAATCAAAGGATGTGGATTATAAAGTGCTGCTTTATATCTCAGGAAGCGGATTCATCCCTGTGAGACCAGGAGGGCAACACAACAACAAAACAGTGAGCCATGTCGTTCTAACCTGAGCAAAAATTCTCCCTTTCCGCACAGAAAAATGCAAGTAAAAAGCACCACTAACCTGTGAAAATACCAGCTACAACAGAAAATGTCAGGAAATGTCCTTAAAAACAATTTGTATTTAAAGTAAACATAACCTATTTATGATTCTGAAAGTGGCTAGAACTCAGCTGGGCAGACAGTGGGACATGGCATCGTCACCCAGCTCAGGTCAGCTGTTCTTTTGTTCTCCAGATTCAAAGCCTTTTTTCTTTTTAGCATAGAGAACTAGTCTTTGAGTTTGTTCAGTCTGGTTTTGCTCTCTTAGCTGAAGCCTGAACTATTTTGAAGTTGAAAGTGAATATTATTTAGCTGTTAGTAACGAACACATACCAACTATCTGAAAAAAAAAGAGAAAGCATAATACATCATTTTTCTTCTTAATGTAAGCAATACATGGTCATATTTGTAGGGCACTGTATGTCTACAGTAGGGCATTATATATCTACAGTATTCAAGAAACTATCCAAAAGGATTTCTCTATATGTAAGGACATCTAACAGTAAAAGGTCGTACTCAAAAGGAACCCAGCATCACTTGAAGGCAATGGAATAATGTTCCCCAGTATCAGTAGGGGCTGAATTAGGACTGAGATTAATTTAACTGAACATTTAGCTGAACCACTCCACATACAACCTTTTCCTTTCCTCCCCCTAATTTTACACACACAAACACAAAACATGTTCTCATGAAAAAAAAACAAAACAAAAAAACAAAACAAAACAAAAAAACAACAAACAACTGCAGTGTAGGTAGCAGCATAGGTTACACTGACGCAGTATAGGCTCCCACACTTTGGTATGTAATTTTGGTGTTCATTTGAAACGAAGCTTCAGAAAAACTTTGTGCTGTGCACTCCTTGGAGATTATACCAAATACATTTTTTTGCTTCTGTCCTCATCAATTTTAACTGCTAACCAGTGCAGGTGACTCCATAAATCTGAAAACATTACTAATTTTCCCATAGAGGTGAGAGGAAAAACACTTGATCACAGCAGTTATGGATTGCTGTTTTCTAACACCTGTATGATTTATTTGTGGTGTCCTTGCCATCAGTTTTACTTTCATACTCATATTTCAGTATTCATATTGGATATTTTCATGTTAACTGAGCATAGAGGATTTAAAGATTAATCGAAAGTTAAAAACTTAGAAGCAAAGGAAATTACTTTCCTATTGTAACTCGTTAGAAACATTTTCTTTTCAATTTTCTCAGCACCATTTAAAGTATCCTGGTTTCACAGAGAAAACAGTTACTGTATTTTTCCTTAGAGCCACTAACTAGTAATTACATTAAATTCTATACATGCATTTTAAGTAGGAAAAAAGGAGACTGATAGACCCAAAAAAGGAATAAGAAACTTAGAGGTTAGACTTTATGCACAGTCTGGGTTTTCAAATAGTAACAGAATGCGTGTCCCAAGTACATGTGAAAATATGTGCTTGTGTCATTGAAATGAAGTGATATGTATGAACATTCAGAAACATAGGAGAAAAACTCCTACTTTTTTTTTTTTTTTTTTTTTTTAAGTGTCTTGCATACTTATGCTATCGAGTAGGAACTGTGCTCAAATAAGACCTATAATATAAAAGTTTTATTTCCTGGAAAGATGTGTTTAAATAGATCCAAATCAAGTACCACCATGAAACACAGTCCCTTCTGCTAGGGCATAGTGCTTCCAGGGTGTCTTTTAAGTTTTCGCTTTCCCTTTCCCTTGTCCTCAGCAGTCCGGAGACCCTATGCAATAACCTTTCTTGTACAGGCTCCAATTTTTTCTAGTGACTGCTGTAATTAAAATATGCTGTCAACGTGCTATATTAGCAGGTCAGTTTGCTAGTCTCATAATATTAAACTGATTGTTGTTCAAGTATACCCTAGTTTACCTTGCGCGCTTTTTTCCTCTTTGTCTCAGTTCATAATAGTGTAGGTGTCTGACATAGACTGTTAGCAAAGACAAAAAATAAATGTAATTAATAGCTTGCTTATACTTCTGTTATCTCAAAATAACGAGTAAAGAAAGATTTTGCCTTGGTGTATTTTTGTTTTGATGCTCTGCAGTCAGTGGTACTATCTGTGTTCTCATACCAGCTAAGGATGTGGCATAGGGTGATCAGGAAGTGCTATGTGTTCGCTGCGCTTTAGCTTATTCAAGCCAGCCTGATGCTGGCAGCATATCTGCAGGCAGGTGGAGCCTGCACCGCTAGCGTGTGTCCAAGACAGCTCCAGCACAGATAGAGCTTGTTGTCAGCTTTGCTGCGTCAGCATGAAAAAATTCTTTTGATGTGGAAAAAAATGAAGCAGAAGGCATTTGGTGTTTAGCACCGTTTGTGACTGTAGCATTTAAAGAGGTACCATAGCAGCCTCTAAGCTCAGGTTGATATTTTTCCCTTTTCTCCTCCAAAGGGAGCTTTCTCAGTAAGAAAATATACAAATGTGTATGTGTGTGTGTGTGTGTGTGTGTGTGTGTGTGTGTGTGTGTGTGTGTATATATATATATATATATACACATATATATACAGCAATTACAGATGACTGCAATAAATAGAAAAAGAACAGCTTTTAATTTTTTGTGGAGTCTCACTTAACAAGGTCTTCGTTGTTAGCATGCCTTTTCCTGCACTTCACATTAACTAGCCCCATAGCTCCAAGTTCATTGCTAGAAGAAAGCAAACTCTCTCCCCTACAGAACAGCTTCTGCAGGTCTTTTCTTTTTGCGGATGCTTTCAAGTAGCCCATGCAAATAATGAAAATAAAAGCAGTAGAAAATAAAAGCCTGCCCTCAGGAGTACTTGTAGCAGCCTGCTGACCTGCTCAAGACCAAGGCTAAGGGCAGGTGGAAATGGCCAGGAGGAACATCAGACCCAAACAGCTCCGCCATAGCGCGCGTTGGCTGGGAGGGGCCTGTTCTCCTACAGGTCTGTGCTCTCTCTTGGYTTGCACTACAGCAATATGACTCAATTAAAACCCTTACTAACTATAACTAATAACGAAGCTTTTAAAGATTTTACTGTGCATGCATTCTGCATAAGATTGAGAAAAAGGCTAATAAAATGTCTCTGCTATGAATATGTATGCAATTGGTGATGGAAGTAGAATTTTAATTACTATTGAGAGGAATTTTTATTTAATTTGATTTATCTGTAGATAGCATTCAAATTAAAAACATTTATATTTGCGTGATGCATCAGTAAAATGAATTAAGGACATCCTAACTAAATATTAAAACTGAAAACTGMGTTAACGCTGAGGCATAGTACGTTACCCTCAACATTTAAGATGCTGGAAATGCTTTTAAGAATGCAGGTCATTATGACATCTATGACATTTRGGCAGTCTGATAACTAGGAGACAGTGCCTATTTATCAGTTTAATTTGTTCCCACAGCCCAACTCTCACCTGTCCCCAAAATATGTATAATCTGGGTATGGATCCCAACTCTGTTCATTCATTATTAGAAACAACCRTTCCTTCTTTTTATTCCTTTGAATAATCATCTTCCATATAAACTGTTTGAATGAAAAACAAGTACAATGTTTTTAAAAATTTTTGAGTATTGAGAATTTTAATGTAATTTCTTACTGTACTTTGCAAGGCAGATGAGAAATTCTGTTAAGCAAAAAAATAGTGGAAGGGCTTAGGAAGTCTACTGAAATGCGATGGATCTTCTTTAACTTATCTTTATTTGTAGCATGTTGAATGCTCAGCTGCTTCTTATATGAATTGTACAAGACACCTTTGATTCTGGGCTGTTCTTTCTGTTCAGGTTAGGAACGAGCAAATTAAACTGTTCTATGTGAGCAGCAAATCCGTTTGGCATACGAGCACATTAATTCCCGCCAGCTTGTGGGCTGGGAGCTGCAAGCAGGGGACGTGGAGGTGGCGAGGCCCCCGCGGGCCTGTGCTGCGGGCGCGAGCTGCCGGGCAGCGGCCCGCTGGTGCTGGAGCTGCTCTCACAAAGTTACCCTGAGCATCTCCTGCGCGCGGCAGYGGCAGATGCTTGCACACGTGGGGGCCCTGGCTACTGAACGGGACAAATAGGATTTTAAACAGATGGAGGAACATAAAATTAAATTGGCAGTGCATTTTTCCCACCAGTCCTTTCAGTACCAATCCAAGGAGGGTCACAGCAGCAGTGTGTGTTCAGGGTCGTGTTACTAATCCTCCCTGAAATCTGAGCACGTGGAAATGCGGTTCTTTGCCTAAGATAGTAAACTGGAATTTCAGTTGAGTCCTGAATAAATATTTCTAATTTTATTTTTATTTCAGAATTTTTAGCTAGTTTTTTTTAGATGGATGCGTGAATGTTTCATTTAGAAATACATGCTTTGAGAATACTTCCATGCGTTACATTTAGCTAGTGAACTGCTAAGCTKCTTTCACCAGAGTCTAGAGGAGTATTTGTGACTGGCAGAACCAACATTTKGAGCAAGATTATCATTGATAGGAGCTAGAGAAAAAAAATAGGATATTTGGGAATGTGTTTGGAAAATATCTAGAAACATTAAATGGAAAGAAGCTTGATAGCTAATTAAAAAGATACTAAAGTTAGCTTAAAGTAATTGAGTTAATACATATTTCCACCACCAACTTTTATAGTTTTGAATATATATCTGCTTCCCCTCCCTGCCGTGTTATTCTTTTCGTAGGACTATATGAAAGGCCAGGCAGAAGTTATATATGCTTAGGAAATAATAAATTGAGCAGACTCAGTAATGCAAAGATAAACTAAACACACTAGAGAAGTAATTTTCACTAATCCTTTTTGGTTATAACATTCTACAGGGTGCTAGTTGTAATAGCCATATATAAATTTAACATTTTACATCCTTCTAAATAATGTGATAAAAAAGAACTATAGCTCTTTTGTGAAATCTGAGTTACAGCAGTTGCTTTAGGCAGTCCCACTTCACCCCAGCAGACAATCTACCCCAAATGCATTTGCAGTTCTGCCACCTAAGATAATCAAAGTAGTAAACACATAATCTAAGCAAGTCAGGAGGCAATTTTATCCCTAGGTACCATATTCTATAAATAAGTAGATGCATTATGGATGAGTGGTTTTCTATCCCTACACTAGGCATCCAGGCACAAGATAGTCAAGATGTGCAACAACTATGATTTACTTTCTGAGCCAATGAATTTCATTATCCTCGTTTTATCAGATGTTAAATCATTGGCTTGAGGCCTGTTTTGAATAGCATGCACAGCTTAACCATGTGAAAAAATACAGGTGGTCGTTATTTTGGAGGATTATATTTTGAGACAGAGACATGATTTTAGCCTTTAAGACAGCTGTCACTGGAAAACAAACCGAAGTACAGAGAAGGAAGACATGATAGAATAAGATACAGAAATCTGAAATTATGGAATTTCCAGATATTTAGTCCATAACACAGATTACCTGCACCATATTCCTAAGCAAGAAAGAGATACAGTATGGTATCTATAGCCCAACACTCAGAGCTGAATTATTTCTCAGAGAGACCCACTTGTATGACTCAGCTGTGAATTGCTAATAGCAGATCTTCAGTGGTGTGAAGGAAGGAAGAAGTTTAAAAGTATGGCAAGTAAAAGAATAAGATAAATGTGAGATGGCTACACTTACATGCTATCTTTACAGTGTGGAACAAACATGTATGCTCCCCTTTTTGAAGTCAAATTAATTCAGAAAATTGAATAGGAGGCAGGATTCCTGCTGAGATAATTTAGATTCAGGAGCGTCACCTCTTGGTGAGAGAGCATTCCAGTGCTTTCGCAGGGCGCTTGGTACAGCAGCCTGGAGACCAGAATGCTCCAGGTGTCCCCARCGCAGGTGTAGTACAGGCACCAGCAACAAAACTAGTTAGGCAGCAGTCCTCCTGTGTGCATCTAAGAAGTGGTTTAAGGTATAAGAGACTGAGAGCTGGCAGTGGCAGCGGGCATTCGGTCTTTCGCTTTTCGYCAAAGACCCTCTTCAAAGGTTGCTGGGGACTCGTGCGTCCTGGGGGCCGGCACAGGTGTGAGCTCAGAGATGGCTGAGCTAGCAAGAGCTCTTGGCAAGAAACCCTTCAATAGGGCTTTATTTCTTTTTTAATAATGAATTAAGCCTGCTTATATAACTGTTCTTTTTTGGGTTTGTAGTCAGTCATAGTTGGTAAGGAAAACCTGTAACTACAGAAGTAGATGCAAAGCCTTCTCCCTGAGAAGCATTTTATTTTTCCTGTGTTGACCGTGCCCCAGAAAAGGCACAGTAAAGCCAAATGAACATGAAATCCTCCATCACTACAAAGGTGTCTTCTGCCTTGTGCTCTACTGAGCAACAGGGAACTGCTGATGCTGACATTAGCTTCTGTATGGCCTTAAATACTCAGTAATCTGATTGCCCCATGCTCTCCCACTGAAGTGGAATACTAGGTACGCTCTGTTTCTCATAAGCTATTAATATGTTGAAGAAAAAACACACTATTTTTACCTGCTTTGGTAAGAAAAACATTTCAATTTCAGAAAATCTCCTTTCAGCAGATTGAATCTATAAACAAGCATTACATATCTCTTCAGAGAGATAATTTTGTCAAGCACTTCCTTGCCCAGAAGTGCCTCAGGTTAATCATTTTGTCTCTGATTACCAATTTTTCACCAAATAACTTGACCTCCTGATGTATGAGGTGACATTGTGCAGAGACATTGTCTAACATATCCTAATAAATATAGTGATGGTTTTTGTGTTTAGCATTCTTTTAATTTTAATGACTATTTTGAGTGATAATTAACTATCCTCTGTGGACAACAACCTCTTTGAGTTGTGAGTCTTTGCAGATAAAAGACCTATGTAGTGTAGATTAAGAGAGTGATTTTTGACCTAAATATTTGAAAAACTGATGCATATGAACTTTAATTTGATATTCATCAAAATTCAAATGTGTATAAATAATAAACTATTTATTAATCATCCCAGTAACAATTCCTGAATTCATGCGAAGAGAAATCAATATTTTGAGCTAATATTTGCCTCCACATATATCAGTGTAACTCTTCTGAAAGATCTGATAAAGGATCATTCCATTAAGTCATCACATAACTTGTGATTTTAATACAAAGCTAGAAGCAAACAGTGTAGAGGTGTACGGTAGGAGCTGTTACTGTCAGTAGTCCTGACGGGTGTTGCTAGCCGAGGACTGATAGCTGGAGCCGCAGTTGGCTCCATTGCCACTACTGGAATTTCGGAGCTGTCAGCCCCTGCACCGCACACCAGACTCTTTTCTACAGTCTCACAGATTTTCCGTGTTATTGGCTACTTCTGTAAATGAGACCACAATTCTTTTTAAGATTGAAAGCTTTCATTTGTGAATGATGCGAAGAGGCTTACTGTATACTTAAAGTATTGAAATAGCATTGATTTTAGTATCTCTATACATAGCATTTCCCTGTAGCTTCTAAGCTCCCTTATCCCTTCAGTGAGTTTATAGCAGCAGCCTGCAGTTAAAGTCTGAGGAGCTGTCATAGCACCATGTTGTGCTGAATGCAAGTCATGAATAATAGACTGCAATATTTTTCTTTAATGAATGGAGACATGTTACATGTGAGATACTTACTGCATTGGCTAGTATTTCTAATGCAACACATACTTGCAAGAAAGCTCTAACTATTTGTATTGTGCAGTGTAAAGAAAAACCTCCCTAACTTTCCATCTTCTGTGCTTTAGTACACATGAACTGACTGTGCATCATGGCATCATACTGTTATTTGTAATCTTATCAACCCTACTTACTCATACTGTAGTTACTATTACCAAAATATCCAAATACAGAAATTTCACTTTTAATGCAATTCAAGTCAATTTAGTAAATTTAAAAGCWTTCATGACACCTCTCTACATAATTTGGTTCATGACAGTATTACTTCTTTTTTTGAAGGTCATTTTTCAGGGGACAGACATGATTGCTAGTAAATTCTTCATTTTTAAGAGAAGATTTATGCAAATAAATGTTCTGATTGCATCAGTAAAGAAAAGGATTTGTGGCCTACAGTGTGAGCCGTCATCCTAAGCTCAGTGTAGATCAGCTGTATGAAGTCCATTTGTCCAAATGTGCTGTAGCTGTTACTATAGCTCTGTTAAGTCATTTGCAGTGAAACAATAGATTTGAAAAGCAAAAGCAAAGAAGGATGCTAACAARTGACACATGGTATAAACTCTGTAGTAGCTAGAAATGTCTCACTGCAGGTGCTGAATCAAGTCAAAGAGAGAAGGCAGCATTCCTTTTTCTCTTTCCATGAAAATGGCTTAAAATCTGGCTGCCCTCAAAAGACTCTGAACCGCTCACCTGACTCTGCCTGCTGGAAGAAACAGGTGAAGAGTACACAAGGGGATAAAGTAAGAGGAGTCTGGCCTCCATCTCAGCTCTTCACAGAAATAATCAATCATGTCAATTGTAAACTTTTCAGTTGCAGCTAATTTCTTGTCTTCTGGAAGATGTTGGTGGCCCAACTGTATCTAGTTTGGGGCACAGCTCTGAGAACTGCAYAGACCAGTGTGGAAGAGTCCAGTGAAGGGGAATAAAATGATTAGAAAATTCAGCCTAGGTAGCCTGGAGAGGAAAGCCTACAGAGTGGCATGACTCTTCACATACATAGAGGCAAAGATAGAAAAATAATCTGTCCTTCATGTTCACACTGGATTAGATGAGAAGAAATGAGCTGAAATTGAAACAAGGAAGATTTTGGTAAAACAGTGAGGAAAAAACTTTCTTTTCTAGCAGTCATTTGAATTGCTGTTATTGCTGCACTAATGCACTAGAAGAAATTGCACAGGGAGGCTATAGCAACTCTGCCATCCAATGTCTTGAAGAACAATGTAGATGAGCATCCTGTAGCGATGGCATGGGTGCAGCCGACCAGCCTTGGGGGCAGGGGAGCACATGGGAACTGCTAAAGGGTCTCCTGAGATCCCTGCCCCTGCTGCCCCATTGGCCCTTGATTCAGATCAAGGTGACAGTACTAAGCTATCATATTTTTTTTCTGATTACAAATGTTCATTGAGCTGTAAGAAGTCCAGTAATTTTTCTCATTATATTTAGTATTTTCTAGCTTACTGTTTGTCATTTAATAGAAATAAGGTGTTTTGTGGCTAGGTTTCTGGTTTAGGAACCAATAATACAGGATCCAGTCATATACTTTGGATATGCAAGCCTGGATCCTCAAAGTGTCCGTTTCCCAGTGAAGTCAAACAGGCAGTTACATATTATAAGAATACGGCTCTTATGCCTTTATGAACAACTGCTATCCTTAGAATTAAATGCTTGTGTAAGTACATTGCTGTGCAAGGCCAAAATAGCCTCCTTTCAGGTAAACTGTGCTATAGGTACACGAATACACAGTTGGTTCCACCAGATTGACTAGCTCAGGTCCAGTGAGCGCATGACTTCTGGGGCCTGCTTGAATGTATAGTGTGTGGCATTTATTAACTTAGGCTCATTGCTGGCCTTGCTGGACCTGCAGTGACTCAAAATCAATTCAAGTACAGAAGCAGAATTTGTTTTCCCTATGTACAGCACAGCTTAGCCCCCATGGCCATAGGAAATGGGAAGCTGACCATAAGAAGGTAAGAATAATTCACTGGTCAGCACTACCCATTTAAACTGTAGACTGCTTAAGTTAGAGTGCACATGATCTTTCATATGCTTATATAGCATCTCTGTGCATTTCTGCAATTCTAATACCAAATAATAGTCGTATCATTGACCATGATCATCATTCTGGTCAACACTTTGTTTTCAATAACTGTTTATGTATAAACCTACTGAGCTTTAGCCATATTATTCAGACCACATCTAAATAATTTTACATTAAAATCCTTACTAAAGAAGTCTTATTAAGATTTGTATATATGAATTTGCTGCTGGCTTTTGATGGGAAGGCTAGAGGGTGTAAAGGTTTCAAGTCATCTTGAGTATCTGCTAAAGTGATTAACAGATAATAAATTATCTAACCAGTTTTAAATTGGAGAGGATTCTACTGATGTGTAATTTATGCCTTAGACAAAGAGAAAACATCTTTTTAATCTTGCTTGTCAATGAGGTGATCATCCACCAAGGAATGGTGTGCTGGAAATACAACCAGCTGCAGGCTAGATATTTTTTCAAAGCTTCTAAATACAAAATTGCGTGACATAATTCATTGCTAACAAAACCTCTGATAACCTTAATTTACTATTCTTCAGTCTGTATTTAGTAAAGAGCTTCCTAATTTGACCTTGCAATTTGGTGATTCTGCTTAACAAAGGCAGAATACTTTATCTTGAAAAGAATGAACACAATATGCTTTACTTTTGTGTTATTATTTCAAAAAATTTTTATTCACCAAATCTGCCAGCAGCTTAAGTATCTGTATTTGTTTGGAAAAGACAAGGTTGTGCTAAGAGAAGAGAAATGCAAGCTAATCCTCTTAGGCTAATTGGGTGGGAAGGRTGTTAATGGCTTTCAGCTAGATCAGAGAAGTTTCATCCCTGGGAGGAACCTGATGCCATTTCCAGACTCCTCAATAGCCGCTTGCTCCTAAAAAGAATTGCTGGTTGGGTTTTTTTTGTTTTGTTTTTGTTTGGTGAGACGGCTCACTTAGGCACCGAACCGCAGTGGATAAATGGCTATGTAATACATCATCTCCTCTTCAGTTCATTTTAACTGACTGGAACTACATGTTTCCAGCTAGCCAGTTGAAAGAACAGCTAATATTAATAGCCTGTAAGCTACTAGCAATATATAATTGCTCTGTTAGTAAATACCATTTATGGGGAATATTTCAGTCATTAACACCTACAAACCTAATTTCTTTTGAGGTATAAAGCACTAAAATAATGTTGAAAGTCTAATTACTTGTATACCATGTATTTTTAGTTATTATCAAGTTTAAGAAATTATCTTCCTTTTACAGAGCCAAAAGATTGATCATTTTAAAATAATGGCATGGTAAAATGGCACTGTTGTCTCCCATCTTCCCCCCCAGCGCATTCTGTTACGCTTTTCTTCAGTATGACACTATACCTTTTTCTGTAAATGAAAGGATACACTAAAACATATTTTTTTCTAAGAACATTTATGACCAAGAAAGTTGATGGCAATATAAACAAAAATAAGGCATATTAAAGGCGTAAGTCTGTAACGTAAAATAAATTAGCCTCTCTAAATGAAACTAAGCCAGGAGGACAGTTAGAAATTGTCTGATGAAACTACAGCCATTTTCTAAAAGACCAAAAGGAGTGGTGTACAGTAGTATTCTCAAGTGCGCTCTGCTTTAATAATACCTGAAGTTACATGCATGAAATCTCTGCTCTGCTTTCCTGTCTACACATAACTGTGTATGCAACAGCTCACAGCTCTTAAGACTAGTGTGTAACGAAGATACAAAATGTTGCTGCAAAGCTTTTAGAGGCTTTTAATCTTTTCTGAGGATTTTTAAATAATCACAGTTTTCTAAAAACAGTAAAGAAACAGCTAAGTGATTTTAGTTACACAAACCTCAAGAAAATGTGTGGTTGCTGCGATTCAGTTGGAACTGGATGCAGCTGAAGGAAAGGAAGGTTTTTATCATGTATATTTAATGATGAGGTTGAATTAACTAACACTACCTGAGAGTGATCTGATATTGTTAACAGATTAATGGGTTGTGCTATATAAAGGCACAAAATACTTAAATGATAGTTTAGTGTGCAGGGTCACAGGTTTTGAAGAAAAGCATATATGGCTACAAAGAACAATAGGAATGGCCTCACTATTGTGCTGGGATGTTATTAAAATATAATTTGGCTTAGTGACAAAATATGATTTGTATTCCTGTGAAAGAGAATCTCAGAAGTGTTGTAGCTAAACTGGCCATGAAGGTCTTTCAGTGTACGGTGTGGGTGACAGCAGTGCTAGCACAAGGTTATGGACATAATTTGGGTCTGTGCCTGAGCATCCCTAGAAGCCGGGGCTAGATGATGGTAGATGACTGTACCTACAGCGTGATGCTCTGACAATGTTAAAACTCTCAGAAGAAACTGAATTTAGGAAGTCACAGACAGGTGGGACTTGGTCAGGCTTCTACACTCTTCTCTGTTCCTCTCTTTGCCCACCTGCTTGGGGTCACAAGTAGTTCGTAACACCATGTTCCTGATTAAAAAATAAAGCTCCCTACAGTATAGTTACTTCCTGGAAATTAATGTTCTGTTATGTGTACAGTGATCTGTGATGGTTTTGTGCTAGGTCAGTGCAGGGACCAACCTTGCTATTGAGATAAAACATTACCAAGGAAATCGGAAAAGGTGAGTATGAAAAGCATACAAACTAGTAGGAGTGGAAAAGCTGCCAGAGTTCTGGGTGCCTCCATAGTCAGCACAGAGGGGCACTAAAGTGTTTTACAGGTTTCTACAATCCGTTCCAAGATGACCTAAAACTTTGACCAGAGCTCTGAATGATTACAAGTTATCTCACAGCGGCCAAAATGCATTTTACTTGAATTTGAAGATAATTTTTATATAAGATAACACTGTAACGTGACCCTGTGATATCTTTCCCTTGTTCCCAGTATTAGGAAATACTCCACTGGTTTCAAATTTGTAATTTATTCCATAATAAGTATATGTTTTAATCTCTTCTAGTGATTATTAAAAGTATTTTGTACAGATAAAACATGGGGAATTTTTAAATATTTAAAAAAAAATCTCTTGGATCAGGATAATTGCAGAACACACACAGGGGTACTCCATAGAGTCTCCTTGCTTTAATTTTGGAGACTCAGCTCATTCTGTTGAACAAGGAGTTCTCCCTCCATCCTCCCCACCAACGCTGGCATTGAGGTGGTCATTTCACTCATACATCAGTTCAGGCTTATTTCCTTTTAGTCAGCTCACAATACTGCAAAACAGATCCACGTTTTGCTCGATACAGCATACAAGTTTGGCCCTAAACATCTTTACTCAAGCAACAATAAGGATGTGGCTCTGCAGACCGATTAATTCCTTTGTTGAATTGTGGAATTAAACCCTAAGGAATAATTAAAGTACATCAACAATAAATGATAACTAAATATGTGATTATGCATATTTTCATTACTTCAGCAGAAAATAGCTAATCTTTTTAATTATAAAATCTACAGTTGGTTGGGCTATATATTCAAGGACAACAGCGCTCTATCATGCYATTTTTGCATTGCTGTAGGATTTTACACTGTCTTTAATATAGCTTTGCATCTGTTCTATTTTTAATTTGTTGGTGGATTCCAATTATAGGACTTTCAGAAGGCAATTTACAAGGCAATTAGCTCATTTTAAATGCTTATTAAATTACACTAAGCAAGGCAAATATTATATATAATCGCAAAAAGAAAAGCAAAAACAAAGTTCAGAATGCATATTCTTTTAAAAATATGAAGATAATTTAAAGTCCATGTTAGAAACCACCTATATCTGGTGAAGATTATGAAAGAAGGGGTCAATGTTGTGCAGGCAGTCTGTCCTATAGAAAAATAATTGTAAAGATTTGGCATTTCTGTGAGAGGTAATGAAATATTTAATATATACTGAAGGATCGTGCTGATGTTGTTTAAGAGGAACAAAAAACACTGCATTGCAAACTACCTATTGTTCCTCTTTGGTTTAGGGGGAGAGGAGGAAGTAAGCAGTAGATATCGTTCGTCTATACGCGCTCCTCATTTCTTTGAGAGGGTTTGGAAACGCATCTTTTCAATSAGGCAGAATGGGTTCTGGGTTTTCTTTTGCCTCTCCCCCCCCAAAAAAAAGATACAATAAATAAAGCAATTGAACATCTAAATGCCCCTGTTCTGGCAGCATTGCTAGCATTGCACTTCCCATGCATTTTACTCTTGCAAAGACAAAGTGGGCTGATGGTTACTGGGTTTTTTTTGGGCCCTCAAACCCTGCCATGCACCTCTCACAGGTGCAGCCCTGAAGTCATCCAGGCACTTTCTCTGAAATTCCCTACATTTACTCTGACCATAAGTTTGTTTAAACACAGAGAAAAGGAAGAGAAGAACAGGGTTCAAGTTATCACTATTGCCTCTGCAGTGATAGTGTCAAGTTGTCACATGGTTCAGGTGAAATTTCTGTTTCAGGAAAGCACAGTGTTTAATCCGAGTTAGTTTGCAAACAGCTCCACAACAGCTTTTTGCAGAAGACTATGCACTGCAAGAAGTCTGAASAGAACAGCTTTTATTTTGAATCCAATTTGCCTTTTAAATTCAGTATTTTTCTTAGCTTTAGAACTCTGCTAAGGGCTCTGTCTTCTAGCTAGGGCAGGGCAATGAAAATTGGTGTTTTAATTCCACTTCATCACTTTTTGAGCAAGTCATTTGAATCCTCTGAGACTCAGGTTATGGCTCTAGGAAATGTAACAGTAATGCATTGCTGAAGGTAATTCACAGAGGTAATATTAGGTTTAATGTCCCTAGAGCATCTCCAGATCCCAAAGGGAAGGTGCTGGTAATAAAGACAAAATACTGTTTGCTTGTAAACTCTGACATAATAGCAACAGCTGTGTGAATCAAGCTTCTTTGCAATAGCTGCAGTGTAATACAGGTGAAGGCACTCTGCTTGCTGACAAACTTTTGTTATAGCAAGATGGTAATTTGGGACAATATGGTCTTTGCTGCATTTGGAAAGCATTGCCTGCAGGTAGGGGGTGTATGTTTTTGAAACCCCAGACAGATAACTGGGATTTCTAGTATGCTGCAGCTGCTGTAGCTTTAAGCAGTATTTCTGAAAGCTTGCAACTGAAATAATCCTAATATATAGAAAAATGCATTTCCTACCTCAGTTTTTAATTTAACAGCTAATGGCAGAGTGAAAAAAATGAATAAAACAAATAAGCATAGTAGTGAGTAATAATAGGTATATATAATTTGTTTTCTTGTTTGTCTCTTCAGTGTTTTTATTTTCAAATTAATATAAGACTACCTCAGGTTCACCATGGCTACAGTTATGAGTCTAACYGGTGACTGATAAGAGAATGTTTTCCTGCCTTAGCTACATATGAAGACCCTGATGGCTGCTCTTGAGAGTAACTAGCCTATCACACGGTTTCCATTTTAACATCATCTGGTTTTAGCTGCTGCTCATTTTAGCTCATATTACCTTTCATTTAAAAAGAAAAAACCAAAAAATCTTTGTGCTTTGCATGCAAACATCTACTGATATTTTTAGTTCTATATATGTATTATGTTAAAGCATATTAAAATATTATTTAAATGATAAATTGAAGCTTTGGAAATGTAAATAGCACTAAATTTACAGTTGCCTTCAGCTGTTTTTCCTCCTGGACTACCAGGCTTTGTTCAAAACAGACCACCAGTGGTGTGAAACGTTTTATGATCTTTGATTTTATGAATGTACACTGATGGAATGTGGAGAGTTAAGGTCCATATCATAAATATCATAAATCTGAAACTTAGCATTTCACTGCTGTATTTTCCAAGTATGACTAAATTTGTTGGTATAGCTTCTTTATTTGTGATTTCTTGCTTTTTACTCCCTGCTGATAACCGGGACCGGGGTACCTGGGGATGAGCTCTGCCAGTGGGGTGCGAACCCAGGTGCCTGCAGCCCCCAAAGGGCTGCTGATGCCAGCAGGTGCTTGCTGCAGCTCTGTCTAGAGGTGCAGAAGGCACTGCAGACTCTCCCCTGGCTCAGGGAAATGCATGCTCAGTGCCTTGCTGCATGGGTAGCTGTATGCTGAGGGGATAAAGTGCTTTCTCTCCTTGGGACTTAGGCTGGAGCGCTAGCCTTACAGCTGCCTGGCAGAGAGAGGAGGAACTGCAGAGAAGAGGCTGGGAAAAGACCGAGAGAAATCTAGTCACTGTGTTGATCTTGTAGCAGACTTTTGACAGATTGCCAAACTTTTCCAAAAGGTACACAGGGAAAAGAAGAGAAACAGTAAAATTAAAATAGAATATTTTTGAATGGAATTTCACAGGACAAAGAAAAAGTCATTTCTAAAACCCAAGAGRTTTCTGCGTGCCTGAAAACAGTGGAGTCTTCTTATTGGAAATTTGCCAGATTATTTTAAATGAAAAGTGTTGAAAAAAGCTGAATAGTGAGTTGCTATTAATTCTACCTATATTTTTATATTTGCGGTTTTATTTGTAGACTGCTATCTAGAAGATGTCAAGTAAGTGAGAGTAGGAATATCATAAGTAAACAGCAAAAAAAATGAAACTTGTCTAGTGGCTTCTGCTGGCCCTCTCATTCCTTTTATGGGTGGGGGAGACATAGCTCTTGCAAGGTACCAAAACCAGAAAGAATTACCTAGGATATTTATCAAGACCAGCCAGAAACTGGAAATTCACATTCAGGTAAATTGTAAATTCTCTGAAAATGCTCTGAATTCCGAACAGCACGGACAGAACACTTCAGATTTATTCATATATACTATGGAGTTTATTTTCTAAATGGCTTCTGACTATCTTCAGCTGGGCTTTCTGCAGAAAGTCATCTTAGTCACTTTAAAAATCCTTTATCAAGTATTTACTTCAAAGCATAGCAACTCAGAAACCTGCTCACCATAAATTCGGCATGCTCGGCACTCATCACTGAGTTTGCCTGTTTTCCTTGAATGATGTTAGCAACACTTTCATACTGTGCAGGGTTGAGTTAGTGAGGCTTATGTACAGGCTTGCTGTATTTCTAAAGAGTGTTTTAATAAAGTATTTAGAAAACTGCCTAAGAGAGGATGCACAGCCTACACCACAGAAGATAGAAATTACATTCACAAGACTCCCAGAATTACCACATACARATCCTGGAGATAAATCCAGTCTACCCCCAAATTGCTATATTTAACATGCATTAAGCATCCTGCATACATCTAGCTATATTTGCATGAAGTTACTGTACAAGAGGATCTAACATGCCCTGAGCGTAAAAGTTCTACTTCTGTCTTAATAAAACACAAACTTCTGTCCTAGGTCTTTTCCAACCCTGAAATAATGGGTTATGGTTTGTTCTGTTGCCCTCACCAGCCCCCCCCCCCATTTTTTTTGCTTCATTTTAACCAAAGAAAAAAGAAGAGATAACAGGCCTGGCATAGCTAATAATTAGTGTCCAGCTGTGCAGCCTTACTCAGAGAAACACTTCTTGCYTTTAATAAGTATGGGATGCCACTCAGAATGAGGACTTGAACTAATTTAGTTACATCTTGGTGGTTCTTCAATTTTAGGATGCATTCTTTTTGGTTGCATATACACTGCTAGATAGAAGCTTCCTCTACGCCCTGGAGTTGTCCTCCCTTGTTTATGCTCTTATCTTTTTCTTCTGTTAGAGACACTGTGTGCATAGGGATCAGCATCCACAGGTTTTGTAAAATAGGTGGATCAGAGTTCCTGGGGAGGATATAGACACCGTTTATACTTGTTTTTAGAAAAATTGCCAGGATTATCTTGCACTCAGTTTTAATGGCYATTAGTTCTGTAGGTCTGCACGAGGATTTCTAAAATCTGTAGAGTCAGATCTACTGAAAAGAAGCATGAAGTTAATGCAATCTGGCCTTGGGGAGTCCACCAGCAGCAAAAGGAAGGAAATCGCTGCAAACCACCCCTTTGTTATCTGCTCTTTAAAAATTCTAGTTCCCAGTATAGGATTGGTCAGAGCTCATTTTGGCTGTTGTCTTACAGAATGAGCCTACTGAGAACCATTAGCCTGATATTAAAATTATTCTGAAGAAATTGAAATTAGATGTTTCATCTCCAGTTTAATTTCTCTGCTTACACTAATTATACAAATCTTTTTTCCAATGAAGTATTGGAATCAAATTTTCTAATGCAGTTTTGTTAAAATATACTATTATCTAAGTTAAAGTTGAACTGAATAACTTTATAAATATAGGGCATCTAAATGTGAGGTTATATATCCATGTTGAAAGTCTTTACAGCATTTTTATTAATTAGCAGTGTATAGGGCTAATATATGGAAGAGTTTAAGTCAACTGTGCTTTAGAAAGTAGTACTCAACAGTAGAGWAGCAAACCCAGAGCCCCTGCTTTCATAACCTGGTCTGCTGGTAAAGTGTCCTAGAGGATCTGTGTTCCGCTAGCCCCCAAAAGAGACCATCAAAAAAGGCAGAGTTATTTCTTTTTCAAAAAAGTAGACCACGTAAATAGTAGTTATGTTATACTGGATATAGAGGAAAAATACCAGGTGCTGATTTAAGGAAGCAAAACTTGTGTAGGAAGTTTGTCAAGGAAAGTTGAAGGAGACTGAAAGACAAATACTTGAACTGTGGCAGAAAGACTGGAAGTAGATGAAAAACCTGAGAAGGAAGAAGCTCAGAAGAGAAACACTCTTTTACAATACAGTAAGGATTTCAGAGCAAGGCCAATAAAGCTCCAAGGTTCATCTGTAAGTTACAAAAGCAGGGCTGAAAAGATCATTTAACTGTAGAGAAGCATGCAGCAGTACAACATGATTGCAGCCAAAAGAACTGAACAATACCCCCAAATGCCACAATCCTCTCAAACCTCCACTAACTATGTTGGAAAAAAAAAACAACCAAAAACAAACAAAAAAAACATGTCATATAAGATCGCTTTTTCACCTGCCCATAGTAGGCTGTTCAGTCTGTGAATTCTGTATGTAYGTAAAACAGTTCTTTAAACACAGCCAGGAAATGTTGCAGTGGGTATTTCACTTTACTGCCATGTTTACGATTGTGTACCATTTCTCATTTTTAATGTTAATTTAATTGGTCTTTCTGTGTAGAAAGAAAGTAGAGAAGGTATCTTTCTAGAAGGGTAGAGGATGTGAAACATTAACAGTTTTGTTAAGCCTCTCTGCAGCTGTCTGGGATTAGGTGCAAGAAATCCCAGAAGCAGCTAATGGCTCCATAACAAGCCTCCATTGAAATAAACTCCCACTGTAAAGCACAGCAGAAATTGGTTCCTCTATACATACTCTTATTTACAACCCTAGAAGAATGCAGTGCATGTTTTCTGGAAGTTCGTTTCCTTTTCTCAGCATTTTGAATTAGAGCAGGGAAACTAAGRAAAATAAAAATGTTGTCAAAAGCAAAACATTTTTAAATTGAGAGCCCTACGCAACTTTGGCTGCCTGGTTCTTGACCCTGACAGTGTGGGTGGAGCTGCATAGCAGTGCTCTGTAAAGTTGGAAAATGCATTTAGGAGCAATACAGAAGCACAGCTTGGTCACTGCGACAGGGGATTGGAGCTAGCAGGAGCAGGAGGCACCTTGCAGCCAGCACAGCTACTGACCCGCTGACCCAGCTGAAGCTTGTAACGATGAAGCGCCTCTGGATCCAGCAGACTGTCATCACTACCCTTATCTTTCATGCTGCAGAGGATATTGGAGTAGTACTAGATAGAAATCCAGCATTTTCTCCAATTTCAAGAGCAATCTCAATAACTGATAAGTGAGTATTAGCTACATAATTTATAGTATAATGAATTTCTTTAGAAAATTAGAACAAGTATTAATCCCTCCAGTTGGTAATTCAGATTTCTGCATTGTGGTTTGAGCAGGAGAATGCCTGATGAAAATTGGTATCTGTTCTGTGTTTTGAAAAATGTCAGTAAATTATTGCAAGCACCCTGACAGGAAACAGCACCTTGCTGTGTGACATGAGACAATACGGGGGATGGGAGCGGGGAGAACAGAGTGATTTTAGGTTTCAGAAGATTCACATTATACTAAACCTGAAGTATCTTCCTAGGAAACTCAAGGTAATTTGCAGAAGAGGAATAAAACCAGGCTATTTTGGCTGTTCTGATATTTGAATTTATGTAATACAGCTGATTATTTCCTTGACTAAGCACATGTGCACTCTTAAGCAGACAGGCTAGATTAGCTGGAAAACCCATTTGAGAGCTGTTCTCTGCATCTTTCTATCATGCCAGTGCTAGGCACATTCGAGAGGGATCCCCTTTGCTGTTCTTGGTTATCGTGCACACGCTAGACTGTTTCCAGGCTGCTAGACAGTTTCAGGGTGAATCTAAAGCTCATCCTTTGCACWGCCTCTGCAGTGCACGTGCTGCACTTCAGCTCACGCCCACCAGCCACTGCTGTCAGTAGGGATCTTCTCACGGTCCYGGACCCTCGGCCCGGCCCTCTCTCTCAGCTGCCGTCACAGCCCTGCGTTCCACTGAGCCTCATGCTTTTGGCTTGGAAAATACAAGTGGCTTCCTGCAATGCGCTCCAGCATTTAAAAAAAACAATCTTAGCATGGAGATTTCTTTCAGGTAAGTAACACGTATGCACAGGCAAATACTAGAATTTGTAAAGGATATTACTGTAGTGCTATCAGTAAAGGCAGTTTGGTGGCCTAATGCTGAACTCTGAGCCTTACAGGATGCAGGTAGAAAAATGCTGTTGGGCTGGCTGGCACAGGGTGTCATGTCCGCATGCTGTAGGAAAAGCTCACTCATGAGCACTGAGCCCCAGCCCTGTGCCTTTCAGATGCTTTGTGTGCCTTCAGGTACAGGGGAAGCCTCAGTGTGTGATCACAGTCCATTGCCTCCCCCCGGACCCCTGCGTAAGCCTTAGTAACTGTGGCCAGCATCTCTGGAGGCTGGGAGAGACTGAGGACATGGCAGACGAGTTCTCTGTTCATGACCAGAAATAACTTCATCAGTTAAGGCAGATGAGAAGTGTCWGTAGTTCTTTCCTGCATCAAAAACATCTATTTTGTAGCACTTTTTCTTATGTTCTAAATGTGTTTTTATCATGCGCTTTCTTGTTCCTGACCTGTTCATACAAGTTACTTGCAGAGTTGTCTTGCTTGTGAGCAGTTTTTGCAGTCTGTGTAGAGCTTTGCAGTGTCCTGACTAGATTGCTACTTTAATCCAGATTAAAATCAGTTTTCTTTTTATCACAGTCATAGCATAGAAGCATTTCTAGTTTGCAGTAAKGAAAACCAAATCAGAAGCAGCCCTGGTGGAGAGCAGAGCAGGTGGTCTGAGTTGCTTGTAATTGGCTCTAGAGCAAGAACTGGTGGCTAGTTTATGCAAGGGGCTGATAGGAGGCAYGTTGGTCATGTTCAGAGAGTCTTGCAAGTCTCCTAGCTCTGCTCARTTACAAGGATCAGGTAATCACTTGGAGTTGTCTCCTCCTTTGATTTTTCCTATTTAAGCTTCACTTCAGATATATTGTTCTCTTAAAAGCTTTGTTTCAAGACCAACTCTGAGCACAAGATACCAGTAACTAAGAAAAACACCATATATTGGGTTTCTTTCATGTCTCCTCCTGCAACTAATGTGCATCTCTGTTCTTGTGACCCAGAATGTGCAATACTTCCCTGTTTCAGGGAGCACTTGTATGTGCTGCATGGTTCCCTTGCCATCAGCCAGAGATGTATGGGAATACCAGATGTCATAAGTGAGAGAGCATATTTCTTGGGTGTTTTTTGTGATACTTGAAATTCTAGAGATCTGTGAGGCTTCAGAACATGATGGCAGGATATTTTGGTTAATTCCATAACGCATAAGAAATTAATCTCTGTATAGCTCCTTTTTCAATACTGATCTTCCTGCTCTTTGTGCATGCCCTCACATATGATCTGTTAAACTAGTTATGTCAAAACAATCTTGCTGCTGGCTGAGATGCATCTGTCTCATGCCTCTAGTAAAGGGTACAGCCAYGGGTGCGGTGCGCTTTGGAAGCGCAGCTCTGTATAAGGGAATCATTAATCTGATTCCTAAGTGGAAGGTGCCACCTCCACTCACTTTCTCACTTGAGTCACTGCATGCATCTGAGACTGGCCATAGGACTTAATGCAGTACACATTATATGCTTAAAGAATGTTGTTTCCCCGTATTCAGCTTCCATAAACACAGCAGATCACAATTGTCAAAATTTTCTAGAATTATGCTTTCTTCATCTTGAAGATGCTTGATAAAACTTATATAACCAGATGTAGTTAAAACTGAGTATTTAGACAAATTATGTAATTTAAAGCAGTACAGGTATTTGTTGTTGGAAAGAACTAATAAGCATTTATTGTAAGTGTATCTGTGTTTTTCCTGGAATGAAGGTTAAATTGTTTGAAAGCCATGTTTGGTTTAAACACTAGGAGAYAGGTAATGGCTTCCAACTAGGGAGAGCTACTGAACTCATGAGCARTCCAGGTTCTTACTACATAACTTTTGTTTGTAGCAGTGGATTATCCTTATTTAGTGCCTGATGTGACTGCCAAGTTAATAGACATTCTTTCCCTTTAGCTTTGGTAAGGGCAGATCAGACTCTAAATGTATGTTATACATTATACACTGCAGAACTGCCTAAGCTGAAAATTGAAAAATTCTGGTGTTTATTGCATGGGAATCAAAGTAGACTCCTTGCTGGCAAGGAAAAAAAGGAAGACTAATTTCAAGGRTCAGGATTAATTTTCTGTCAAATTGACAGAAAAGCTCCTACACTGGAATACATTAAGCACAAATGTAGCCATGTCTATCTTATTTCAGTGTTCAAGTTCCTATTTTGATTCCATAGTTCCATAACAGGAGCATTAAAAAGAAGTCATCTATGAATCAGTTTTAAGTATCTACAAATATATATTTTACCAAAAGAAGTTTCCCATTAACATCACTGATCTTTGCCAGTGACCTTTTCCTGAATGTGTTTTTCTCATCTCCCCTACAGTAATTGCTTAGAAATGATTGTCATATAAGGAGCCAGCTATGGCAAACCGGAAGCRTCAAAGCACTGCTGCCACCATGCTGGATCACAGGGTGCGAGCTTGCCCTACTTCCTCTCACAGCAGGGAGCCTGAAAACGAGGAGAGCGACCTTCCTATTGAAAATTACACAGCAAAGGAGGCAGAGCTCACAACCCTGGGACAAGGAAGTCCTGCTCCTGTGCACCACGAGTGCAATGATCATAGTGGAGATGGTGACTCCAGCTCTGACTATGTGAACAACACCTCTGAGGAGGAGGACTATGATGAAGGCTTGCCAGAAGAGGAGGAAGGTATCACATACTACATTAGATACTGTCCAGAGGATGACAGTTACCTGGAAGGAATGGACTGCAATGGGGAAGAGTATGCTCCCCATGAAGAKCACCATGTTGAAACAGATGAGTGTCAGGAAGCTGTAGAAGAATGGGCTGAAAGTAAAATCCAGCACCAAGATGAAAATGAGGTGACAGATAGGCAAGAGTGGCAGGAAGGTCAAGATAATGGTGTTCAGATTTTGGAGGATGAAGTGTCTTCCCTGGAGATTCAAGACCAAGAAGAAAACATACAATATTGTCAAAGTGAAGGTGGCTATCCGGACTATTACCCAGCAGAGGCTAATGGAAATTCACAGGGAATATCACCATACCACTCTAGAAAAGATGATGCAGAGCTGGAAGAGCAGGAAGAGGACATTGATCAGATTGTAGCAGAAATCAAAATGAGTATGAGCATGAGCAGCATTAATAGCACAGCTGAAATGAGTCCAGAGCACACTGGGACCGAAAGCTTGCCACATGATTATAAGGACACTTGTCCCAAAGGAGAAGCCATTCACAGTGCTAACAGGCATGAGGGGAGGCCAAAATCACTGAATATCCCATCTGCCTCAAAGCACAGCGGGGACGTGCCTAGAGGCTTTAAAACGAAGTCGAGAACTCCTGAGGACAGACAGAAGTGGCCACAGGAGCAGGTACGAGGTTCTGTTTATGCACACTGTCAGAGGCACTATGCAAACATTATAATAGTTACYTATTTCTAATAGAAACCCAGAGCAATACCTTTTTTCTGAAAAATATAATTATGTAACTTTAGAATGCAGTAGACTTTAAAAAAACTGCTGAATGTAGTCAAGTTAGGTAAAGAAGAGCTAGGAAAGAGGTGTCAGCAGTCAGAGGTATCAGTAGTCATACACCTAAGTGAATTACTGTAATTTCTATAAACAAAGTATTCCAGATACATGAGGCAAAACTGGCTTATTTGTATTGTTTGCCCATGTGCAACTTTTCTGTAGTTACACCCTACAGAAGGTGTTACACCTTAAAGTTGAAGGTGAGCACTGAGATAGTTGAGGAAATTTCCAGTAARGGCTCCTCTTCTGTTGCCTGTAGCAAGTTGCCTTTAATTCCTTTTATTTACAATAGAAAGCATACCAAGGCTAGGTGCTGTGTRTATTAAAAGCAACTGCAAGAGGTGCCTGCACATTATTGTGTTTTTGTACKAGGTTGGCATATCTTTTCCTTGACAGCCACTAACAATATTTGCTACAGCTAAAAACAACAAAATCATTTAACAAGTGTAGATGGGAGTCTCCCAGCTGCCCTGCTGCATTTAACTGTGCTGCTGCTTAATCTCAGTGAAAGCTAAAATGACAATTCTGCCTAGGTCAGAAAACATTATGCTGGGCTTTTTGGTGAACAAACATTTTTATATTTGCATCATCTCACTGTGCTAAAAAGAAAGTTACCTTACAAGTACAATGCAAGTAAGAAAGCTTTGCTAAACTTAATAGTTTCAAGATTTTGCTGTCATAAATATGAGGAAAGAATAAACTGGTTCCATTGACACTTGAAAACATTATGGAAACATGTYTGCTGTTAATCAGCAATTTGGATTATATTAATCAAATTTACAGCAAAGATACAATTTCAGGATGTTCAAGAGCAAATGTGAAATGGGTGCATTTTATTGTTAGTCGTATTTAAAACCTAAGTAGGAGAACTGTAGGCTAACGCTAGGGCAGTAATACCTTATTTAAATGATCTCTCTGGATCGATTTGGTAGATGTAATCTGGAAGGTTAATTTTAGAAAAAGTTTAAGGATCTTTTGTAGAAATATTTGGATTTTTGAGAAAACAAGTACTGCATGCAAAGTGGAGTATATATTCCTTCTCAACATGTGCAATTATTTTTGCTGAGAACTAGAAAGGCAAAGCACAGAAAGAAGATAAAAAAATACAAGCTTTATTTGTACCAAAAGTACTGTTAAGCAATTTTATCACAGAAATGGTGTAGATGCTAGTTTAAGCCATACATGATATTTTCCTGTTCTGTTGCGTGCCAGCTAGAGTAATTTGGGACTTAAGCACTAGCTTCAGAAGCGCTCAAGTTGAAGGCGCTTACTTCTTTAGAGACACAGCTAATTCTGTTTGCCTTAAGGTCAGAGATTGAAGTTTCAATTTTGCATCACTATGTGTAAGCAAAGCCCAATTATTCTCAAGTAATATACAGGTAAATAGTAATTATTTTTATAATAGAGATGTGCCTAGAAGAGGTAAAGTGCATAGCATGTATTGAAATGGTCRATTAGTAAATATGCGTTTTTTGTCATTGAAGTGCTTTATAAAGTTCCTGTTTTTACTTAATTAAAGCTATCRCTAAAAATAAATTTAAGTACCCTATGGTTAATACCTTAAAGATAAATTAGTGTAAATGATTCTATTAAAAATTGACATGAAGATTTTTRGATTCCTCTGAAAAACAATACAAGGAAAACCTTAATATTTAAGTATATGGTGATGAAACAGGTCAACTTTTATTATAGTCATGAACAAAAAAGCTTATTAAGGCAGGTGGGATAGCTGCATAAATTTCAGATCCTTACAGGAAGCTTTAAATACCCATTTCTAAGTTCCATTTTCAAAAATATACTTGGAACCAGACTGTAACTGTTACTAAGTTTAATGACTGTCTGCTGGCATAATTGTGTTAGCTTGCATGAATTAGGGTTGATGATCTTGCCTGCTTTCGATAGTTAGCGGTTACTGACTGGAAGAGAAGAGTCTGGCTGGGATTTCCCCCCCAAGACAGCAATGAACCAGCTTTCTGGTGCAGCACTTCCATTGCTGTTCTGGGAACACCACTGCTCCCAAGTTCTGGGAGCATATGAAGAGTTAAAGGAGCACTTGAATGAGAAATCTAGGTAGTAAATTCATCTATGCCTGAGTAAGAAATTTTTATTTTCCTTAAATGATTGCTTATAGAATTCAAAATAAACTTTGGTTTCAGCATCCCGGGTTTGAGCTGAATTGCACTGTACCTTTATTGCTCATGTCAGCCTGTGAACAAGGGGGACCTGTACAAGTGCCACTGGTCTGAAAACAAACCAAGGACCTAGGTACTGAGGCTGAGCTGCCTTTGTGAGCTTTAAGTGCTTTTTCTAGGCAGTCTTGGGCCAATGCTTTATTTTTTTTTTTAAATAGTGGAAAGTGTGCTGCTGCAGTTGGTGGGTATTATTGGGCAGGCACACACTTTTTAGAGTCACTGTTCATAAAAACCCACAAGCCATTGCCTGTAAGGGACAGAGCATTGAACAAATACACAGTATTTCATTCCTTTCTTCGAGTACAAGGAGAGRGATGAGAAAATTTCTCAACCAGTGATATGGTGGTACAGGTCTCCATTTCAACTAATCAAAGTGATGAGCCAGCTGGGTCACAAGATATACTATTAGAAATATATATAAAAAAGAGCTAGGGCAGAGCTGCTGGCTGTGGGTGGTTTCACTGAAGACRGGACTACGTAGGGCTGCAACGTGTAAAGGTATGAGGCAACACTCATTACAGGGCTACAGGGGCTCACAAAAAGGGACATGAGGGGAYTCCCCCGAGGTACCAGGGGTAAGAGGAAGATTGAAAAGCAAGTCAGATAATCTTTGCAAACATTTCTTGAATATATACATCTGAAGACTGGCTCCATCCTGCACTGTCTGAACAGCAGCTGCTGTGGGTTGCTCATCTTCCTTAACTCTAAAGTCATGCTCATTGGAGGACAGATTAGCATATACTAGGACATATTACTTCTATGTGCAGTATCCATTTCTGCCAAAATGACTTTTGTACTTCACATGTCCTTAAGTGTCCTTAACAGAAGTGTGGCTGGACCTTTAAGATGTGTGGAATCCCACAGAAGGGAGATAAAGCACAGAGGGTTATCTGTTTTGATCTGGGGCACTCCCTTCCTTCGGTGTTTACTATAAAATGTCTAAGGGACAGATTTGTTCAGCACACTATCTAAACRAACCTATGTCTCATTTGGGAGAATGTCATAGTCATTGTCATTATCTTAATTACARGAATTAAAGGTCTGAATACAGCAAAAGAGGAGAACTGCAGAGCCACTGCAAGTAGATTTGCATGCCAGACTTGTTTGCAGAGGTTTGCCTAGAAGGTTCTTGGTTTTGTCTTCCTCAGAGATTTTGCCCTTGCTGCAAGTGTGCATTGCATGGCACAGAGCAGCAGGAGCACAACAAAGTGCTGGCTTGTCTAGGGAGCACCTCACYGCCCAAGCAAGTCTACTTTTACACATCTAAATGCTTTTCAATTAAGCAAACTCCCGAGTATGTTTATTCTCTTCTGCCCTCTTCACACCAATCCATTTGAGTTACATATTTTTAAAGCGCTGATACTCAGCCTTGACCTGCACATTTTTGGAAAACAAAACAAAAAACAAAAAAAAGAGGAAAAGACAACAACAAAGAAACACAGCAATCTGCCCTTATCACTGCTGAGGAGGAGCCTAGCAGGAAGCCTGTGTTTCCATTACATGGCCTATTACACATGGATCCTCATTGCTTCCTATTTCTCAATTGTATTTTCACATCACTGGCACATCTGAGAAGATACGCAGGTACTGTTASACAAACCAGAGGGGCCCCAGCACATCCTGCACTACTCATCCACCTGCTTCCATGAGCATCATACAGACCATGCCTTTCCCCCTTCAAGTGGGCATTCAGAGACAAACTAAATAGCAACAGTTTTCGTGAAGTATTCCACTAGGCTCTTTTGAGTCTCAGCTTGTTCTCCAGTAGCCGTGCCAGTTTCACAGTGCTCTTTCTGCCCTTTGTTTGCCCAAGCACTAGTGGAGCTCAGTATTTTGACCAAAATATTTTGAGGCTTATTCATTTTGCTTGGCATATAATAATTCCAGAGTCCAAATAAAGGAGTCTTTTGTCAGTAAAATGTGGAACAGGACAAATAGGAGCATAGATAAACCATGACATTTACAGCTGATAACTAGACACTTTAGACAAAGCAAGCTTACAGCCTGAGAATTTGGCTTTCTATARATTCAATCACAGAGTATTAGTGGATGCATTTGAAAGTATTTACAGAAGACACACAGAGTGCAAATAAAAGGTATTAAAAGCAAAACAAAAAAAATGTTATATTCTTCAGTGTATTTTAGCCAGCTGCTAAATAGAAATATTAGATAGTTCTTAATACAGACTGAACCACCCCAAACTTAGCAAATATAAGTAGTTGCTTGCTCATTTAGTCATTTTTAGCTTTCTTGGACAAAAAAAATCAGTTGGGGGGGGGACACACACACAAAAAGCCACCCACACCACACACAACTATGCTAACAGGCAGAGTCACAGGTTTTTAGCAATAAGCTCCTGACAGAAGACAATTAAAATTGTATTATAAAAAAAAGGCTCTTATCTAACAAGAAAATACTTAAAGAATTGAGGTAGCAAATAGGATCTAATGTTTCATCAAAAGCAGTCTATTTTTATCTCTAGCATTAATGATGCTTTTTGGTTTTGTTTTCTATGAAGACCTTTGCGTAGAGAAGGAGTATTCAATAGTGGTGTAGACACACTCAAATCACGAAGGGCACAGAAAGAATGAAATCCAGTATTCAAGAACCATTAGTTCGCATTCATGCTCATTCGCTAAATGTACATTTTATGGCAAATGCATTTTGCATCTTCTCATGACAGCAGCTACTTGGTCTACTGTGTTTGCAGGACAGAGCACAACATGCATATTTGCACGTCACATATTCAYTGCACTCTGTAGACCGTTGCCTTTTTCTTCTGTTTCTTAACTTTGAGATAAGGAATTTGGTGGCAGAGAGCAAATGACAAACCCATTTTAATAAGCCAGGCTGATGGAGCATCCTAGTGAGTTCTGAGTAGGAATACAGTTTCTGTAAGCCCCTGAAGTGTGAAAAATGACTGTATTAAGATTTTAAAAWTTGAATTGCCTCTGCTGGGTCAGTATTGAGGCAAAGTGTTAATTTCTCCTTAAACTACATGATTTAAGGATAGATCATTTTTGAAGGGAAATTCTGTGAGGAATTTTACACAAAGGGTATGATATGGCCAGGTTTAATTCAAAGACAGTTTAAACCATCAAGGCTTTAAGTGCCTTGTTTGAGGATAGATAGCCATCAGTTCTCATGTACTGAGGTTAAGTATTTGTTATGGGGTCCATTTGAAATTAAATCCTTTATCAGTAAAGTTTTCACTGTGACAATAATGAGAAGAAAACACCACGTATGTACTGTCATGCCGGCTTCCCTCTGTACAAGCAGGGATGTTAGGGTAGGGATCCCTCTCATCTTTCCTGTACCTCATGTCCRAAACAGGTACCACTAGCTTTTCTTGCTCAGTAGCAAAGACATCGACAGCACTGCRGGTCTACAAAATAGAAGAAAAATAGGAAGAACCTGCAAATTTATTGTCCAAAATTTTAGATYCCGATCCTTGGTTTCCAGAATAAGGAAGCAATTCCCATCTTATAAAGAYGAGTTTTGGCTTTTGAAGAGCATGTATTTACTACTAGTATCTAATAAAATAAAGTGCCTTCATATATCCACTCATATTTTACTCTGCACCAGACCTACACAGTGTAACAGAAATCACTGACTATCTTTAATGGAATTTTTAAAGATTAAATTCACTCTAGATATTTCCATTTCAAAAATAGAAGTGCCAGAAAGTATCTAATAAAATGATTTGGAACGTTTCCCCCCCCTTGGATAATGCATTTAATAATAAAAGATAATAAGAAAAGCATTTCTGACTAATCACACAGAAAATCTCTTTCAGGAAGCTTAGGGCAGAAAGCAGTGTTCTGCATCACATCCACCTACATAAAGAGGTACCATCGAGCACAGCAGTTTTTCCTCACAAGTCTTATCAAGGCYAGTTCTCAACTTTAAATATATGCAAGGAGAAAGAAACCCTTAATTTTTTAAATGAACAGTTTTAATATTCATTGAAGTTGGAGAGAATRTTGAAGTTCTTTTTTAGAATGCTTAGAGCTTCAAGCTTACTTTTATTTCTTCTGTTTTGGTAATGCTAGTTCCATACCCTAACTGACTTGCTTGAAACTTTCTTTCTACTAATAATTTGTCCTGTACTTCTGAGATGTGTCTGCACCTCAAATTAACACAAGTACTGAAATCTCTGCAAGTTAGTGAGATTCAAAGCCTGGCCATTCCTTACTGTGATTAAAACCAAAAATCCTTCAGCTAATGAAAAACCACCCTGATCTGATATACATTTATAAATGTATTTGCTGCCTCAGKTTGATCCCACTGATGATAGCACCTTACTGCTGATATGATAACCAATGCAGCAGCTCAATAAGGGTGTATTAAGGAGTTCTTTACACACATCTCCAGCATCCACAAAAGAAGTTATTTCAGTCATATAGTCTAATAGAAAKAGTATCACTATCATAAAAAGTTGTTGCCAGGTTGCCACCTCCTGATTCAAGAAAATAACTTATTGCACTTTGACATTTTTCTAGAAACATGTTATTTGGAAACATATTTAAATATATCAGCAGAAAACAAATTGTCTTTAGAAATCCATGCTAAAGATTACAGAGGCTGAAGTTGGAAACTGAAGTCTTGTCCTTAAATGACAAATCTAGCATTGCCATCTACTCCACCCTTGTGCCAAAGGGAGGAGCAGCAAACCAGCTTTAGGCCTGTGGGTTTACTCATGGACCAGGTAACTCCATGATCCAGCCAAGCTCTCACTAGAGCCTACCCAGAACATTTCTCTTCCAAAAACCAAAGTAATCTTTCAAGCAGATGTCAGCATATATAAACATGTAGATTGGATTCTGAGCACATTATTTCATAAAATGAACAGCATCTCTTGGAAGAAGATTGGCACACTCATGTTATAAACCTATAGTAAAACCTGASCACACCTCTGAGCCAGACTCAGTGCTCACTTTATCAACTCTACCCAAAGGACTAGCAACTMTGAAAAGAAGAAAAAAACAAAACAAAAAAAAGCCCAACCACCTAACCTCATCTTTTTGTTTCCATCAAACAAATCATACCCCAAATAAGTAGGCAACCAACCTGCTGGTTTGCAGCAGAAGTTCTCCAGGAGGGAAGGGAACTTCCTCAGGCTGGGCATCACAACCAACCCAGCAGCTGAAGTCAAAATCTCAAGACACAGCTGTAGGGAGAACCACACTGCAGAAGTAAACCACTCATTGCCTGCAAAGCAGGTGTTAAATAGCTCGGAGCAGCAAGCAGCTGGGTAAGGATCTGCAGCTGGGGGGATCTGAACCTGGGAGAGGTGTGAAGGCACCTAGCTTGGGGAAGCCTAAAGACCTCCAATGACCTTCAATACCTAAATGTGACGTTGGCAGCTGTTCCCAGGGCTTGCTCAGGAGCATAYATGTTCCTAACACTAGCACCATCAGCATTTTGGTAGTCCTTGAGTATCTCCTATTCAGGCTGAGCATGATCCTGCATGGTTAGTGACAATCAAAGGGAAAAAAACAGTATGTCTTCAGTTTTTGCAACCTTACAAATATTTCTCTTAAATGTAATTTTCTAACTATTTTAACACTTATTTACAACAACAATGTAGCCTGGGAGTTCTATAAGAAAACCCGAAGAAAGCAAGCATCAATTAAGATAATTTATTTGACATTAGTCAGATCACTAGGGAGCATGAACCAGCTTCCAGCCCACACTAAATACTAAAATTTGTGCTTTCAAAAATGGAACCTGAAAAAAGGAACCTGAAAAAGTCCCTTCATCCACGTTCTAAAAGCATCTCCTTCCATGCACACGCTGGATGTGCAGCTGCATATGGGAGATGCATAGAAGTCTGCTCTGTACTTCCTGCATAATTTCTCCTCTGACATCTRTCTCAAACACCCTAAGTTTTACAAAAAGAAAAATAAGCCCTTCTTCTCCTTCTTTTTCTTCYTTTCTTCTGGAGTGGCTTGTACACAGGTGTTTCTTCAGCGTGACCATCTCAACCCTTAATTTTTAAGGAATCATTTTAACAGGCCACTTACTTGCAGGAAAAGGTTGAGCCCGGAAGGTCTCAGATTGGTCCAGCTCCCATTACTGACTCGGCCTTACTTCATGCTGCTGCTGAAGGGACATGGGAAGCAGCACACTGCAATCTAATTGGACCTCAAGGATGCAAGATTACAGTTTTTTGGAGGAAATGCTCTCAGGGACACCCACCCCTGTGAACACAGTTTTTAAGAACAAAATATTGATAGATCCACAGAGATGGAACATTTTTGTGTGTGTAGATGTGCGTGAAAGGACGGGAGGAATTCTGTGTGCCTGCAGGTCTACCTAATAGAGTGGGGCTCCTAACTACGTAGGAAACAAACAAACAAACAAACAAACAAAGAACTTTGCCATCATATACAGAAGCCAAATAGTAAGTGAAAAACATTTATGCTCTTCCTTGTAGAGGGGATATGATGGATCCCAACTCATCATGGATTCTGCAGAGACCTCTCTCATAGCCTTGCAGCCCAGCTAATACATGATTAAAACATATGTACTACACGTGTGACTAGCAAATTATAAACAAACCTGTTTATATATTCCTGAAGTCTTTCTGAAAGCAGCAATTCAAGTAAATTGCTGCTATAAATAACACAAAAATGAAATGTCATCCAAATGTTTAGTTATATTTTACATTATGACTATATGGAATTACATAGGCAACTACTCTCAGAAAGCATAAATGGTTTTATGATCCCCGGGGATTGTAAGTACATAAGCTGAATGAGTACATCTATATATAACTTCTGTGACGGAGGCATGTTTCAGTAATGCTTACAGCATGCAGGATGTGCTTATTAAACCAGTCAACCGATTCTTTCTTGATGTGCAGGTGCATTTTCAGTTCAGTCAAGTGTGTGATAATCAGCTCTGAAAGAGCTTTGAAAGTATTAAAATTCTGTTATTTATACTAGAGTTAACATATTTGCTATCACTCTTCACAAATTAATCTGTTTTCATTAGAGCCATATTATTTTACCTGCTTAAAGCGTACTTGATCTAATCCTACTATTTTAGGGAATAACTTGTCATTATTATGCTTGTATTTTTAAATGTATAGTTATTTGTTTATCCACATTAATGTATTTCACTGCACATCAACACATACTGCTCCATATTTGTTTAGCCATGAAATATAGTTAGATTTCTCTTGTGTCAAACAGAATAGCATTTATAGGTGCAAAGGRATGTAGAAAGCTTCTTAGCCATTATAACCACCTGTACCGGGCCCTCATGAGCAGTCCCCCAAGCCTTGGTACTCTGTGTATCGTACGCCAGGGAGCTTTTCCTTCCCCAAACCATGCTTATTATGGGGGTGGATTTTTGCTCTATGCAGGTTGCCTTACTGCAGGATTAGCATTACTGAGCCTCCTTCATTAGCACGTTTCGTTGAGCTGACTGAACATTACTCGGAGGAATGATTTAGCTGGAGAACAATATGCCAACTTTCTCTGATCTGTAGCTACACATTGCGTTTGAAAATCAGAAGGAAGGAGTTATGTCCGCAGGTAACTCTCATACTGACCCCTTGAAACAGTAACACTGGCTCCATGTTTTGCATTTGCACCGCAGTTGTAACTGTTAGATTAACACAAAATTTTATTTGTGAAGCCTTGCAATGGCAATGGAAGTTAGGCACTCTTCTTTCACATGTAAAGAGGAAATTGAGAAAAAAAGGAAATTGAAATGTCATAAACCGTAGAGAAAATTTGTCCCAGAATCAGCTTGATTTTCCAGCTTTCTAACAGTGGAACTCTGAGTCATGAAAACATCTCTTTCTTGGTACACACAGAGCACGCGTGGGCTCTGTGCCAGCTGCTGATGTGCTCTCAACTGAGTCGGGTTTGGGTAAGAATTCTGCCCCAAGAGTATTGGGGCTGAGTATTGGGACTAGCGTTGCATCAGTTATCAGGCTGACTCAGTGTTTTCCTTATGTAAGGTTTTATGTTTTCCTTCTTCAGAAGCTTAAAGCTGGGCTGTCAGCATCCTGTGGATTTGCTTGGCCTGAAAGGAAGGTGATACCATGAGATATCTCCCACAGATAGAAAATCCTATATATGGATTATTTTTTTCAGATTTGATGTGCCTATTCAGACTATTTCARTTTTGTCCAGTATGCAGCATAAACATATGTGAAAATTCTGACACTCTGTTTTGTAAAAAATTTGAACATATCAGTATTTGTTTTCATTTTGCATGAAAATTTTCACTGAAATGCAATCATTAGTGTAAAACTGCTACTTAATGATAATGGAAATGCCTTATTATTTATATCAAAGTAGATCTTACATTATAATTAACGAGTTTAACACTTTGATATGAATCTGATATAAGTAAAATTAAAGTAGGCTATTTTGACTGTTGCATCACATTATGGTATTTTAGTRTCTTTAATAAAAATTGGTTGCAAATAAATAACCATACAGGCAGATAAGAACAAAGCAGCTTCATGACAAACAAGTTCCATCATAAAATAATGAAGAAAATAATAGTTTCATATGTTAAAATGTTATAAAATTTTATTGGAATTTTCTGAATATAATTTAATCTTTCCCCAGAATATTTTTAGTTGTTGAAATCTATATAATTTCTTTAATTTACTCAGTTAAAATAACATTTTCTAGTGCAAAAATTCTGGCTGCCTTTGTGCCATTGACTTACCCTGAAGTCTCTGCTTTGTTTTTGGCCTTTTCAGAAAAATAAGAGTCTTTGAAAGTCTTTCTCTCTTTTCTCGTAGATGTGCAATGGTTTAGAGCAGCCAAGGAAACAGCAACGTTCTGACCTCAACGGACCAATAGATAATAATAACACACCTGAGGTAGGTACCTTAGACCGCTGGGCTGCCTGTGCCCCGGTCAGGCTTGGATGAGGGAAGGTAAGGACCTCGCCGTCGGCTCTCTCTCACACACCCATCGTTGGCTCTGTTTCTTTTCCTGAACTGGCCATAAATTCCAGCAGTGCACATTACTAAAAGCTTTGAACTGTACCCAGGACTCAGTTGCTGCCACAATCATTTCATGTAGGCATCCACAGCAGGTGCTCAAGCCTGAAATGCTCTGATGACACAAAAAAAGAGGGAGAGCGTTTCAGAAATTCTCTTTCTGGCTTACTGGAAAGTAAAAGAAGCATCAAAGAGAATCGAGTTGCTGCATTTTTGTGTGTGTGTGTGTGTGTATGTGCTTGTGTGTATGTATGTAATGTCATTATTTGAAGCCAAAGGACTGCTTGATTCTCTTTGAATAATTCCCTAGTATCAGGACATCATTCAGTGCTGAGGGCTCAAGTGAGTCACAGCTGTATGAGTGGCCTCTGTGGTAAGACGGGTCCCTGCTCGGTCAGCTGTGGAGAAGCCAGGGCAATAGGTAGCCCTGCATGTGTCACTGGAGGCTGGGCAGAGGAGACATCTAAGGATGCAGGGTGAGGTTATGCTTGAGGCTACACGAAATGAAATGAAATCCCGGCTTAAAAGGAGACGTCTGATATCGCAAAAGCATACAACGTATTTAGCCTGTAACWTTGATGAGGAGGCACTGTGGAAGCCCTGTCCCATAATGGGGAATCGGCCTCTTTCCCGGAGCTCGTAGCACCTGAGGAGTTTGCCGTACGACGAGGCTGGGCGGCTTCACCGAGCGCGGCCTGAGCGCTGCCCCAGCCCTGCTGCGTGTGGGAGTCGAGCTAGCTCCAGCTCGGGCAGCTTTTGTTCACTGACCAAGACTCGTGTTTTGCGAGGTGCTGTCCGTTGTTCTTAATCGTAATTTCGGGACATGATCAATAGGCAGTGTGGTCTGGTGCACAAACTGTGCCTGGCATTGCTCACTCGGCACTGACTTCCCGGCTCACTTGTGTTTTCTTCCCCTTCCCCTTCTGTGCCTCTGCCCTAGCTGATGTTTTATGCAGTTGTACCTACTTGAAATGCTTTGAGATTTCAGGTAAAATGTGCTATGTAACAGATTGTGCTTAATTGCTATAACATAATATGCTTTACTRTACTTTGCTATTTGTATAGTGGCTATGCAGAAATTAAGAAGTAAAGATTTTTAAAACAATTCTCAGCTGTTTAAATATAATATGAATTATACTTCAGTTCATGAAAATTATTTTGTTACATTTATAYCATATGTTATCTTTATTTCCTAGCCGACAAAGAAAGTGTCTTCATTTCCAAGTTTTGTTGATGGTAAGTTTTGCATGTTCATAGTTAAAGTAGTAAAAAACAGAAGCAAGTGCTTTAATATATTTTAAAAGAGCCAAATTCTAAAAATTAGTCACACCCAACAGAACTATTTCTGTTCAGCATATAGCATATGTAGCAGCATGTAACCCTTTCATCCCCACCTGTGGCAATGGGAGCTCGGTGGCGATAAGGAGGCAGAGCTCTGGGAAGGATTAAAGTGGGGACGGAGACAGCTACTGACTCAGAAGRGGGGACAAAGGGGACAGGGGGACCGCAGGAGAGGGGCGGTTTACGACGGTGTGTATCAGTATTTATCCGGGAAGTGCAGTGTGCAGGAGAGAGTCACTCAGCTGGTGAGAGCAGCCCTGGGTCGCCTGCAAGGGGCACCAGTATTGCAGCCTGGGGATCCCAGCTGTAGGCACAAACTGAGGGGATCTCTTCATCTAAGAAAAAAATTGGTAAACCCAAATGGAGAAAATGGGGAACATRCTTTCCTCTCTATACCAGAACCATGTGTTTACATGTTTCTTCAATTGACTATGGATCAAAGAATGTTAATGTTTTTCAGTATTTAATTAATTTAATCTGTGTCCATCTTTTCCTTGCTTTAATAAATAGGCCTAAAATATTTTTCTCCAAACAGAAAGAAAACATGTAATAGCAGTGCAGGGGAGACTGAAGAACTCTGTATGGGGAAAATACATATGATTCTTTCTRAAAGGAAATGTCTCGCCACAAACCAAGCAAAGGCAATGGGGACCTTACGGAGATCTGGCCCCTTTGACCTGCCCTGAGGCCCTCTTTTCCCTGCAATGGGAACAATAAATGAATGTTAAAAATTTGATTTCTAATGTTCACCTCGAGAAAAACTGTACTGTTATTTAGGATAATACACCTGTTTAATACATTTTTTTCCCTTATTCCCTGATCTCATCAGCTTGACTAGCAGCTTTTGTTTTCAGTCATTTCCTGCAAGAGCCAGAGCAAGTGGAAAGTTCAGAGATTGCCCTGTTTTCATAGACTGACATCTGAAGGAAATTACATATAACACTTGACGTGTACTGGCTAACAGGACCTAAATAGAGGTAAATTAAATATATTTCCCAGAGGCAGAAGAATCAAGAAAGAAAGCTGATCCTTTGTAATAAGCAGCTAGTGATTGTAGAGTGGACAACAAAGGGAAGGCAACATGACCGGAGCAATTAAAAAAAAAAAAGCTAGAAATTTTAAGTAACACAGAGCTTAGGTAAGCGCTGTTTAAGTACCTCAGCACTTGCAGATAGAATTGAGTGTTTTCATTTTATTGGGATAAAAAGATAACGTATTTTTTAACCATCAGTTCACTACTTCTGTCAGAAAGGGGTCAGTGTATCCTTTAAGATAGCATAAAACATTTTTTTAGTTAAATCATTCTTTTCCAWTTTTTTTCTTGAATAGCATAGTATGAGAGGATAAGTTGTCTATTGTTTTCTTTCCATTGCAGRTATTATATAGCATTTTCTAATATAAGGAAGTATATAGCTTATTAGGGGCTTGTGGTAGGTAATAACGCTGCTCTCTGAGTCCAAAGGAAAAGCACAATTTTTATTACTAATTCATACTTAGAGTCTCGAACGGAACAGGGCCCCACTGAACACAAGAAGAGCCTGCCAGCTAACTCTGCATACTTGCCTGTTCTTCACTGAGCTTTGATGGAGGTAACACAGCAGTACGCTGGTCAGCGTTTGACTGCACAAGCACACACTTATAGCAAGACTCCTTAAATACAGGAGCTGTATTTACAGCCATATGAATGCACAATATTTTGCATATGAAGTATGAACATAAAAGCAGGCATAAAAATACTGGAAATGTGTCCCTTTGCTATTATAATTGTTATCATAATTGCTATTTGCAGTTATAATTGTTTTGGTAGTAGTACCATTACGGGCTTTAGTGGTAATTAGTGCTGCATTCAGGGGTTGTGGTTTTTTTCCTGTCTCTTTTTGGCCTGTCACCACAAGCCTAGTTCCCCTGAATAGTCACAACCAYGGTGGAATAGACAAAGCAGCTGAAATATGGACCCAGTAGAGAGGCACGCTGCATGGCGATGTGTATCCTRTGTCCATTGCTTTGTCCCAATGTAAAGTCTTTATCTGGCAGTGCCGGGCACCCTGAGGGTCTGACCTGATGGGGTGTGAGGCTGCTCAGCAGCAAGCTGAAAGCGTGTCTGTACTCTGAGCACAGTCCCTAAAGGCTGTCTGAGTCTTTGATTAACATCTGGTTTCTGGATAGATATATTTAAAAGTCCGTAAGAGATTTTTCAATTTAGTTATGCTGAGTTATTGAATGAGTATTCTTTTTCTTATTTTATGAATATAAAAAATAATTTAAATTTGAAAATGTTTAGACATAGTCTATTGACCTGAAAATGTTTAATGTATGCTCATTCCATTAATAGATCAAGGAGAAAATCAAGTAATCTCTATTACATTGATAGCATATTGCGGAAATTTACAGGTAAATTTTTCAGAAACAGTTACCTAATTTCTAAATATCGATACCCAACACAAAATCGCARTCTTTGTTCAAGCCAAACTCATCTTCAACTTTCAAATGTATTTCTTTCTTGTTCTCTTCATCACCAGTAAGCCTTACACTTGCTTACAGTCAAGGGCATGCTTAAGTGCTCTGAAGAACTGGGACCTCAGCCAAGTCTGCATTTTTATATTATTTAAAGCTGTCACAGAAAGGGAAAAAAACACAGCTTGACCCTGGCGGTTTTTCAATACCATTCAGTACATCCTTCCAACAGATGTTTTATCTTACCTGACAGTTGCTTCCATTTCCTTCATGATGGGAAATGTATGTTGGAAATGTTTTCTGCCCAGCATGCTTTCAGCTTTTTGTATGAGCTACTGCTATAARCATTTTAAAATGCTGCTGAGGAAGCTTTGCAGTCTGCCAGGATTCTGGCTAGTATAATGATTCTGCAAAAATCACTTGCTAATGCTGTGAAGAGATAGTGAGATTTTATAAAAAAGGTAGACTTTAAAGAATCTAAATAAATAAAAAAGATAATAAAATTGTTTGAATTTCCAGGTTATTTCCATTTTCAAGAAGTTTTAAAGACAAATCAGTTAAAAACATTTTTGCTGTCTCAAAACTGCCAAGACATGAGAAGAATTCCTCGTTCCAATACTCGCTTGTTGCAGTACTCACTAATTTCACAGACCCCTGAGGTAGGGTGAGGATTACTGTTTCATGCTCTGAGATGCTGACAGTGTAGGTATACATACAAATATATCTCCAGAGTTGTATCTTTGGAAGTGCCTTTGACATAGCCTACTGGTTGTTTGGGAATCACAAGAAATGTCTTAAACACACACAAAGCATAGATACAACAAGCGCTTTTGAGATGGAAAGGAAAAAAACAAAAAAAAAATGTTAGAAAAAAAACCAGCACAGCTTTTTTTTTTTTTTTTTTTTGCTGGGAAATCCTGCAAGAATGTATGTTAGAATTTTGGTCTTTGCTTGACATATGAATGACTGTAAAAGAATTTGTATCAGGAATTCCAATTTTATTTTGCTTTATACAAGAAAAAATGCAAGAAAGTTAATGTAAAGTAACTTTAACAATTAACTGTTAAAGATGCAAGTTAAACTGATTTAAACATTACATAGACAACCGTATTTCAGTTAACACAACCTTGATTTGATTTAGCCTGATTTACTTGGCCTGAAGCAAATGAAGGTAAACTAAATTAAAGSCACTTTAATTTTAGATGAGAGTGTCACTGCAGGTATCTAATGAAGTTTAACTAATCCACATTAAATTCACCTTCTAATTAATTTCCCTCTTTGCTGCTCTTGAAACGTGGTATCCACATAATGCAATATTGCTGTGTTCTGTTGYATGCTGAAAGAGGTGGTGACGTATGAGAGTTTTAGGTCTGAAAAGCCATTACTTGAATAACATCAAAAAAGGTACTATATAAAATACATCATCCACCTTCTGAAAAAAGTAATGGTGCAAAGATTTAAGCAAATGGGAGAGGCGCTATAGCAAGGGGAGTTCTTGCAGAATTTTCATTTTGTTTGTTTGAATTTGTTCACTCAGCACTGCAGAACAAGGATGGTATTTGGAGATACTGAAAGACTTGGCCTTTGTGAAGAGTTTCAGTGACTTGTTTAATTAGTAGATTGCTAAGGGTTTGTTTGAGGTTTCTCACATTCTACATGGAGATTTCTCACAGTTTCAGTGGAGATTGCTGTGCTATTTTTAATTTTTCCCAATATTCTGGGAATTTCAAATTTCACAGACTTCTGTTATGAATTATAACAGATCCAGGTCTGGAAGATCCAGACCATTGCTGGATTGTGATTGAAAGCAAAATCTGTCCTCCTGTTGTATATAATTATCCTTTGAGAGTTTGAAACTGCAGCGTTTCCTAGCAAAACAAATAGCTCCATTTTGTGCGAGTGTTGTTAGTTAGTGTTAGGTCTCTGACGAGTGTAGGGCTGTTAGTTTTTTTTTTTTTTTTAACTGCATTACAGAAATTGTTTTTTTTACCGGGAGGGGGCTGACATTTACAGCTAGCAAACGTGAGATATGCATGGATGTATAGGAGGCAGCAGTATTCTCTGAAAAGGAACGTTAGTTGTTTTAATCACATTTATTTTCTGTTAAAAGACTTTATCTAAATTCAAACAGGGAAACAAGGGATAGAAGTGTTCATTAAAGGATATATTTTTAAAGCACTATTTCAGAGAATTTCATCAATGTAGCATATCATTTATTTTTCCTACTCCACATATTAATTTTCCACATTCAGTTGATTATAATATAAAGTCAAACAAATCCACTGCACCAGAAAACTTTTTTTTTTTTTAATTAGCATTTCCATTCAGTGTGCTTTTCCTCCTCACACATGAAATGGATGTCCTTCAAGAAAAGGTGTTAGCAGCTTGGCAAGTTGATACAGCTCAAAGCAAATTCCATTTATAAAAGTGTTGGGGAACAGAGAGTATTTACAGCCAAGGGATTTGAGCCAAACTCTGGAACAACTGCTCTTTAGTGTTGATCTAATCAAGCTAGATGTAAAGCTTAGGGGCTGAATAAAAGGGATGAACATAGCCCCAGTACAGTATAAATACCATCCTTTATTCATCTTCTCTTCTCCCTGCCCACTCTTCTTCATCCTGGGAAAGGATGAAGAACAACTTGTGAAATACAAGTTGATGTGAGAATCACACTGAAGTCACTGTATAATTAATACTAAGCACATGCAAAGGCATTCTGTTGAATCAAGGCTAAATTTTAAAAAATATCAAGACATTTTAAAGTTTCTGTATTTTCCTCTCTTTTTTACATCAAATTTTTCATAATCTTTCCATATGCTTCTTTTCCATAACTGCCCCAGTGCCTGCCCTGCTCTCAGATGAAAAGGCTGCATACAGGTGCCACTGCTAGCCCACCAACATTGTACTGAACTGTTGTACTGAACAGCGTGTTTCTCGGTTTATATTATCTGTATCAGCTTGAGAACCGTATTTCTCTGTCAGTCTCTAAATTCAGGCTTTGTGTATCACTAAACAATATCCAGATAGCTCCTTATGTCTCTCGTTTACTAATCTTTCTTAAATATTACATTTCATGGTGGGTCTTTGCGGAAGCGAAGTCCACCTTTACCCGCACTGCAGTAAGTATTTCCGCCTAAGTTACAGTTTATGTACTTCTTCAAACATCTTGGCAAATGTGGAAACACAAATCTGTATTCAAATGCAGGCTTAGTTTAGGCACTGTAGCAATCATACATGTAAATATTAAGAAAGTTATGATAAAGGAGCCTACGAGCATTTATGAAGTTGTAAATAATTCCAACATGTTTATCAGTGCAGCACAGCAAACAGCTTCCTGGAGTTTTCCTTTAGATTTCCACAACTGAAACATTACACAGTGTTTGAAATACTAGATGTCTGGTCTATATGTTTTGGTGAATTAATTGTAGGAAAAACTTGGTTTATTTTGCACTGGATTTCTTCTTCTAATTAGTATTAGAAAAGGCATTAGGAAAAGGTTGTTCCAGCCATAATGCCCTTTATTCAGCTGTTGGTCTCAGTGGCGAGGCAGTAATTGTGTCACGTCCTTCAGTTCCAGGGCCCTGCGAGCCCGAGGACCTCATCGATGGGATCATCTTTGCGGCCAACTACCTGGGCTCCACTCAGCTGCTCTCAGAGCGGAACCCCTCCAAAAACATACGCATGATGCAGGCCCAGGAGGCAGTGAGCCGCGTGAAGGTAGGGACTGGTATGGTCTACAGCAGACCCRCTGATCCACTGAGAGCCGATCTCCAAACACAAGGGGGTCTGCAGCTTCAGACTTACCTGGAAATGTAGTATAGGCCTGGCACTCTAAATGTCATCCCACTTTCCTGTGCTTAATATTAAAATATGTACAGCATCTCTGCGAAACAGAATCTAAATTATTCCAGAGCCAATTTGAAATACTTTGAAAGCTCTATGAGGAATTTACGTATTACAGACAATTTGCAGATTGTAGCTAGAAAATATTCCAGTGGCAAAGCACAGGATATTTGTTTGACTGGGGTTTTCCTGTCATGCCATTAAATCTTTTAACTTATTACAGTTTGTGGTGATCACTCTGAATATATCAAATATTACTTTTTTAGGGCAAGAAGGTTTACGTTTGGATTTGGCGTCATATACTGTCATCAATTTTCGTGTAAATAGTGTAGCACAGAATGCTTCAGACAGATGTGCTAAAATGTGCTTTTTGATTAATAATCCAAGTAGGGGAATTTTATTTTATGATTTTTTTGTGGAATTGCTATAAGTACCTCATTGGATTAAGCAGATGGCTAGACAGAGGTAGCTTTAAATGTTAGAAAAATTATATGCTTATTGAGTAAAGTATTTAATTGGTAAAAATTGCATATTCTTGAAGGAAACCCACATGGGAAAATCATTGTCTAGATACTATTTTGACAGATGATTGATTTGGCCTTTAGAAAAGAATGGAAGGCAAGAAACATCCAGTTAACTTTTCAGACCTTTGAATTTCTGTTTAGGATGTTGCAATGTCTCAGGCAGTAAGCGATTGCTGATTGCAGTTAAACCTAAAAAACTAGACTAAAAGCCCTAAATAATGTTTTGTGTATGAATAGCAATCCAAATCTGTCAGGGATCCTTGATTACTTTAGATAGGCTTGGAAGAGACTTTAAATTATGCTTTGTTTAAAAATGGCATGTAGACATGTGATTAATATGACTAGAATATTAATAGAAAATCTTGAGCTTAAAATAGTGCATGTCCTGTCATTTTAGATCGCTGTGTGTTCAGCAGAGTAGATGTAATGAGCAGCTGTTAACAGAAAACACTCTTTCTTTGGTATTTTTTTGTAATCAGTCAACAACATGCATAACCCCATAAAAACCAATATGCTTCAAAACTGCATAGAATATAAATAAACCTTTATCTCCCTTTCACATCCTTCCCCTACTGTCCCAAAATTTTTAATTTTTAACAGTCTAGATTCACAGTCAAAAGATTTCCCTGACTTCATACGCTGTGTTTTCTCTTTCTTTGTGTGTACATCTGTCTACACTCTTTTTTTATGCTACTCYTCAGAGGATGCAAAAGGCGGCTAAAATCAAGAAAAAAGCGGTGTGTAAACTGTTTTTCTTGAATGCTAATGTTTACTTACATTTTTGTTGTATTTGTTCCCCGTGGGGTGTTGTGTCTTTCATTATGGGTCCTCATAAAGTTGTCATTTTGGTTTCTTCTTTGTTAAGTAGTAGTAAACTGGATGGAGTAAAATGAACTCATTTTCCTCATGATTCACTYGCTAGAGTGCCTGTCTGCTGCTGCTCTTCTTTTTAATATCTGTGATTTGTTCAGGCCACAGATACAACCAGTGTTATCCAGGAGATTATTTAATGCAATGTTTATGTTTATTTTACTAACAGAAGCGGCTAATACTGTGTAATCTATTTTCTATGCCTGTGACTTCCTAAATATTTATTAATTTATTGTAGATGTTTAAAAACATCTGTAGCTGGAGCAATTCATACAGGAGACATTGCACCCAGATAAAAAAATATGCTCCAGTTAGCTAAACCTAGCTGTCAAAAATACCACTAAAATTCAGCTTGCTTTTGTGACGGGCTCCGACGTAAGTAACAGAATCTCTGCAACAGTGATTTGCTGCTTTTGTATTTTGTCGGACACAATTTTCTTCAATTGAACTTAATATGAATGAATTATAAGCAGAGCACAGTCATTTTAAGCACAGAATAGAGCAGCAAGTGCATCTTTCTTCCCTGCCCTGTCYCATCGCAGAGGCCAGGTCTGACTGGGAGGCTGATGCCTGCCCCTAGCACAGGGTGAGCCAGGCCAGGGCACGGCACTCTGATGCTGCGGCCACCTGCGGTCGCAGCGGTGCACTGTGGACCACCATTGTCTGCAGCAATAAATAATAATAATAGCAATAAATGGGATCTCAGAGTATTAGGTGGGCTCTTGGATGAGGGATAGCAGCTGCTTTCCTACTTTTTCTCACGTTTCCTTGCCTGGGCAGAGCGCAGCGCCATGCTTTGGAAATCACATAACGTCATACAGCAGTCGCCCTTGCTCTGCAAACAGGTTGAGAGGGAAAATACTTCCTTGCAACCCCCCTGAGCAGGGCACAGGAGCTCACGTCTAAAAAAGTCATCCGACGGCTTTCTGTGAAATCAGATAGATATTAGTCCAGCTCTCAGTTCTTTCTTTATTGCTGGAAAAAAACTAACTAAAACTCACCACAGTACTGAGCACCAGCTTCTGTTTTTGTTGRGGAGCTCACTGAAGACAGCCAGGACTCAGCAGCTCATGGTGGTGGGTAAATCACTTCCTCTGTTCTGCTTCTGGTGCCTTGAGAACTGAAGTGCATCAGTGAGGCAATGAGGAAGGAGCAGCCCTACTCTTCCACCCCATTTTGGCTATAAACAGAGAATTTTAGTGCCCGAGTTAATCCCAAAGGCTCTGCAAATTCAGTCTTACCCACAAAATAAGAGTATGCTACACTCTTTCTGTGCAATAAACACCCTCTTTGCATGTATTTGGAAACACCTTTGAATAGCTTTGTAGTGGTTTAACAATGCAGTTGCTTCACATCACATTATGCTCCAAGTGATCAGTGAATTTGTCGTTCTGAAGAGGAAATTAAAATCCCCCCTCTAACCAAGCATCTGTCTTTTAGACTTCAGAGGGAGATTCCCAGGCTTTGACTGAAGTGGATCTGTTCATCTCCACACAGAGAATTAAAGTTTTAAATGCAGACACACAGGTAGGTTATGATTTAAAATTCTGCAAGAATAATGTTGATTGTTTCTGAGCAGTCTTGCCTCAGACTGTGCTCTTGTACTATTCATGGAAAACTACTAAATTTGGATAAATTCGCTCCAGTGAGAATATTCAGAAAAAGCATTGTTAAACATGCTTAAAAATATTGTTGCTGTTATACTTGCCATTTGCCAATATAATAATACTGAGTAGTTTTACTTATTTGATGTGTTGGAAAATGTCTGCATGTCATTGAGATCTATATTCATTTTAGAAACAGATTCAAAAGTCTTCCAGCATTCATTTACTCTGTTTCTTTGCAACAGTTTCACTATTCAAATTTATAACAGGTCATCTGCTGCTTTGATTGAGGCATTCGTATCTTACCATTTTTAACATCCAATTTTTCACATTTGAGCAACCACCATCTTTGCTGAAGGTAAATTATTAATTATTTGTATTAAAGAAGTAGCTGGAGACTACAATAACAATCAGCAGCCTTTTTTTTTTTTAGTACTTTTACATACATTCTCTAAGAAGCAGTCTTTGCAAGGAAGATTCTTTTCTTAAGGAAATCACAATTAATAACATATTTATATGTAGACCCTAATATTTAGTATAAAATCTCACAGATCTCTTTAGACTTTGATCATACTTACAGAAATTCTTTAAATTTTCATTCTTCCTAGAAGCTTAGAAAACAAACAAACATCTTAATGATGTTTACTTCAGTTTTCACTGAAAACAGTCCACTGTATCCAGCTAATAGCAGTGGAAAAGTGATAAAACCTCAGGCTACTATAAGGAAAGATCAATTTCAAAAGTGCTTAGATATGCTAGATATACCCAACTTAAGGGGACCCAGAAAATTCATCTTTTAGTACTTGGAAAAATGGTTGGAGTAATCTTATTATATCCTTTGGATATCATATAGAACTATCCTACGATAGTTTTCTGAAACTTGAGAGGTAATGTTAAGGCTTTTTTTGTCTGAAGGACAAACCAAGGATTATAGATACATTTAATCATCAGAAAGGTATCAAAACAAATAAATAAACAAGCAATTTGCTGGCAGTTTGTGAGTGATGAGCAAGAGTCGGCACAGATTTGTCTAAGGTAAATTATGTCAAATCAATAATTTTCTTTAGTGACAAGAGAACAGCTTTGTGGATGGCAGAGAAGCAGCAGAAGTCACCCATTGACTTAAAGGCTTTCGGATATTATCATCTCATATATTGTCTTATAGATWATATGAAATCTCTGTCTAGATAGAAGGGATATAAACAGGCTAAAAAGTCTCCCAGAGTGTACTTATTTCTGAGATACTGCCACACTGAAAGGAGGTACAAAGCAGAGAGACTGACAAGCATGTTTTTTCAGGTGGTACTGTTCAATATGCTCATCAATATCTTGGAAGATGGGAAGAGAAAATGGTTATTATTTAACTTGTAGCTTGATGAATGAAATGATTAGAATTCAGGGAAATTTTGGCTAACTGAAGAAATGATCTGAAACTATAGAGATATTTCAGTGAAGGCAAATGTAGCATTCTGCACTCTAGGTAGCAGTAATCACCTGGACAAGCAGAGAACTGCCTGGGCAGCAGTTCTGCTGTAGGGATCTGGCAGTGTGTTAATTTGCAAACTAAAACTATTCTCTAATGGCATCTCTTGTGAGAAGGGTGAAATTCATCCTGGGACACTGAGAAAGGAATTCAGCCTCTACAGTTTCTGCTCTAAGGGATGCTTGCTTCTGTGCTGTGCTTTTCAACACTGGAGAGAATCCAGAGGAAAGCTACCAGAAGAGCCAGGTGTCGGGAAAGAAAGCTCAGAGGGTTAGAAGATCCTGGGCTTGGTTAGTCTCCAAACAGAGAATAGGAAACTGAGGAGCAACTTCTAACAGTCTTGAAATACACAAAGGGCTACTGAAAATTAAAGGGGTGTAATTTTTTTCTAAATATCCTTGGAAGAAGCAGTGTACTGAAGCAATGGCAATTCAGCTTAAAAATCAGGAAAAGTTTTCTAACAATTAATAGTCATGTACTGGATGCATCTCTTGAGGTGTCAGAAATCTTCACAGCTGGAGGCAAATAACTCCCATGTGTCTGGGAGCATATGCAGACCAGAGGAACACTTAGATCTCTAAAACAGTAAGAGATTTTACAAGCCATATGGAAGAGATTTTTCTGTTATTTTTCAACTAGTGTGGTGTTTGTTTTTCTAGAGATGCAAAACGTGAGGCATCTACTTTTTCCTGATATTTAGAATAGAGTTAGTATTTGTTAATGTAAAGGTAAATATGTATAGTATTRATGTTAATGTATAGTATCATCTCCAGTAAATGTCTTTATTTTTCCTTTAATGTAAGCAGATGTCCTTAACATGCCAGTAGACTTCCCAAGAGATTCAGGCAAATGAGGAGCTGAATATCCCATATACCATGGGCATCTGTGTTTACAATCTGCCGTCCATAGTCCTGAYGGTGCATTCCATCTTTAAATACCAGTATCACTACCTGTTACTTCTCAGCCTTTTTTTGACCTAATGGTAAAAATGCTTTGTCTGGAGTACATCATCACAGCTTAACTAGGAGTAATGGCGATTGCTGTACAGACTAACGATTACAGTTTGCATTTGAATAAAACGCTAGCAGCTAAGTCAGCGTAAAGACAACTACAGCCAATTATTAATAAACAAACAGCTAYAATTTATAGTTGGAGGTAGTTGGCAATAAATAGCTACATTCACTTTGTTGAGTAAGGACTAGTGTCAGTAGAAATCACCCTTTTTCTTCTTCAAATATTTCTGCATTTCAGCTGAAAAGCAGACCTTTTGAAAACAGAAAAAGAAAGACCTTTGATGCAGACCATAACCCTTTTTCAAAAAAACTGTTATCCTATACCACGTCTTCCTCTGAAATTTCCAGTGGTATACGGTGTGACATACCATGAGGGAAGGGGTCTAGTATGAATTGTTCAGCAAGATTAGAAAGGCAATACAGGAAATGATTATAATTACAAGCTTTTTGAAGTTTGCTCTGCACATTTTCTGCTTTCTCTTTTCTTTAACAGTGGCTCTTTCAGAGAGTTGTAAGAGACTTACTTCCATGAACTTTTAGCATTGCTGTCAACATGTTTTTGCATTTTTGGCACAGTTATATTTTTTCAGTGCTAGTGCAGTTCCTGCCCTGGTATAATTACCATGGGCCTATTTCAGCTCGCGTAGCAGCTGGCAGAGGCAATCTGYGCTTTCATGCCTTTATCAATTATATAAAATCTATTTCTGCAGTGTGCCATCCATGTTTTAACTTCTCAGTAGTATTGTATAGCTCTCATGAGGTAGTAACTGACTTAAAATGTATAATTCTCAGTTTAAAAATGAGCATTTGAAGCTTCTGAGTGGTACCAGGATGTTGTACTGCTGCCTCGAATGGAGCCAGTTCTGTCGCCCCCAGCAACACTGGGAATGGCACTGCTGCCACTCTTTAGTTGCTCATACTAAAGTCATTGAATATAAGCAGCAAAAGGTGACCGCCTGTTCAGTGTATGCCGTAGGATCAGCCCTAGGTTCAGCCACATGCCTGCTTTTTATCAGGACAGTCCYCCTTGGCGCTGTGCTCCAGGTGCCTGCAGCCAGCGAGTGCAGCCGGCAGGAGCAGCTCAGCAGCCCTCCCGTCTCCTCGCTCAGCCAGAGAAGAGGAGCTGGAGCACAGCAGGTGGAAGAGCTGGTGGAGAAAAAGGAAGACACAGAGGTGACAAATGTGCCAAGTCTCTGATAGGTGAATGGTCCTAAAATATCTTCCAACTTGTGAGGTTGTGTGATTCACACTGCCACAGGTCTACTTCACGTGAAAGCCATGGAAAAATATTTCAGCTTTTTCCTTCAAGTCTTCTTTCACTTTTCAGCAGGGCAGCACCAGGGGATTGTGAGAGCCCTCTGCAGAGGAGGTGAGACCTGGGTAAAGGAAAATCCAGCTGGGAGAGAATAGAACACGGGTTCTGAAGGAGAGGCTGAATTTATAAGGACAAATTTACAGATAGCAGAGATGGAATGGATGGAAGTAGGAAGCAGGAGGGAAGGAGTAGAGAAACAGGTGGATAGAGATGGGACGATTCATGGAATAATAACAAAGGAGGTGAGAAGATGAAAGTGAGATAATAGTATATAGAAAATAGGTGAGAAGAGATGGAGTGAAAGACTAAAGTCTGATATACATGTTTATGGTCACTATATATATTATTTGCCTTATTCCTAGATGTAACTGTATTAGAAAGTATAAAGATAGGAGGGAGTGGGAGAGTGACTACTTTTATCCCAGGAGAGGGAAAAAGACATAAAAACCTTTGAGCAACTTCTTTGTGATGGATAAGGCGAGGAAGAATTTCTTGGCAGGTGAGATTAAATGCATTCATGTTGCTGGGGCTGTTCACTCTTGTGAGCATTGCATGTATGATTACACCCTTACACAATACTTAGTGCAGACTGCTCAAAAGCAATTATCTCTGCAGAGCTCCCAAGACCCTGCTGAGAAATGTCCATTCTAAAACATTTTTCCATAGCAAGAGAAATGCTATAAATCCTACTGAGCSCCTGAAACCCTTAGAGATACCCCCAAACCACCTATTAACCATCATTGCATTTCATAGCTAGGGGATAAGCATAGAACATTTTGTTTCAAGACAGAGAAGAATTATTAAAGTCATTTTATGGATAGTGATTCTTTTCAGTGAGACAGGTAGTTCTAAGAAGCAGTTAGTTTTGTTTTTTTCCTACCTCTGTCAAGTTAAATTCTGTAATTTTTAAAACAATTACTCTTCTCAATTTGAAAAAGATCTTTTTCTTTTAGACCTTAGAGATCTGGTCAAGTAACAATCAACTAATACCTAGCTGTTTATATAAATGATGAGAAAATCTTGTATTATTCATATCCCATAATGTTTTTTGTTTGTTTGTTTGCAAAGCCAGATATCAAGGGACACCCTGCCACTACTGACTCAGCAAGGCGGGTATCTCAGTCACGTGTCCTTTAAAGCTCCTCTAGACTGTGCCAGAGCTGAGCAGAGACCCCAAGCCGCAGGCTGCACTAAGGAGGAAAAGGTTTTTGTCAGGCTGTGTTGCGAGCAGGCTGTGCACCCCTTTGGTTCTCTTGGTACCTGGTTGTCATCATCTGATGCAGCGGAGTTAGGTGAAATTGGACCGCATGCTGCTCAGTGATTATCCTCAGCAGGATATTCAGATACGCAGCAACAGCTACTACCAAAGAAGAAAAAAAAAAGAGGCCTTCTTGAGAACAAGGAAGCAATAGCCTGCAGGCAAGCAGGATGCACAATAGAGGAGATTAAAAAACCCCACAACCCTATGTTCAAGTTTTCTGTTTGTTCACATCAGAAATACCCACAGTTCTACATCCAAGCAGCTGCCAAAAGCAACAAGGACTACCTCACTCTTGGCCAAGGACCCAAGATATTTTGGAAACCATAAACCGAGATACTAACTTAAAACTGACAGTGGTCACAAAGTAAAGCAAAACAAATTGGCTCAATAATAAGTATTTTTGTATTACAATTCAGGCAGAATTTGCTGGATGCTTTTCAAGGAAAAAAAAACCATCCATGCCTGTTTTGACCAATAAAACTATTATCTTTCTAGTTTGATCAACAAATAAAAGGCTAGAAAGCACTCCAGACTGAGAATAGACCCTAGCAAGAAGGAGTTTGCAGATTGTACACTTTCTGTTTCTTAAAGCAGAGAATAGTTTCTCTCTACAATGGCAAGATATATAAAGAAATTACAGAAAACAAAGCTAAGAAAGCATGGTTTGTAGGCACTGACCTCTTGCAATAGCTTAGAGATCAGATTCTCTGTTTCAGTTAAAAGCTTCTTAATAAAATGATGCACTTCACATAAGGTTTTAAAGTAGGCAGCATCCAGTTTAAGAAACCCATAATGCAGGGGTTTGAAATGCCCCATAATGGCATCTGGGTCTTTTTTAAACGTTAAAATAAGAATATTCAACCAATGGCAATGAGTTGGATTCCATCCAACCAGACTGAATATCTGACCTGTCACCAGCTCTTTAGCCACATCTGAGAGCTGATTTAATTATTCTGGCAGCCTGCTATTGAAATTGTAGCTCCTGAGCCTCCTGCAGCCTCCTCTTTGTTGCACAGCTAGACARGTACCCAAGGTTTGCCCAAGGCATGGGCATGAGCACCCTACGTACATGACGGCACAAGCAGAGTCTGGCTTGGTTTGACAGTGGGGTGAAGAAAAGCACCTCCRGCCAGCTCGAGGTGCACAGCAGCCGGAGGGAGGGGGCACCCCTGCTCCTCCCCCAGCCTCCTGCTCTGCTGATGGACCCACGTGTGTTCACGTGGGGAAGAAAAACCTGCAGCCCCTGAATGCCTCCTCAGGGAAAAATGTTACTCATCACTGCTTTAAAAGATCCTTTTATGGGTCCTAGGGGTTCTTACAGCGAGGAGGCTTTTTGTAATACTTTGCGTGAATTTTCACTCTGCCAGATAAGCAGTACTAACATCAGTTACATTACTTTCCGCAATTTCTCTTCCTCTCTAGTTATACTCTGACTTCAGTAATGGTGATTTTTTTCAAGGCACTTAAGGGAAGTACAGTCAATCAGCTTACTTGATTGCATGAGCATTCCTAAAGCTCTCATTGCAAACAAAAGGTGCTTAGCATTAAGGAACATCTTCCATAGCAACACACCGTAATGGGAACTTGGAGAAGTTTTGTATTTATTATTTATTTTTATTTTTAAAAAAAGAAATCAAGTTGCTTATAAAGTATTCTGAACAAAACCTTTATGAAGGTACAAATAGTAAGCTAAAACATAAGTGTACACAAGTGTATCATTCTGCTTGTCTTTACAGTCCTAAGTAAGTGTTTCACCTTTCAAATCATCATTCTAGCTGTGACACAGGCAACTATACATTATATTTTACTACAGTAACATTATTTGTACAGATAGAAAACCTTTCAGTGAAAATGATTATTGATTATTGATACATATGTATTTATATTTATCTAAATGCTGAATTCAGAAATTAAAAAAGTACAAGTTTATACCCAGTGATGCATAGAAACAGTTATAAAAATGCCCTTGAAGGCTCTTCCTTGTGGGAGCTCACTGCTTTTTTATAGAAGAAAGAAATGATAGAAGCATGAACTGAAGTTCAATAATATGAAGATTCAGATGAAAAACAAAAGACAAAATAGTAATATCTGAAATAAAACAAGTCTAGTGACAACACATCCTTCTCTGACTACAAATATGCACTCAGTTTTCATTTGTCTGAGCTAACTCAATACTTAATCAAAGCCATTGTATAATGATATATTCCTGGGAGAAAAATGTCTGGAAGTGGTAGGCTGGGATTTCCCCGCTAATATCAGAAAGTAAAATAGAGTTTAAAAGGCGAAAGTAATTAAGGGATGCAGAGCTCAGGGATTTGAGATCAAGGCAGGAAGTTTCAAGATGCTTCAGACTGGCTTCTCTTTGGTGGTTTTGTACATCAGGAGTGTTCATTAGGAAGGAGCGAGGGCTGGTTTCCATTTAAAACCAGTCGCGTGGGCAAAGGCTCTCTGGAGCTGAGCGAGGTCTCCCAGCACAACTGAACTGGCAGCCTGATGCCATTGACTGGAGGAAGACTTTGATCGTGTTCAACCTCATCAGCTTGGATTACGCTGGTAAAACTGGGAAAGTTTTTGACCAGATGGACCATGTTGTCTCCGTTCATGTTCATCTGCTTTTGGCCTCTACTGTGATGTGCTCAAACTCCAGCAGATCTGGACAGACACAAGCAGAAGCTGATTTTGGCCAGCTGTTACCTGGACAGGACTAGATCTAGCAAGTCTTTAAAGTTTACCTCTCTCTTCAAGCAGATGAATAAAGCAGTTGACTTTACCTGCAGGAGCTGGTTAAGCAAATTTTGGAGCAGTTGTGTAAGCCTGGACGCTAGACTGAATCCCCCCTCAGCACTTCACAGCCAGACTGATCTGTGATATTGAACAAGTAATCATAAAAAAGTATTAGAAATTCTAACTAAAGAGAAGGTGAAATACTACCTTCATAGGCTTTTACAGAGAAAAAAAATATGCTTTTGCAAACACAATAGAAAATGTTATATTACATATTGCTATTATAGGACTGATTAAAGAAAACAATTCAGAAAATCACTATATAACATCTGATCTATAGATGACTTTGCCAAAACTGGTTCTGTCATTGTGAAATGCATCTGCTTCATTTAGGAAAAACAATACAAAAGTGAGATGTAATTTTCCAACAGCATGAAGTTGTTTATAGAATGTTGGCATAGATTTTTATTATTGCTTTGAAGTAGCAACCATGTAGTCTTTGCTCAGGCAACACTTTCCCTGAAGCCAGTTTCTTTAACAGCCACTGTGTCTTCAGCCAGGGTTCAAGTCCATTGAGTGTGTAGGGAGTGTTGGATCTGGGTCTGTATAAACAGAGTCTAGAGCTGTTGTCATTCTCAAGCAACAGGCCATCCAGGAGGGAAAAAATGCAGCATCTGTGGAATCATAGCAGGCACAAAGAATGTCTTTATTTCTCTTTGTTTATGTAGGAAACAATGATGGATCATGCACTGCGTACAATCTCATATATTGCTGATATTGGCAACATTGTAGTTTTAATGGCACGCCGCCGCATGCCACGGTCAGCTTCTCAAGACTGTATTGAAACAACGCCTGGTGCTCAGGAAGGAAAGAAGCAGTACAAAATGATATGCCACGTCTTTGAATCAGAGGATGTAAGTAAATTGAATTAAATTCTGGGTGTCATTTTGCGATGTCATTTTGAGAATCTCTGAAATTACATCTGATCTCTTGAATGCATTTTTGCTGACAATAATTTTTTCTGATGGAAGCTATAGCTAACCTGTGCAAGGACTGGCCAGTTTGTCACTATTCATATCTGTTTTCTGTTTCCACAAATCATTCGTGTTACCTTCTCAGCTCCAAAATATCCACTTTTTTTCTCATCTGACTTTGCTATTCTAGAATCATTTGTGTTCTAACAATCTTTCCTCAGATATTTTTATTATTTGGATTTGTTTGAAAGTCCATGGCCATCTGTGGCCAAAATTAATATACTGTGTATCAAATTGATCATCCTGGATTGGATCCTGTAGTCCAGCTGTTTGGTACATATTGACACACGTACTTCTCTGGAGAGCCAGCAATGGAGTGGAACCAGTTAGGTCCTCAGTCAAATTGAAGCTAACTTGCTAAGATAATCTTCTACCAATTTGGCAGACCTGGAACTGTTGCCCTTTACCCATTTATTCTCTTATGGCTTACTTACTGTGGTAGGTATGTGCAGTATGGGACTCGCTCTTTGATGTTTAAGAACACATCCAGCCACWTTTTTTTCATTTTTCTTTTTTACCTCTAGCAAAGGTTATGAATTACAGTTTTTGCACAAATGCAGTGGAGCTAAGAAAGTTTAGTTCTCTGTACTTTACAGAAATTTTTCCTCACAACCAGAAGAATTTAGCAATTCTTAAATAAAAGGCTAGAATGCGTAGGAAGAGCTACAATTACTCCTTCAAAACAGGAGCTGTACAACAGAAGGCATTGTTTCTGTCATCTTGTGCTGTAACACACACTGACAATGCAATACCATATTAGCTCTAAAGCACTCTCTGTTAAAATCCCCTTTCAACAGAAAGGGAGTGACCACTTCAGAATTCAGGTTCTGCTTTCCATTTGCATCAGAAATGGAAAAGATGAATGCGCTTGGAGCCACAGTCGAAGCAGGATTGCAGCCGTAGTGGTTGCAGCAGAGTTCTGCACGGCTCCGCTCCATCCTCTTTCCCCGTGGGAAGCGCTGCCCTGCCGTGCCCTTACCTCGTGTGGCTGAGGACGGTGACCTTGCTTTTCTGCTGTTGTCTCTCCAGGTTTGCTTTTGTGGCTGAATAGAAGATACTTGTGTCTAAAGTGGCTGACCTGGAAACTTCAACCTAATCTAAAACACGTATGGAAAAAATATCAAGCTAGTAAAACTGAGAAAACAAGACAACTGAGATACTATTACAAGTAATAGGCAGAATTCAGCATTTCTAACCATCACTATATAGAACAGCTTTAAATATAATTTGTGTAATACCAAATTTAAAAAAATCTAGTTCTTTTCTTCAGGCAGTCATACCTTACAGGTTGCTTATTTTGTGACCTAAGCAATCATTTTCATCATTTTAAAACAAGTGGGCCTATAAATGAGAAATGGTGTGTCTGAGTTTTAGAGCACTAGCCTGGGAGTGTTCACACACGTGCTCCTCTGCTCAGCTCTGCCTCTGCTTTGCTGGCCTGACCTTTTCAGGCAGCTTAATTACACTAAGTTGCACACAATGCTGAGGACTTTCAAAAAACCTGGAGATATAGATGAAAGGCATGAAAACTGGCTGTTACTAGCAGTAATAGAATAGATGATGACATCTAAACAGTTTGTTTTTGTGAATGTGGAATAGAGTGTTAATAAAAGGAAAAGCAAAAGAACTAAATACAGAGAAAGCAATTACACCACAGGTGGAAAACAGCAAAACAAACTTCAGTAATTCTATGATGGAAAAATATTTTTGATGACTTCTGTACTGTTGATGCTCAAATCACTTGATATTTTTATTATTATACATTTATTATACATTGATTAAAAATAGTTGAGAAGATATATTAAAATATGAAGGAATATGTGACTGGCTAGGCTACTTATATCTTAATTGTCCAGAATTCTTTTCAAGTCATACAGATTGATGCTTTTGCTTGTGTCAGTGCAAATGAAATAAGAAAACAGCGGGTTAGCATCTGAAGAAGTGAAGAAAACACTGAAGTATCTCTTCAGTGGATTGTGAAAAGAAAGGGTTAGATGGTACAGTGTTTTCCAGAGTAACAACGTGCATTCATAACTGCACTCACCATGTACCTGCTCTCTGAAAGTGTTGCATTTCCAGAATAGGGTGAGGTTTTTTAGGTTTGTTTTTTTTTTTAAGTTTTGATTATTGTTATTTTTAGGTAGCTACATTGCAGGATACAGTTAGTTCCTTTTCAGATCATTGGGGTTACTCGTATTCTCTAATGACAGAATACAGTTCCTGGAAAGCACAAATATATGAAACTGATCTTGGCATTCTCCTGTGAGCTGCAGAGGACTTGGAATAGGAAAATAAGAAATTATCAGTTGGTGGTGGTGGGAATGAGTTGAATATAAATCCTTACCTCCATGGCTATTTCTCTGCATTCCAGTGCCATCTAGTGTAACTAGAAAATAAGTTTTATGATGAAGTTCAAGAACTCAATTAGTTGACTTCTGCAGTGCACTGAATGCCCAAAGTGGTTGGTACTGTTATGATGACTGTTACCTGTTATTTTATGTCTAATGCATGTGTACTCCTGATGCATCCTAACATTGATCACTGTTAACATTTACTCTTACAGCCCACTGTATTGGGAAGTTACCTTAATTACAAACTGTAGGAGAATGCATGGCCGGATAAATGCTCCCCAAATCAACAGAGATGGAAGCTTTTGAAGAGTTGTGTTTACCACGGACAAGCTATAGTCAAGACTCTGCCCATGTGCTTGAAAGCATCCCTGACCCTGCTAGTCAAGATGTGTTAATGCGAGTAGTTGTTGTAGGTGTGCAGTGGGTAACTCAGGGCTATTCCTGGTTTGCCAGGACTCTGAGACATGTGTAATGGCAGTAATGGGAGAGCAGATTGTTTTGGTGAAGAGATGCTTGCAGAGCTATAAAATGGAGGTGGAGAAGCAGCAGGTGAAAAAGCAACCCAAATCAATGGTGCATACATGTCCTTGAAGGCACGTGCAAACAGGGCAGCAGTTGTCTCATCCCTTGTGCAAATCTACGGTGGTCAGAAGTAGAGTCTGTGACAGTCTCTTCTCTAAGGCCTGGCCTGGACTGGTAAGAGCCAGTGCTCTCCACTGTCTGTTGGAACAAGGGTGTAAATGGCATTTGGTTGCATGCTACCCCAGTGGGCTGATGAAAGGAGATCGACGTTTTTTTTTAAATGGAGCTTGCCGTTTGTTTTTGGGTATAAGGGATGTTTTCCACACAACTGACCTTAAGTGACTTCACATTCATACTACCTTAGCAACTTTGCTCTACCCTTTATTTTGACTGTCCTTTAAACGCAGTATCTCTCTTGTGGCTTTAGTGGTAATCTCTGCACCAAACCTTTCTCTGAGCGGTCTTTTGTTTCACGTTACAGGCACAGCTGATAGCTCAGTCCATAGGTCAGGCTTTCAGTGTGGCTTACCAAGAGTTTCTGAGAGCCAATGGAATCAACCCCGAGGATCTCAGTCAGAAGGAGTACAGTGATATCATCAATACCCAGGAGATGTACAATGATGATCTCATACACTTCTCCAATTCGGAAAACTGCAAAGAGGTAAATCAGTTTCTAAATTTTTATTTCATATTGATTCATTTTTTCAGAGAAGTGTAGTTCTTGTGAAAATATAATTGCATTTTAAGGATGGTTTTTCATCCCAGATGCATTGTTTTATCAGTACTCTGCTACTAAAAACAACTTTGTAAGCTTTTAGACTTTCTCTTTTTGTTTTCACATTTCTTTTGGCTTCAATTGATCAAAACAGTAGTAAAGCACATCTACATCTGACATAAATAAGCTTTGAGGTATTCGCAGTACACACTGTGAGGTGTTTCTGTGTTTTACAATGGCAATCCATTTTAATGCACATTGCAACTGATTTCTTACTTGATGGACGGAAGGACCATGAGTCCAGGATGCTATGGCATGGGCAGGCTAATTTATCTTCCCTTAGTAGAACACCAGGGAAACTGCCACATGAAATGTATCACATGATCATAATCTATGAAAAGGCAAGAACTGCCCCTAAGTGCCACTTAGTCACTTCATATAACTATTTACATTTATAAGCAGCCATATATTTCACACTTTACATTTCATCCAAAAAAGCATTATAATACTGAGCGTTCCAGACCAGGATGTAGCATCCAAGGTTGCACCTGGTTCTGCTGTTTTTGCCGGTACTTCCCATATTGTTTCAGTGCAATGGGGATTTGGTCCATGTCCTAAAGGTCAGAGAGTTTCCTGGCCGAGTCCTAAAGTGATCTTACTTTGAGATAAAGGGCAAATTGTTTAATCCTTCAGTCACAGCTTTCCTACTTACACTCACTTTTTCTGGCCTTACTGATTCCTGTGCAGCTGTGTGTGCCCTTGGGAACAGAGTATTTTTCACCTCTAACTGCAGATAGTAAAGTTATGATTTGATGTGTGGTTTTATATGTCTGTAGCTGCTAGATAAACTGTTTTCACAGCTGTATACACTGTGACAAAATACTTCTATTTTAGCCCACAAGGGAAAATTCAATTGGACAAATCTTGGTTTCACTTATAATCAGAACATACAAATATATAATGTTTCAAAGTGACTGAGGTCATTTTTGTGGCACCTCTTTTCTACCTGATTTATGAAGGTGTTTGAATATTGACAGAGTTGTGGCATACTGATTGGTTCAAAGCCTTGATAGATAGCTTCAGTGAAAGTCAGCTGGCCTTTGTGGTTTCTTATAAATACGGATGGCCTCATCCCTTTTAAACCTGAAGGCTGATCTTACTGCAGCAGTTCTGTTTCTCTATATAGTCTTTGTATGGTGCAGGTAGTTCAGTCACAACATTTTTCATTTAGGAGAAAATAATGTCTATCATTTTGTTAAAGGGTATATTTACCTTGTGCTCCAAGCACTGCCTCAGTCACAAAATGTTACAGCCTCCCCTATCTAAGAAGGATTAATACTTCTTTGGCATTCATTCAGTTGACAAATTACATTAAACATACTGAGTCCCACCAATGTGCTGGGTTTTTTGCATATCCTAAGGGCCTATATGGACCTTCCACAAACAAATGGAAGATGCTGCTGAAAAGAACAGGTAAGTTTTCCACAGTTTTAACAGTCTTTTGAAGTAATGGGAAAGAATGGAATTCTTTTCATAAGATGTAGGTCTTATTCAGGAACAACTGAGATGTTAATGCTCAAATTTAGATGAACTGAAGAAAAAACACTTTTTTTTTTTTTTTTTTTTTTTCCAGCTCCAGCTAGAAAAGCAGAAGGGAGAAATTCTTGGGGTAGTGATTGTGGAGTCTGGATGGGGATCCATTTTACCCACTGTTATCCTGGCTAACATGATGAATGGAGGCCCTGCAGCCCGTTCAGGAAAACTAAGCATTGGAGACCAAATTATGTCCATTAATGGGACCAGTTTAGTTGGTCTTCCTCTTGCAACATGCCAAGGGATCATAAAGGTACCCCAAAATTACAACTGTATACTGTAGATTGTAAACAAGCAGAGAGATGATGTTCTGTCAAGTGACCAGGCAGATTTCCAGCAGATATGATTTTCATATCACTATGAAAAACATGTAACCTCTCACTAACAGAAGATAGAATTAGAAATGCAGGCTCAGAGATGATAATGAATCAAAATTTAGAGCTGGAAAATTTGGCTACAGCTCTGTTACTGGACTATAAACAGGTGAAGTCTCAAAAAGCTGCCATCAGTCAGTTACTTTGGGCAGCTAGTTATCTTAAAAATTTCAGGCTTCCTCACAACCTCCAAATTAAAATCTGAGGATTAAAATCTACTGTGCTTCTCTTGGGCTTCATGTAGGCAAAAGTGATGGAGGCCAAATGAGGAGCTGGTAGACTGCAGCCTCCAGATGAAATGAGTCAATGAAGGTTGCTCAGACATGAGGGAACCTCAGGATTCATCCTCTTCGTTTACTAAAACTAGTGTCAATTCATATTTACCAAGAGCAGCAGCAGGAGACTAATTAGGCAGATTTTGGTGGAGAACAAGCCATAGTCAGGCTTGGCCTGTCTTCAGTTTGAATTGAATTCAATTTCCTGAATTGAAAGTTATTTTAGTAATTAAAGGCAAGGGGTTTGTTATGTTTTGTTGGACCATACACTGATGTTAATGAGATAAAGACATGTCTCATGTAAGTTAACAACACTGTTATTTGTAGCTGTTATTTCCCAGATCACCTACTTTTCAGTCTTGCAGTTAAGAAACCACTAGTGAAAGAGCAAATTAAGATTTGTTTCAGAAATATTAACTTCTGGTATCTTACAGGGTCTCAAGAATCAGACACAAGTGAAACTGAACATCGTTAGCTGTCCTCCAGTCACTACTGTCCTCATAAAACGGCCAGACTTAAAATACCAGCTAGGCTTCAGCGTACAGAATGGAATTGTAAGTTTCCGTGTTTGGTGATTGCGTTTTTTTTTTTTTTTTTTTTTTGATTGTTTCTTTTGAGTAAGAAACACACTGAAGTATTGAAAGTTCTTTGCACATGTCCTCTGTGCATTTTGAGAACTTGTTCTTCCTGGTTAGCAGTGTAAGCCTGCAGGGCCTGCTGTCAATAGAGTCCCTAGTGTTATACACATACACGAACATGTTCCTATATAGACATAAACCTGTTTGCTGAAACTTATCATCAACTTTGATGATTTTTTCTTTGTCTGTTTTTGTCTGTCAATTGCTTCTGGTGGCTACAGCCTTCACAGCCACTTCTGTCTCTCTGGAGCTTCTGCTCCATATCTAGAATTTCATTTGTCAGCTGACGCCTTTATTCTGTACCTTACTTTCTAGGAGGTCAGTTTATGCTGACATATACCCAAAATCCACAACCTCAGTTCCCATACTGTGATCCGTCATAAATCAAAACCTTGTAATCAAATCTCTGTACAGTGAACTGCAAATAGAGAGCACTAGGAGAACACATACTGCCTTTTTTGAGACACTTTTCCTACATAATACAAGATTTAAAATACAGATTGTCTAGTGCAATGGATCAGTTCTAATAAATGTATGACTGTCAACTAATGACAATCTACTAACATGTCAGAGTTGCAAGGAAAAGCAGTTACACTGAAACAGGCATCTGCAAATACAACATTCTAATCTTAGCTCTGATCCTGTTTCTCTATTTTTAAATATCAGCAGTTATTCACTAAGATTCTAATTTTTATTGCTCTTTACAGAATTCATTTGGCTCACATGGTAGTGGGCAACATCCTGGAATGCCCAGGAGGAGGAGGAATTGTGTCCTCCTATGGTAAAGCTAAATCTCTCTTATTCCAGTAGTTACATAGGCTGTGCCCTTTCTCAGGGATCCCTACCGTACGTGCTGCAGCTTCCCCACCATTAATAACAGCAAGGAGAAGGAATGTGACAGCTAACACTTACCCAGTGCAGCTCAGGGTCTTCCTGTCCTGGTTCTTCCTTCCCAAGCCATTTTGTGGTACTTTTCCAAAGCAAACCCTCTGGACAACACTAGCTCCGGTAGCCACCTGGCCTTTTCTGGGGCTGGTATTGGCATTAGGGACTGCCTGTCGCCATCTCCTTTTCTTCCAGTCTAGGGAAAAAAAAATAATCAGGCTACCTATGGAGAAAACCACATCACAAAAGGACTGTAGGCTCTGGGCCCCTGTTCAGTTAAACTTGTTGTAGATTGAAGTTGCTAGATCTCTGTCTGCCATCCCTAGAAGAGCGGCAGGTAAAGGGCTTTAATATGGATTATGGGTCTTAATATGCTTTAGGCAACAGATGGCTCATTAGCAGATTCTCAGCTCTGCTAGTTATCACTAAGTTATTATTGTACCCAAGTTTTAAGTGTTCCTGCTTCAGATTACGTTGGGGTCACAGCAGAGATTAGCATGAAGAACGCTGCTACAAGCCTTTGGCCAGCTGCGCTCTCTGCAGTGATGGCTGACCCAGGCTGACATCCTTTAGAAGCATAGGAGTAAAGTATTTGTCACATTTGTTTTGGATTAATGGTCTCACATATTTACTCACATGAGTAGATACAGATCTGTAAAAATACGGAAAAATCAAGTGTGTGTGATATTTCTGTGAAATCTCTTTTTTTTTTTGCCTGCCCCCAATCTGCTTTCCCCTACACACATGTATGTATTAGTGTGTTGGTGTTAGTACTGTCAGTGTTAGCAAATCCCAAGCGTTAGCAGAAGGAGGATGAATGGGATGGGAGCTGGTTTTTCATGATCTCACAGAGGGCGCCCAAGGCAGCACCCAACAGTGTGTGAGGCGCTGGTTTATTTCCTAGTTGCTGTCCTTTGTAACTGCACTACGTCCAGCTGGTGCAGGGATAAAAAAAAAGAAAATAAAAAAAGATATCCAAGGAACGATGAGCAAAACTATGGTGTTTATCTACTCATTTAGGAGGCCTCTTTCTCAGTCTAGTGCTGTAGGGGTTGGTCAGGGTTGGGGAAAAGGATCAGAGCAAGGTGGACGGGAACAAGCAACTCGCGTCCTCACCTGGGCAGAGCAGTAACGGAACCTGTGAGACACTATTCGTTTTGTTTTGTCTTGTCTCAGCTAACCATCTCCTACGTCCTTAGAGCCCCAGTTCAACAGTTTCTGCATGCCATGGCGGTTTGCTTTCACAGTGTTTTTGCTCCATCTACTGGTCATTTGTCATACTCAGCATTGAGGATGGCCTGAAGTTGTTCCAGTTAAATTAGTAACATTTAGATGACATCCAGCAGAAAGTTTATCAGGTTCAGCATAAGAATCCCTCATAAATAACAATAAAAGAAAGCCTTGTAATACATTTAATTTATGAATAGTCTGTGCTTGAATGCTTGATAGTTTGACACTTTGAATATTTTAAAAAGCAGAGTTTTTTAATTGCTAGAGACTGTTTTACTTTATGATTGAATTCAGAAACAATATCCTTATCCTTTGTTGGCTCAGCATTAGCACAGTGAAGAAATAACTTGCCAGAATGGGTATAATTAAATGTCTCCTACTGCTAGGCCACTCTCTCATTCTAGGTGCATCTGGTACCGATTCACGTGCCTCTGCTGGTGACAGTTCTGCTGTGGGTCCTTTTCACCCTGCCATGTCATCTGTGCAGGACGTACGGCCATGACAGCAGTGAAAAGCTACACCCACGTGAACACACAGCAATACTATTTGACCTATGTTTTATTTTCATAGGTCATCAGGAAAATAATAGAGACTGGGTTGCTGCAGATCGGTGTTTTGCTTTGTGTAGCCTGTCTAGTTTATGAATGCAGAGGTTAAAGTTGTGGTTCAGGGAGCACTGGTGGTGTGGGGACACTTCCTGGAAGCTTGCAGCTGTCTGCACGGCTGGTGCCAGCTTTGGGAAGTTTTAATTAGGGAGCAGCACAAACACAAGATATAATGCAGTGTTAAATTTGCAGAAATTGCTCTTGTACTAGGAACACAGGTATTCTTCATGGCTTTTGAAAGCTACTGCTGTAGTTTTGTTGCACATTTATAAAAGGAAATCAAAATTTGACCCTTAAAAACATTAAGGAAAAAAAGGGAATATTGTGCATATATATGAAAGAAAAGCAGCAGGAATGTTGTGTGAGTGGGAGGTGAACTTAAAGCACTATCAGTCACTGCTGAAAATCATTCAGAACCCACTTTTAAAATTACGATGCTCTTTAAATGTAACTGATCATCTCTAATATCCTGTCATTATCTTATTTCCTGTTTTTTATGAGATCTATGTACCACTAGTTGTATTTTTACTGCTGATAACATACCACTTTTCAGTCTGGACCTCTAAGCTCTTTACAAATGACCCTTCCTCCAAGCTGTATATCTATTCGTAGCCTGTGAGAACTCTACCTGGAAATACAGCAAAACTAGGTAAAACGTAGTAGGTGGTAGCTATTCTATTTTTTCATCCTTGCCTCTACTTTTATTTAAACTGTCTAGGGGGAAAAATACGCAGAATTTAAGGACATACGTAGTAATGCAAGAGCAAGAGCAACCTAGTTTAATAGGTTACATTTAAGGTGTTTACTCAGAGTAAAGCTAATTTGCTTTGCACTGTTTTATCCATAATATTTTCCTACACAACAGGCAGCTGCAATAAAGCTGATTAGGAAAGTACTGAAGTTTTACATCAGCTACGTTGCAGCTGTCTAACACATTGCAAAGTATGTAACAGCTGAATGCAATTAACCTGTATGGTTTAGCTTTCATCGTTTTTTTTTCCTCCCTCCTGTTTACACAGCAAAGAGAGTAAAAAAGCTCTTGCTTACAAAAAGATACAGATTAGTCATGCTTTATTTAATCTCATAGCTGTCACCATGTTTAACAAGTACAGCAAGCTACACAATCCTGGCTCAGTGGAATTGTATTTACTTAGCGGTATTGCTCAGCTTAAACTTGCCAGCCTAATCTGCCATGCTTCTTAGCTCCACTGGCCTGAGACAAGAGTCTTAAGGCTGCTTTCAGTCAGTAACTTAAAATATAGGAGCTGTGTAAAAGCTTTAAGTACAGGAGATCTTTACATCTGTGCTCTATCTTAACATGATCTGTGAGGGTAGGCAGAGCCACTTGTGCTCTGTGTCTGTTTCTCTCTGTACCTCATTAAAACACTTAATGTTCACAGAAAGGAAGCTGAATCTCTTCCGTGGAGAGAGATCACATTCTTGAATGAGGGTAGGAGACCGCGTTCTACGTCTGAGGCTGCTAGAAAGGCTAAAATCACTGATGGTGTTAGAAGCGCCCTGAGAGCCACAGAACAAAAGGTGCTCTGCAGAGACCTGCAGGCCGTTATCTTGCCTTTGGGCCAGTGGGATGGCAGGTCACATTTGCTCTGAAAGCTTTTATTTCAGCTGGCTGTACAGTCTGTATATTTTCTATTATACTGTGAAAAATGCATTTACAGGGTTTCTTTGGGCACATTCTGAATTGTTGTGCTTTCAGATTACTGCATATACTCCCCAATAGCAAGCAGCAAACTTTATTCTTACAGTGAGTTAAATGAGAAGCTTTCTATAGGAGAGTCTGGCAAAATATATAAAGCAGCTTATCTGGTCAGCTGTTTGATTAGAAGGTAGACTACCTGCCAAACAGTATATTCCATGTGACTGAATTCAAGATGCAATTCTGCAAAGGATCCTGATGGTGCCTCTAACCATAACACTGCATCAGAAGCAGCCTGTGAACTACAGCAGAACAAAGCCACTAATTACAGGCCAGGTGCAGCGTGTCTCACTGCAGGATTAAAATCCTTTTCCAAAGGCTGAAGGTGGGTTTTTATAATCAAAAAATAAATTTATATTCTTCCTTTCCTTCCCTCTCTTAGACAGCTTGAACCTTGAAAAAATAAGAAGGATTTCATTTTTCATAGGACTGTTATTTACAGAGGATAGGAAACTGCTAGTGCCATACAGAATACTACTAATTCAGACAATATTCCAGTTTCCAACTTGGCCATCAACAGTAACTGCAGAAGCAGCCATCACTGGATGCTATTTCCTGTAGTATTCCTTTCTTTTCCTCTATATCAGTTTTCTCCTCAGTAAATAAAAGGTAAATGCAACCCAGCACTGCTAAGCTCTGCTTAGTTCCACAGATTCCAGCTGCCTGATGTGCTGCATGAGCTTGGTCTTCTGAAATAATTTACTAACAACTTCTGTCCAAGATACAGCTGTCTAGTCTGTCAGGTAGGAGTCCGTCATAGCCCACATACCACTGCTGAGGAGGAAGCAYTGAGCTTTTCCTTCTGCCTATATACTATGCACGTCACATCCTCAGATTAATTTTAAACGTAACAGTGTCTGTTGGGACTTTGCCTGATGACTGTAATTCTTCTTGCAGAAATATTCCACTACTGCAAGAAAGTCAAAACTTGTGCTTAGTTTCTTCCTGGTACCTGCGGCTGCCAGTGGAAACAGCGGGCTGTTCTGCTTTCTTCACCCTAAGGTCTCTATGGTCAGCAGCACTTTAAACCTGGGGAAGAGCAGCGGCTCTGGAGTGCAGAATGCCCTTTTCCAACCTGCAGAGGCACAGCAACAAGTTTTCATACTTCACTATTCAATTAATTTGCTGCAAATAGTCTGCAAAAAAAATAGAATTGGCACATTTGAGAGCTTGTTGAGAAGGTCAATACAGAATAACTGTATGGCATCATTCTTTGTTTCAGTTTAAGCTAGTGTTTATACATGATTAAGAATTATTGATTACTTGATGTCCATTTCTTCCACATACCTGAAAAATTTGCTGTCATAGGTTTTTTCTTACTTTAGTACTTCCTGTATTTCCCATGATTCAGAAGGAATAATGTGGCAGTTTGCAGAAAGAGTCCAGGTGGCAGAGTCTGAAATACTTAAAGTTGTTTTCTTTTTCTATCCCAGCACTACATAAAACTTTTCTTATTTCAGAGGAAGCAGATGTAGATTAAAAGTCTTCCTGGAAAAATGTGTGTCACACAGGCTACTAACGTGCTATCAAAAATATGTCTTTATGAGTTTTAGAAGAGTTAATACAAACTTTTTGTGCAGGATGCACAAATAGTACACATGTAGCCATCACCAGATGCAACAGATAATCAGAGAACACGGGTTTCAGATACAATCTGAAGTTCCTATCGGTAGCTTAACTCAAAGTAATTGTTCTTAGTGCCTCTTCAAACGTCAGTACGGCTATTCCACAAAGGTCTTCCATAGCATACATATTGCCTCCCCGTATGTTTAGTCTCCTTCCACTAAGGCCTTTTCAGTAAGTTAGCCTGACCCACAGGGTAAACTACAAACCAGTGATCGTTCCCTAGGAGCTTGCATGACTTTTGTCCAGGTAGTACCGTTTCTGTCAATAACAGAGCTTTCACAGGGGCAGTGCTTTTGTCTTAAAAACTTGACATCTCTGGATCTCCATGGACGACCTCGAACTATATGGAGTATAACATGTTTTGCTGTAATCAGGTCTAATTCACGTCCAAAGTCGCATACCTCCGTACCTTGCTGGAGGCGGTCCTGATGTGGTACTAATAGTCAGTTTAAGAGCAATGCAATAGTTCTAGAGATGTGATATACCTAGGAATATATTCCCACTGCAACCCTCTATCACGTGTCCTTAATGGCATCTTGGCAATAATAATCTCCCTGTCTCAAAGTACACTCAGCGAAATTACAGTCCAGCAGCTCGAATTTTTCCTGTTTTGTATATATAGTAGTTCTGTATTCTTGCTAGCTAGCCACAGATCTATGAAGAAATTTAAAGTGTACAATTTGAGAAGAATTAGTTAAAAAAAATCAAAGTGAAATGTTTAATACAGAAGAGTAACTTCCCCTAGTCCTAGCTTAGAAGTTCCTCTAGAACTCTTTTTCTTTGCGTTTGCAGTAAGTTGGCAGTCAGTTTCTCTTTATAAAACTTGTTTCATTTTTCACTTTTCTGCCTACCTCCACCTGCATGGCTGCTGTCACTGTTACAGGCGCATCTGTGTTATGTATATACAAGTTCTCAGCCTGTAAGAATGAAAGCAGAAATTGTAATTTGCAACGTTATAACCTACCTAGCATCTTCTGCAGTCACTAAAGTCTCACATCTCATTAATTATCTTTTATTATATTTTATCTATTAAATTCTAGTAACTGCTACAATATGACATCTTTAAACTTAAATCAACTTTGATTTCTCTTGGCAGATTTGCAGCTTGATGCGAGGTGGAATAGCTGAGAGGGGAGGAGTCAGAGTAGGACATCGTATTATTGAGATCAATGGACAAAGTGTTGTTGCAACTGCTCATGAGAAGATAGTACAAGCATTGTCTAATTCAGTGGGAGAGGTAAGAAAACTACTAAGTACGTCATCAAACAAACTGTTAAATGAATATATACTATACATTTTAGTTGAAAGAAAATCAGTGTCTTAACAAAGAATTTGAACTAACACCTCAATAAATCTGACTTGGAACAGTGACAACAAAAAATTAACAGAACATTTTTTTGAAGAATTGGATGTACTTTCACTGTGTTTTTCCACCCATTTTCAAGAGTTCCTTGGATGATTCTGAACCTTCAGCTTACTGCTTGAATTAAACCAGTCAATTAAGGCACGACATCACTCAAGCATCTTATCTATGAAAATGTCTCTTAGGTTATCAGTACAGCATTTGGCATAGAAAGAAATTAATATTCAAATTATTGAGAGATTCAAATTGATCTGTATTTTACTCCTTTCGTTTTCACTGAACATTTCCCACTTACCTTGGGAATAAGTTAAGACATCTCTCTCTGGTACTTTTAGAGAAATTAGCAATGGATGAACAAGATCCTCTGGTCCCTACTGAATTTAGTGGCAGTATCATATATGACCCTGGGCAGATCTTCCACTAGCTCTTTTGCCAAAATCACAACTTCTTTTCTTATGGAAAATGATACTTGAAGTTGAATACCGATTATGCGCATGCAGGCAGAAACAAAGCTATAGATTTCACTAGCACCTCCATGCCTGTGAGATACCTCTTTGCTGCCCATCATCTTACTAAACATACAAGGTCAGTACGAAACTTTCTTTTGCAGCATGAAGAGACCAAGCAGTCACGGCAGCATATAGCTTGTGAGGGTCTGCATTATCAGTTAGTCATGTTTACAGTCCCTACTCTCACCTATTCTGATAGGTTATTACAGCTACTACTACATTATTGGTACAACTCTGATTACCTGACATCTTTAATCCTGTTGGTCTGTAAAATCCTTCTGATGCTTGTCACGATGCTCCTTGTAAAAAGAACTTGGATACACTAGCCATGAGAGAACCTGTTTTACCAAATTCTGACTGCACTGAAATAATAGATGGTTTTGTGTTCAGAAGTTCGTACTCCACTTAGGAGAAAATATGTATTAAAAGCCCCTCCCATAGGGACATTAAAAGAAAATCTAATTTCAGTTAATATTGGAGTAGCAGAATGAATTTCCAGAGAGCTTTGTGTTCCCTCTTTTTGCAAGACCTATGGTTGGAGAAGCAATAGCTAGAGTTTAAATATCATGTCAGTTCATGTCATTCAGAAAATAAAACAAAACCAAACAAAAAGAAACAGAAAAAAGACATCAAACCTGTGTGTCCAAAGCAGAGAACTGTGAACCAGAAACTTTGATAACATTCATATCTGACGGGAACCAGGACATGAAATGCACTTATACCACTGAGAGAGACAGATTGGGCCATATGGATTATTCTTAACTAGTAATAATTCTGTTACTTTTTGTGTAAATCAATTGACAGATTCACATGAAGACTATGCCAGCTGCCATGTTCAGGCTTCTCACTGGGCAAGAGACACCCCTGTACATCTAGCATGAGACTCTCTCAACAAAATAACTAAATGATTCCATCAAAGCTGAAGCCTTCGCAGCTGAAGAGAATTTTGTATTTTGTATGAATGAAAGGCTTTGAAGCTGGACCTGAGGACTCCAAAACCAGGAATGGACAGGTGTCTCTGCCTTTTCTCTCCTTCCATTTTATTTCTTTGCCAAAAAGTGATGAGAAGGGTGATCAAGGACAATAATCACTGACACAAAATCTTTGTAAAACATTTAAGTATTTTGCAACATCTTCTAAATTCTTTTCTCATAAAACTTAAAACATATTTATTTGTAACCTTTATGTGGCGTGGTGTATGTATGTCCGTCCTGTTTGATATCATGGTGAATGTGAATATCTGATGAATGAGACTGCAGGAAATGGCAAAGATAAGCAATTAGAGAAAGTTACAGCTGCCTCAAGTTAAAAAGAAATCCCAGTCCCATAAAGTGGTACAATACTGATGGCATTGCATAATTTTAAAATTGGTGCCGAATAGATGGTATTTCAGTGGATAGGAACGTGTGCAGTTAAATTCCTAGATTCTAACATAAAGAAAACCACTGTAGTACTTGGTATTGTTATGACAAGTGTAACCTGCTTGGCAAGGTGTGAACATAAACATGTAACAAGTGTTTCCATATGCTAAATAAAGAATAATTGCCACAAGATTAAATTCAAAATATTTATTTAGATACATATTTATTTTTAATGTTTGTGATTTTTATGATTTAACAGAACTATTTCACTGATAACTTATTGCACAGTTTGTGTAATGTATGTATTGGGCTGGGGTTTTTTGTTTTAATTTTTGCATATTACCTTTTTGTTCATATTAGCTCAAAATGGGAAAGCCATGCTTACCTGTTACTGTCTTTTATAAAGCATTCTTATTCCTGAGGCAATGTGTTCTGAATGTAAATTGTTCTGACAAATGAGCTAGCACCATCAGCAGTATTAGAATGTGTGTAGATAAAAAAATAAATAAATAGTAGTAAAGTTGTATTCCTTATGAGATAAATGTTAATTGATGTAATTTTTGGTCTAGGATTTTACTTTATTTCTTTTTTTTTTTTTTTGGCCAAGACCTTGAAGAAAATACACTGTGACTTAAGAAGCCTTACCATGCAGTAACTAAAAAGCTTTAGGACTGTACTTCAAGGACTAATGTGTGTTGCATGCAACTGACCTTAGGAAAGAATTAACCTAATATCACTAATAAATCAGAAATAATAACAAAAGCTCGCTTATTTTGTTTGTTGTGTAAGTTTACATAACAAAAAAAATCCAACTAGAATATCATTTAATTCTTCATCTAAGTGCAGTTGCAAAGGTCACAGATTTCTGTTCTTAAAAGGAATTCATTCCACTATCTTGAAATAAGAATTTGTGTATTGTCTATTATCATCTTCAGAATTGATGCTTGCAATTAGCCTACCATGTTGCCACTGGATGTCACTGTAACTTCATATCAGTACAGAAGCATGCTATGCTTAAAATGCATTAAAATGGATGATTCTGTAAAACTAAAACTACCCATCCTCAGCTACATTCCTTTGTGACCTTTTCACAGGATGTCTGCCCAGCTCAGAATGACACAAATGAAACCACTGTACAGCTAAACCTCAAGTGGAAATTGTAATACTACTGACAAGCATTGCTGCAAAAGAATTAAAACCACAAACCATCAACCTATGACTGATTCTTTATGAGAACCTTTTGTTTAAGGCACTTCCAGTTTCCTCTGAGAGATCTGAGATGAAACTTGCACTGGAAGACATTGCTGGTAGACCTGTGTTTRTGCTGGTACTCAAACTAGTGTCAATGATACTACTTTGATTTTTTAAGATCAGTTTTAAATTAATCACAAATGCAGCAGAACCACAAGGATATGTTTTAGTAATATAATTGTCCAAATTACCAATTGGAATGGAATAGCACTTCTTTTTTAAAAAATTCAAGGCTCTGCTGGATAAAAATACATCTAATTTTCTGTCAGTTACCATTTGTAAGAAACTTATAAAACATTCTTTTTGGAAATGCAGAATTTCAAAGAATTATTTTCTGATGCATGTTTTGGTCACAACTGGCAGAATATTTAAACATCATTTTTCAATAGCATTTTCTACACCATTAATAAGCTCATAAGTATTCAGAACAAAACAAAAATAAATGACACTGCATCCTTTACTATAATTTAAAAGGGCAACACATTATAGGGAGGAGGGGGAAAGCAGTTTTAATAGGACAGATCAGTGAGCCTGGCATGACAAACACTGGTAAAATGGATCAGAATAAGCACTGCGCGTGCTTATAAATAACTTTCACATTTCTATCCAAATCAGCTTTTGCAAAAACAGAGTCCAGAAATACTTTTTATTAAAACACTGATCATAGTTAAAACACTTTGAGGTACATTAAATAAATACAACTCTTTAAGTTGTACAACAAGTCTCTGGTGGTTTTGCAATGGTTTTCAAGAAATGCTAGGCAGCATCAGCAGCATTTCTGTAAGTACAGTGAAATATATGCATTTCTGGTTGGGAAAACATTTCTTACGAGTTTACTAATAAATCAGTTAAATTTTGCAAAACACAGGGTTGAAATTTACATTCAGAAAAACAGGTGTTTGCCTCCTGCTCTTGAAAAAAAAAAAAAAAAGTGGAATTCCAAAGGAAGACACTTTTTCCTTTTTAAGTCATCCACTAGTATTTTTCCCAGTCCTGGTTTCTTCCTTAATTCTCTTTGCTGGAGTCACATACCTGTGGGTATTATCAAAGGATGGTCTCCCGGCAAACTCCAATTAAACTGTGAGGCCTGTCCCGCTCTAAGTTGCGAGCGATGTGGGCCCTACGTAAGAAGGCAACTGGAGAGCTCAGAGCACCACAGCTCTGCAGGTGAAGATCTTCCTGAAGTCGCTTTCTAGAGGTATACACATTCTGCTGGGTACTTGTCATTACCTGTTTGAAACAGCAGCAATGGAGAAGGAAACATGGGGAAAAAAAGAGTAAGAAAAGTTTTCACTGAAAAGGTTCAGTTTCTGAATATTATTTAATTTATTTAATAATCTCCCTGCAAGGAGATGTGTGTTTATGCAGCCTCCCAGAGACTCTCTCCCCCCACCTCCCCAGTTTTCACAAGCAGCCAGGGCTGAGTACTGGCTACAAAAAGCAAGGTCAGGGTTCAGAAGGCATCAAGCCTTGAATCTGAATTGTAGCTGTAAATCAACAAAGGGCAAACAAGTACTTGTTTCTCCGTACAAGAATGAAAAGGAAACCAGTGAAAAAGAAGGCAACTCTGCCTTATAGTAGACAAATATGAGTTTGAAAGAAATTCATCTATTTCTTATAGGAAAAAGCGATGCTTCACTACCTTTGGTGAAGGTTGAAGAGAACTAAAACCTCAGAAGCCTGGTAAGCACACACTTTGGTTAATGGAACTGTCAATCTGCTTCACAAATCTGAATTATACAGCAATTTTAGAGAAAATCCTGTGACTTCTTAAGTAGATTGCTGGAGCAGCTGGGACTTTCACTGATTAATGTTTTTTGGCTGAAAAAAATAACTTCACTGAAATTATTTCTTTAATGTGAAAAAGCTATATATGTCCTTGAATCTCAGAAGCCCACACAGGGTTTCTGGTTTTATGATCTGCATAAACACTCACATTCATTTATACTATTTTGTTTTGTGAGGAACTTTCTCATTTAAATAAAATTGTTTTCAACTTTCCAACCTTGGGGATTTAATCACCTATAAATCTTGCAAAGCAATGAAAATGTTAACATTTAATTCCACATTGACATTCTGTTAAGTATCTCATGATAGCACTGCTTTTCTACCGACGTGACTGTAGAGTGAACTGATACTGTTCTTCTACTTTGCTCTACCTCATAGTTAGCAAAAACCAATACTGCAGCAAGCTCTTGTAAACGCAGTATGGTTGCTGCTCCACATCAAACTTATCTCATATGCTGTTTAACTGATACTACATCCTATTTTGAAACTCAGTAAATTTCCCTTCTTTGGGATCAGCAGACTAATACCATAGAAATGTCATCTCAAAGGGGGAAACAGCCCAAGTGTGTATCCTTAATCCTCTGTCCAGCTCTCTGAAAACCCAATAGCCAGCCTGGACATGGCTAGTCAGTGCTGTTTAAACCTTACAATATAAAAGAAACTTCATTTCTAAACATATCATTTTGGTAACAGTACTAGGAAAAGGTGATCCATCTCCTTTCTTATTAAAAAGATTTATTAGTAGCTATGTGTCTCTGCATATATACACAAATTCACGTATGGAATACTCTGTCTCAAGTACAGAAAGAATTTGAAAGTAAGAGGATTCTTATCTGCTCCCTATTGATCTCCTAGGATATCACCAGAACTGGGTCCAGCTGAAGAATTTTAAATGCATCTGTAACCACATCAGTGTAAAATTCACTGCTGCTTGATAAATATTATTTCTTATTAAAGTCATACCCTATTAAGAACATTTGTAACAATTCTCTGAACTACTTAAAACTGTAAAAACGTGTAACTAAGGTATGTGTTTACCGTAGCTGAACAGATCTGTAAAACGTGAATGGCCTACCTGGTCGATGATATTGGCACTGAAGATGGCCTCCTCCATGTGTCTCTCATCAGACTTTATAACTGAGCGTATGCTGTTCACTACATGACGTACTTCTGGAGGGAGATTACAGTTTGAATGTTCCAAAAATTTTGCCACTAAAATTTTTGTGTCTTTATAGGTCTTAAGGTCCACTAAAGAGTGCGGTCGCTCTTTTGAGGTTGTTTGCAAAGCCTTTGACTTTAAATGTAGGTCAATTTTCCTTGTATCCCTCTGTTTTTCAGCTGGTAGGAAACTGCTCAAAGAATCCTGACAAGCAGAGGCAGCCATATGAGAACGCCAAACAGGAACTAAAAAGGGGGGAAAAGGTACCTTTCAAATAATAGCTTTTTTAAAAAAATCATCAAATCAAATATTGTCAACAAAAGGTTTTTAGTTTGTCATAAAATTCCTATTTTGTCTTCAGAATAACAAAAACATGAAATCTAGGAAACATTTCAGAATGGTTGATTTTAAATAGCGTAGTGGCATCAGAGGTAAGATTCCTTCACAGGAGCAAGAAGGACCATGCATAGATGAATGGTGGGTAATTAAAACACTTCATAAATAGCATACACTTTTTTTTTTTTTAACCTCTATTTCAGAGATTTCAGCTGACATTAATGATAGAGGAAGACAATAGCTACTCAATGTTACATATATAATTTGTAATGTTTTAGCTCTCAGCGACTTTAAGGATGAAGTTCTTAATGATAATCAGAACAAAAAATTAAAAGCAGTGAGTAATACATGAGAGTTTAGTGAAAAATTGAGAGAAAGCAAAATAGCTAAGCTAACGCATGGAGTTAAATCACAACATTTGTTGTCAGTGAAAGGTTGCTTCATTGTCATGTTATCAGGAACTCTGCCTCTCGGCCATGCTCTGGTGTGGGAACCCTCTGTTCTCTCTCATCATACTCTGTTGTGAGGCAAAGAGCAAGCCCAGTCCTTCAAATTAAAAGCCCCATTCCCCAGATTTAGGGCAAGAAACAGGTACTTGGTCACAAGTAGGTTCAATGTGAATGTGTGCAAATGTGGTTCTGTCAGCATTATACTGCATGCATGCTCTTTTAAGAAAATTTTGGGAGGAAACTGCTTGATTTTATTTCTCTATTACAAGTTTGTTTTAATTATTAATAGAACAAGAGAAGAAAACCCATATGATCCAGCTTTAGAAAACTGATCCTCACCTGTCTCTAGTACAGCTGGAAATAATCCTGCATCTCGATGCTGGCTAGATACTGGAGTCCAGGCACAATTATCACCTTGAATCAAATAGAAACAGAGACAGAGAAAGGGCACAACCAAACCCTGTCATTCTCTGCTGAAAGCATGGCAAATACACTGGGATCTTTTACAATCTCCTTTGCAGAATGAAACTACTCAAATGAAATACTATTTTCAAGGCATCCAAGAGAAGCTACTATACACAGAAATGTCCTTTAACCAGTTAATTATATATGATTAGAAGGATATCGTTCCTTGGTTGATGGTTTCCTGTTACACAGTTATCAAAGCCTGTGCACGAGTAGTAGAGGAGGCTCACTGCATTCTAGGGGCAGACCTGCCTGTATTTCCCTGATAGGCAGAGTTTACCTTAGAAAATAGGAAGACAAGGAAGATGAAGCCCTCTTATTTTCATAAAAGCTGGTGCTTTGTTCAATAACTCTACCTCCTTTTTTGAATAGATTCTCATTCCTTGGAGGACAAATGCTATCTACCACTGATTAAGTTAATGGGCAGTATGGTTACTGGTGCTCCAATTAAACAGTTACAGTGCATAATCAAACAGCTCTGGACATAGCTGGGTTGATGAGAGGGTTTCTAATGAGAGGTTTCTGAGATGCCAGCAAAAGGATCAATGATGGTGAGATCACACTATACAGAAACTACCACTTCAGTCTTTTTGATTTCAAGCTTGTGACAGTCAGGATAGAATAAACCCTCCCATTTATGTTAAGCCTGTTTACACCTGTTTCCAAGATTGAAAACTATTTTGAACTTCTAGGTAGATTAGAAGACATTTTCCTCAATATCTTCAGAGAAAGTTTGTAAGGAAAACCTGTTTTAATCCTCTCTGGCAAAGAAAATAATTAAATGCAGAAAAAAAAAAGTAAGATTCTACAAACACAGAAAAGGTGTAAGAAATTAAGAGGCAGCTACTAGTCTGTCTTTAATTTGCCTTATTATTTTGAAGTACTCCACGCACGAATCATGGCATACTTACTAAGAGGAGACACTTCAGAGATTTTATTTTCCCATCCTCTATTATACTGCTTAATGCACCTTAGGCAAAGAGAAAACTACACCACTGGACATTATCCTGAATTATCTGAAATAGAGACACTACAGTAATCACCAGTTATTCAGAACACTTACTGATACAGCTACATAGCATATTATAGATTTATAGATTGAGTTTATTCTAGCAAAGATCAATGCTACAAGTTTTTTCTGTCCTCCTTTGCTTTGATAAACTTACAGGGGAAAAGAGGGAGAGGCAAACAGGCACAGTGCTCATTTGGAAGTAATGTTTTAAAGAAGGAACCATTTCTTAGAGAGATTATATGTGAACCCACCACACTTGCATTGCCCTGGAACTGCATACTAACTATAAAAGCACCTATTAAACTGAACTTATTTATATAATTTCTCTACTAGGGATGGCAGACATTTCAACACAAATAAACAAGCTCACTTCCAGCAGTAAAGGATAAATGGGGAAATTACTGACTATATAGACCATGAAGACTCCATCTTGTCAAGATGTGCTTAGAAGCACATGAATTGTGGATTACTGATATAAAAAACCCACAGAGATTTACGCCTGCTTTGAAATTAATTCCCAGATTACTAACCTATCAGATCTCATGGCTGTTGCATGACTGCATATACACTGAGGTATATAGTACAGAAGTATATATAATCCACAGATAATTATTCTTCTTTAAGAAAAAAAAGATAGAGACCAAAGATGATATTGAATCTCACTTCCCAATCTGACCACTGAATTTTCCCATTTTATGTGAAGTTCCCACACCCTTCTGTTCCTCCTAGGCTGTGGTATGCATCTTGCATGACTTACGAGTCTTAACGATATGAAATTACACCTCTGTGCTTCATATGGTCAGAATATTTGATGAGTTCTTCTACTCCAGAACAGTTTTTTTTTAAAAAGTGTAAATTACTGCCAAAAATAGTTTTGCTCTTGGGATGAGAAGAAGTTGATGAATGCTTCCCTATCCTTCAGCTCTGTGGATCTCAGATTACACATCCATGAGGCACACAGCACAGCTCCCCTCTCTGCATAGGGATATAGACTGTAAGCAAGTATTCTCTATTCTCTATTTCTGCATGCTCAGGAGCTGCATTTGATTGATCTGGTTTTTGAATAGGATGGTGGTATTTGATTTCTATTTCCCTTCCTCATACAGGTAACTATATCAGAAGGGTCTGTTCTGAAACCTGCCTGAAAATCTAAATATAGAGAGTCAGGAGACTTCCTCTTGCTGCATGAATCCACAAGCCCCCTCTAGGTGTCCATAGCTCCTCTTTGCACTGGACATGGCTCTAGAGACATACAGATAGTTTTCAAATAAAGCTTCCCCTCTGCATAGCAGGTTTACCATCTTTTAGCTTCTCCTAACTTACACTGTGATATATCTAGGAGTGAAAATGCATTTCAGTGTGCTCCAGATCTTCAGTGTCTTTCAAAGTTACAGGTGCTTTAAGCCTTTTCTACCTCAAAGGATTTATCTTGCTTAAAGCACAAAGCTGCATAATGTCCTGAATGCATAAAAATGACAGTTATCACATAACAGTATTTAAAATTCTGCTTTGAAATCTATAGACCAGTCCTGAAACATCTAGATCAAATGTTTCGCTCAAGTTAGCTGATGATAAAGAACTTCAGCTGTGTGACACTGCTTAGGAAAAATAACCTTAAGGGCTGCTACAAACAGTCAATACATATTATTAGAAATGTGCTACTACTAATATATGTGTGATTTCCAAAGCTCAACAAACAGTATGGAGTGAGGAATGTGAGGCAATGTAAAGCAGTGAAAAGCTTCACAGAATCAAACTTTGCCATATACTACTCTAGTTTGCTGGACATCTAAACGAAAGAAATACATGCATCTAAACTCGTGTTTCCCTAACAAAGCTTTCATTTAAAAGAAACTCCTGTAGGCAGCAAAAAAATGTCAAACTAGGTCACCAAAAACACATATCCTTCCACGTTACCTCTTCTCTTGCTCCCTCCCCAACCCACATCAGTATCTTTAGAACCATCTCTACTCCCCTCATACAAGCCCAGTTAAAATTCAACAATGTTTCGCCTTTTTTCAACCTATGTTGGTCAAGAACTTGGAAATTATACAAAATAATTTCCATAATCACAGTAAATTAAACAAGCAAATTTCTCCAGAAAAAAATGATGGATGTATTTAGGATGTGTTAAAAATGAAGCCAGAGCATCTGTTATGGCAGGTGTCCCAACAGTCAGCTAGAGCACAAAGATGTGGCTGCCTACAGTAATATCTCTGTCAAACAGTACTCAAAGAGCATATGGAGCACAATATGGAAAACTTGCACAGTGTGATCCAGAAGAGAAAGGGTAGTCTTTGGCACTGTATAAAGGATTTAGAATTTCCTACTTACTGTCTGCACAGCAGATTCATAGCACATACATCCTAGCATAAAATAAATGCAGGTCTTAACATCTTTAGATTTAAGGTTCACATTGCTTGGATAGCAAGCTAAGGCCAGATTTCTAAAGTTAAAAGGCTTCAATTACTAAGCTAGGTACAAAGTCTCACAGAAACAGAATAACGATGCCAAAAAGTCTAATAGGCCCAATACTTCATCTTCCTAAATGAAACTATTTTCAGCATTTTGTCTACTTCTGTTTTGAACTAATCACATGATGATTCTTCCTCTAGCTCACTAAGAAAGCCCAGTAAATGCACCTGTACTAGCATAATTTTTCTGACATCAAAACTCTTCATCTTTACTTTCAAACCACTTCTCCAAGTTACCCCTTCAAATCTCTCTAGACAGCTTATATCTTGTAAAAACCACATTTTTCAAGTGTTTTCAAATATTTCATTCCTGCTATTATTTGACCAAGCCACTCCCTACTAAATCAAGTATTTTCTCTCCCACTCATAAACAGATGTTTATAAAGATACAGTGGTCAGCTAACAACCCTTCCTCCCCTCTTCCATACTTGTCTCAGAGAACATTCATAGCAGAAGATGCTTATCCAGGACAGTCAAAGGCTTACTACCTTTTAATTCATCATCTTGTCATACACCCTATCTTTCATTTCATCATCCTTTAAAACTTTCCATTGCATAGTCCAACTTGCTGCTACAGAGTCATACCCTAACAGCCTCTGACATGCACTAATCCTGTCAATGAATCAGTGCCACCTTCAGGCGACACAACTGGCTATATTTTGAACATGAAAGCTTGATTAGTTGTTTCTCAAGTACACCCCAGCTACCATTCAGCTTATTGGTTTAGCTTCTCAACACAATACTAAGAGAGCTGGAAGCATACACTCAGGAGATATTTTTTTTTTTGATTCAGGCTAGAAAGGCTGGTACAATTTAGAAAAAATAGTATTAATTTCATTCTGTCACTTTTCCTACATTCATTATTCCTAAAATTTTCAAATGTAGAAAGTGTGCATGGAGCTAAAACCTTCATACACAAGTCATCCATCACTGAAAGGCTTTGTATAATTTCCAGCAATACTGATCACTGCACAAATCAAACACCGTTGCTTTGTGGTGAGCCACAACCATGTTGTACTATACCTACCTTCTGCATTAGATGAACATGATATAGGGTCACTAGTTGATCGGACTATATTTGAAATTCTGGATTTTGTAATGTGATGCTGCTGGACAGTACTCTCTGGGCTGCCTGTGTACGATGAAGTATTTGCATGCCCAAAACAGGGGGAAGGCTGGGAAGGGACAGCAGGCTGGCTACAGACCCCACAGCAGATTTTCATTTGTTTCAAAGGTGGACTAGCTTTGCTCTGCCCTCCTCTTTCTGAGGAGCTGAAATTCTCTGAGGAGCAGTCTGAGGACCTGCCATGCGCACAGCTCTCATTCTCCTGTTCTTGAGACCTGTCCGTAGAGGCTCTGCTGTAAGAGCCATCATCCTCGTCAGGAAAGCCCTGCGAGCAAGTCCGTTCCAACCAGCAGCGCGTGCTGTAATCTAGGCTGCTGCAGCTCCTGTCTGCAGCCCCTTTGTGCGTTGTGCTGTAGGGAGAAAAATCTGCAGAACGGAGTGATCTCTGAACTTCCAGCGAACAAAGATCTTCAGAGGAGCAGCTATGGTCTGGGATATCCACCGCCTCAGAGACCATCAAAGAGGTGCTGTCAACAGAAACTGCAAAACAAGAGATTCAGAGAAAAGTGACGACTTCTTGCCCCTGACCCATTCCTCCCTACCATGTTTTTCAAAACAATGATTTAAATCAAATAATTGCTAAGTATATCAGTAAGTATTTAAAACCTTTCAGCTCACAGAATGCCACAGCTATAAAGACTGAAATCATTTGTTTTTAGCATCCTTTCTCATTTATTTTCTTCAGCTAATAAATGTGCTTGAGCACTGATACCAAAGTATTTTCTGCAACTACATTCAAACAGCATCAGTTCTTTCGCTACTAGTTTCTCTGCTAAACAGTGAGAGATTCTACATGGTAGGAAAAGCAAAACTTTACACAACTGCTGAATAAACAAGGCTCTGATCAGTTTTATGCCTAGCATTACTGCCAATATGAGCTTTGCACCGAACACTTTATAACTAGTAATCATTTATCTGATTTATGTACTTTATAGCTTTACAAAAGAGAATTTACCCTCATACAGTATCTCTGGCATACAAAATATGTAAGATACCAGGACACTTCTGTCTTCACACTTTATATAGAACCTAAATATTCTTTGCAGGTTCATGTCATTTTGGAAGCCCTTTGAGATTGTTATCACTTCCTCTGTCAGCCCAATGTATATACATTATCAAAGAAAATGAACCTTTGCATGAAAATAAGCATTTGGCTCTGCTTTTTTCCTGAAGTCATGACGAAAAGAGAAATGGAAATCCTTTTAGTCTGGAAAATAAAATTAGACCATACAGCCTCTCAGACTCCAATAATATAAACAACAAATTCCCCATGATGGACTGGAGTTCCTGAAAAGAAACAATATCTAAAATCAAAGTATTTACAAAATATTATTCTATTCAGCTCAGCAGCTTCTGATGCCCCTTTTTGCCTTAACAGCTGCTCGTAGCAATATTGATGAAGCAAACGTATTCTATTGTGTTCAGAAATACAAAGACTGGATCTTTTAATGGATTAGAGAATATTCRTTAAGTGTTCCCATGTTTTGGGGTCTACGAAGCAGATAGCTTCCTAGAGTACAGGGAAATTATTATCAACATGTGAAATCAAATATTCATGATGTTAAATTTCATGAAGGATATTTTTTCTTACGTAAGATGAATTAAAATTACCATTTTCTTTTAGCACTTCTAGGAAATAAATTCATAATATTTACAAGGCAATCATAAGATTACCAAAAAGAACATTATAATCAATCATGGAAATGGAAATACATCTATCCATGCTAAAATTGCATAATATGCACTGTTCAAGCTGCAGTAGTTTACCAGATCATTTGTATTTTGTGATGTATTTCCAAACACTTTTATATAAGTGACATTATTCTCTGCAACATATTCCCTTAACTCGAGCTTTGAAATACGTAGAAAGTTTGTATGCATAACTGAAAATATCAAGTCTGTGCCTGTCTTCAGAGCACAGATCTTCAATATTCAGGCTCCCTTCCTCTGGAACCTCATTGTTAGCATTTGTTTAAATGCATCCATTTAAACAAATCCAGCTCAAAAACAATCACAGAAACACAAATCTGTACTGAGTATATTTCAGATTGAGGTTGTTTGTACCACTTGCTACCCAAAATCAAGGGTCTTAAACTGTATTTACAGCTTCTTACTATTCTACTCTTTCACCGGCACAGTTTTCCTGGTACTGCAGAAAGTAGGAGATTTCTTATCAAAGATTATCCAACCACATACCATTCTAGTGGCATATAACATACAAAGAGTACTAGGGAGGGAGAAGGTGGCTGCTGTCCTCCTGGTTCCCTTTCAGGGGCGCACACCACTGTATGCAGTGTTAAAACCCTGGCCTGAGTGCTGGTTTGCTGCCTCCAAGTAGTCAAAGCTCTAGTACCAGCCTTAAGACTTAGACTTTTATATGTAAAGTCCAAATATACTTTTGAACTGCAAAAATCAGTTGTATAGACATAGCCTTTTTCTAAAAGCAGAACTTGAAAACTAGTCACCTTCAGTTGTCACACTTCATTGCAGATGCCAAAGATTGTTTTTTTTAAAAAAAAATAAAAGAACATTTGTTTGTTTTTTAAATAAATGAATGTTTAGCACTAGTGAAAGGTGACAACTGATGGCGCTGGAATCTGAAGTCCTTCAGTTATTTGCAGAACAGATACTTTGTGTGTAGGAACAGATTCTCCTCACTGATTTGCAGGGCTGTCAGCTGCTGTGGAGGACAGGTGAGAGAGGACTGCTTCAGAGCCTAGGGCTGTTCTGCCACCACCTCTCTGCCCATCAGTGCACTAACTGAAAACATCTGTTTGTTGATAATACCAGCTACGATGTAGAAAAATTATTTTACTGGAAGTTTATTAAGACAGTTATCTCACTTTGTGAAACCACTCAACAACTCTCAAGCCACTTAGCTGAAACCACAATCTTTGAAAAACCAACACACATACTAAAGAAGCCTGTTCTCATTACTTTCTAATAAAATAATCTGGCTCTGTGCAGCTACTCATCTCACTCACAGCATCTGCACTTGGGCAGCAAGCTTCTTGTCCCAGCTTCTCGAGCCCTGCAGGGAACTACTATATGCAGAAGACACGTGGACTGTCAGAACTTCAAGAATGCAAAAGCATCTGCCACCGCTGACAATGAGAAATAAACTGCCAGTTACGTGCGTGACTTTGAAGAGAGATGAAAGTTGTGGTACCTGCCTCAAAGGGCTTTAATCAAGGTGCGTATGCCTCCATGGGAGCTATGCTGAGTAGAACTCCCCTTTGATTTCCTCTGCGTTTCCAGCCACATCAATTTGTGACTAGGATAAATTTTGTCTTGCTATGAACAATCTGAAAGCAAATCCTTCCTTCTCCCACAGGCAAAGGTACAAAGGAAGGAAAAGCAGACTCAATAATCCCACTACCTCTCTCCAAAGTAGAAAAAAAGCAATGCTATGATCACCTTGTGTGCTGAAGCCCTCTGTCATGTTCCTTTCACCCAAGCTTGATTCGGATACTTGCTGATCAATACCAGTGACCTGCACAAAAAATTGTTCAATGTAACAGCACATTAACCTGCAAACAGTTTTCCCCAAAAAGTACAGAGCTGATGATCTAAAGGATACACCTGACAACGTGAGTGGACTATGATTATTTTAAAAAATGGCTCCAATAAACAGCTGATAACTATAAATGAAAAAAAAACATATTAAGATGCATCAAAGGAGCTGAAATTGATAACATCTTTAGCAGAAAGCATTACTTCCTCTTTAGGGCCACAATTAACTCATAAAAGCACATTACAGTTGGTGACAGAGCCTGCAAATAACAATCAATCATCTCTGTGAAAACTCCAGTCAAGGACTTAATTTGTATCTGGCCTTCTCAAAGGAATTGAATGTGACACTATACTCTGAAGCTGTTAAGAAAAGAGCTTTCAGTGCACATGCTAGTGTATATATTTTTATATATATACATATATATATATACACATCTTACTGTGATCATTAATATTTTATATATACATACACACACACAAACCTAACTATGATTGAGTGATCAAGGAACAGTTTTTCTGCCACAAATTTAGACTTTAAAAGTGATTCTAAGTCAAAAGGTTTGTGAATATAACTCTATACAAAAAATAATATCTGAAATATTTTAACTCAGCAATAGATAAATAGATAAGAGGTGGGGATTGGGAACCACAGAAAAAGGTTGAATCAGTCATATTTTAAAATCATTTACTTGCAAATTTTTTGAAGGAACTTTCTTTGTCAAAACAACCTATCACATCTGTGGTAAAAATCAGTCAGTGGTGTCATTCTAAACTGCAGACACTGCCTGGGAGTTCGCTGCGGAACGGCTCAGCCGGCTGCTCCAACCCCACACAATGCATTCCTACCTTTAGTGTTCCAYACATGCTTGTCTCACTACATCAGTATGTTAGAAATGTACTGCCTGTACTAAATTATTGGCCTTCATCAACTAAGAGGCTCGAAACTGAACACCTACCATTGAACTGCAATAAGCTTACTTTTGAAAATGGCTATTTTAGTTTTACTTTCAAACAAGGAATTCAGCAGCAACTTTTTCTGAAAATGAAATTGTAAATTTTCCAGAAGAACACATAAGCTTGTGAGAAGAATATGTTTGTGAGATCTTTTGTCAAAAGAAGCATCCTCAAATGCTCTTTGTGGCTGAAAAGAGTTCAATCACAAATTAAATTATTATAGAAAAAAAGTGCATTCTAAGTACATTTCTGGACAAATAATTTTATGTTTTAAAGGTAGCTGTTTTTTTTTTCTTTAAAATCTAGGGGCTCTTTTAAATCCTAGGTTATTTCATTTATTCTTAATCATTAACAGAAGAATATCTGTTGAATATTTGTGCTGAAACGTTTATTGACCTTCTGCATTCTCCTGGTCACCTGGCAGCTGAAGTGACACCGTGCTTTGTCTAGTAGCTATAAAATGAATTACATGCTAGGCTGAGGTTTTGGTGTCAACAAAAAGCAAACTCATATTAGTGAAAAGGAACCATCTGCAGCTTTGATCTAGTAAATTTATATTAATAAAATCATTATTATACAGCATATAAAGCAAATAACACTTGTAGAAATAGCTGCCACGGCAATTCCTGAAATCATAGTATTTCAGCTCTTTCTCAAACAAATACAGTATTTTACTGTCAGAAGAAATACATAGATTGTATTTATATAGCTTAATCTTCTATTATACAAACACTTCCAGATTAAGACAGCTGAATCTCTGTGTCCTGGAGAATCAATTATAGTGCCAGCCTTTCTGATCTGACAACAAGTCAATGCAGCTCATGAGACACAAACCACAGAACGACTGTGGCTGCTCTCTGCTCTGACGTCTTGTGGGAAGGGAGCTCGCACACAACACAGCAGGAACCCAACGCACACGTCARCGTGGGCAGGTGCCGTAAAATACACTATTTGGTTTTGTGGTTCAGGTGTTGAATCTGAGACTCTCTTAGCTCGCTGAGGGAAAGCAGTCATGTGCTTGGGGAAATGATGGAGTGGGACTGGTAGCAGCCCTCTTGCTCCACAGGGCGAGGGTGGCATCACTCTCTTGCATTCTTTGGAAGTTAGGGGGGCACAAAAGCTCAGCCAGGACATGGCATTTCCCTTCTCAGTTTCTGCCTCAGTTTCAGTGGCTCCCCCAGAGGCTGGAAACCCCACAGTCACAAACCTAAAGATGTGGGACTGCACGAACAGGATGGTATTCTTGGAGGTGAATGGTTCCTAGACGCACAGAAAGGCAAGGCCCCTTAGCTTAACTTTCTTAACTTCTTGCTTATACATTGCAGACTACGTTACCTTGTTTTCTCCAAGTACAACTGCTTGCAAACCATAAAAAAAAACAATATGAGAAATACATGGGACAAATTTACACACCCAGAAATTGCCTCTTGGTCCCAAATGGAGGACCATGAATATTCCCCTCTATGTACAGGATGTGCAGAATTCACTCTGCACACAGAAAAGCCCTTCTCAAATTAAGGTTTCTCTCTTAAGGGCCTTGTTGATAACTAGCATCTTAAACAATGGAAAGATAAGAGATTTCAGTCATGCAGAAGAAATCAGGTATATTATATGAATTCTGGTTTCTTATCCACCTCTTCTTGAGCATTTAGCAATGTTTAGCTAAACGTTAGCCATTTAAATTTATCTGATCAATATTATCAACATTTTGCTTTTCCTTCCCTTGCTCTTTCTCTACTTACAATATTTGTTAAATGTATTTTATATGCTTTTTGAATTAGTTAACTTGTTTGCTTGGGGGGAAGGGGAACCATGGCTTTAATTGCAGAAGATAACAGTAACAATCTTTAGTCAGGTTACAGTTTTGGTTCATGTAGGGAAAACCGCTGCTTTCTGCACAGGTTTCAGTGCTTCCTTGGGTAGCAAACCTTGTCGACTTGTCCATCCTCAGGCTGGCAAAGACAGTCACTAAGCTCTTAAGAGTAAAAGGAAGGAAAAACGTGCTTTTAACAAGGCTGCACAGCCTATAAGTTAGCAAAGCTTATGAAATAATCACTGGTATAATTCATCCAGAACCTTGGGCTGCTCTCATCTTTTCACCTTCTAGTCAGTATTTCCCATGAAAAAGTAGTGTGAAAAACAATTTTTCTCATGGTAAAATCACACATGATCAACAGCAATTTTTATTTAGAAGAAACCACTTGAATTAGTACTGTCATTTGTTGTGCATGAAATGCATGAAATATTAAAGCCTAATTTGATACAGTTTGATAAAATTCTAAGGACCTTAATTCATGTAAAAACAAACAAAACCTATGCCTGATGCTCTGTAAGAGGTTTTATAATTATTATTACTTAATGGTTCCCAGAAGCACTTCTGTAGCTAAAGCTCAGCCATTATTTCCATTGCAAAGTATGCCTTTGAGGGATTTATAAATCTAGTTATTTCAGTTCATACTCTGCTGTGCTGTGTATTACATGAGAGCATTTGTACCATGTAAGAATTTAATTCTGCACTTCTTGCAGATCTAAAATGGTCTCAGACTTCAGCTGTTTTTCCATTTCCAGACTCATTGGGACTTTGGCTCCAAAAGAATACGTTAGGACTTYTGTTGTCAATAAAAGTACATGACTAGGAAGTTGCTGTATAGGCTTTAGCACTGCCAGTGTACTTCAGTTCTCATATTGAGCACCTGTGGAGGTTTTTTTTGTTTGTTTGTTTGTTTGTTTTTTAAAATCCTACAAGCTCTCCTAACCAGTGGATAAACTCAGTCCCAGGAGGAGACAATAGAATATCATCACTTGAGTAATTAAAAATCACTCCCGTTTTCACCTGTGACAGAACAGACACTTCTGGAAGCCAGCTGTCCAGAGACAGCTATGCAAGGCACTGACACTGATCCCAGGTGCCAAAGAGGAGCAGTCACTCTGTGCACTTACTAAAGTTGAGACTTTCCTTGCAAGAGCATGACTTTGCTGCTTTAAATTATGGTTTGTTAAGTTATATTTTTGTCACATGCTGGTGCTGCTATGCTGCTGGATGTCTATGCACGTACAAAGAGTGCCCAATTATAAGAGTACCCAAAGTGATTTTGTGCTTAAGTGTAATTAGACGCTTTTCTAACCCTCACATAGTATCATTCTTACCACAGATGTGATACTTCTCTTCCTCCCACTCCCCCAATGAGGTATAATTTAAATCTCTTTTGCCACTATTTTTTAATCACTAAAAACATCATCATCTCAACAGCTTGCACGTTCCTCTGAGTTACTGTAAAGAAAATAGGACAGTGCTTCCGTAAAAAGCATTTTAGAAAGGAGATGGCCTGGAAACTCCAATTTTGCTTTTCAGCAAAGCAACTCATGAACAGTTTACACTGGTTCATTTTATTATAGCCAAATAAATCAGAGATAATGCAGTGTCTGGCCTCTCAAGCATAGCAGGAGGTAGAGGGCATGCAGTAGGCATGGGTTTAAAGAGTTCAGAAGTTGCTTTGTCAGTCAAAGCAGTCATATAGTCAGGCACATCTTGGAGGTTTTTAGCTGTATTTCTACCTGGGAGTTTGCATCTCAGCATTACTGTTTTCTCAGGCATTTTGTAAACTGTCACAAAAATCTTCCTTTGGGTAAATTTATATAAAGTTTTAATCTCTTGTTTTCAATGTGCACTTTCCCAAAGGTGAAACAATCCGTTGTAATTTTTTTCACTAATATATTCTGGAAAAATGTAAAGTACTCCCATCTGCAATGTGGGTCAGCAACCTGTACACACATATTTCTATAGTATGCTATTAAGACTTGAAAAGCAGTATCTAGAATGTTTGATTCCTTAGCCTGGAGTTTTTACTGAAGCCTGCAAGAAATTAAAGTTTCTGAAAGTAATGATAAGCATTAAGACAGTTGTTCCATCAGTGGTAGGTGACCTAATGATCACAAACCACTTCAAACAAAACCTTGCCCAAAGTAGCACTGGTTGTACATATAAAGGCATGCTGTTCCAGTTGAGCTTAAGTTCTTAAGTAAAAAATAAGGCAAAAAAAAAGTAAATATTTGTCTGAAATATACTGAATCCTTTCTTAAGGTTTGTAATAAAGCTGCTACACACTCTGAGGAATATCTGTTATTGTCATGCAGTAGAAATTATTAAAAGAGCTTGTCATTTTACGAATCTATACTATCACCATATGATCCCAGGGCCTTTCCAGAATATGACCTGAGATTTGATTTAAATGGAATAGTGCAMATGTGTATTTTTAATATTGATAATTTGATGTTATTTATAGAAATTTTTGTTAAGAATTTTCAAGTGCATGTTCTACCTACACATAGGAGTTTAATACAGAAATTTGTAATTATATTTGCTCAGATCACACACACAGCTCCCATGAGCTCTATACACATACACACAAACTTACAGAAGTTATTAGATTTACTTGTCACAAGACACACACTTATTTTCCTCTATTAAATCTACTTCTTACTACATACAGGAATCAAGAAGTCTAATACCATTTCAAAACATCACTATCCTTTCCAAATAAAGAAAAACTCCATGCTTCAGTAGTTCCAATCCATTCTCCCAGGTTTTTGTTAGTGACAATCCTTAGAGAGAAGGGTATGAAAAATGTTTAAAGAATATAAATATTTTCTAATGATTATTTCCTCAAAGCACAATTAATTCCAAAATTATTTTAAACCATTAAAATAATCTCAAAATGTTTTGCATCAAGAAAATTTGGAGACTATGTGAAGAATTCCCCTCAGCTTTCCTTACCTGACTAGCAGGCGTCTCTCCAATCACTGCCTCATAAGGAGGAGGCAGCTCAGCTGGATACAGTATTCCTGGGCTGTTAATGGTGACTTCATATAATGCACTGAATGAGGAATGAGGAAAGTCCAAATGGAAACCTCTGTTTAAAAACACAAACAAACTTCATTATGAAGAAATTGCATTGGCTTTATTTGGCAAACTGTTGTCTACACCACATTGGCACAGAGCTTTCTCTGAATTCAAAGCCAATACACTATCAAGAACTCTGCCAAAGAAATTTATTAGACAAGGAAAACAAATCCTTAATTTATAGGGCACCTTTAAAAACTGTATTTCATTCTGGATACCAGCCATCTGTACAAACCTGTTTTGCAGTCATTGTTGTCCTTCACTGCTCCATAATAATGCACATTAACTTCAATGATTTCTTTAGAATATCAAATCTCACATTCAACTTCAATTGGATAATAATGTTAACAATTGCAAAAGGATTACCTATAAGCTGATCCTTGCTTTACGCTTGAATATTGTTATCCTTATGTTAGCTAAGTTCAGTCACTTCTCCGTTACAGTAGTGCCTGCATGGTGGTTTTAACACACACAAGTATTTCTATGTGTGTCCTAACAGTTTGTGAAAAATGTATGTAATCTCCCTGGAAAAGAAGCACCTGGCRTAAGCAAGTGAAGGACACCACTTCACTTCATATTCTTTGAAAGAGCTTTAGAGTCTGTAGCCCAGAACTATAGGCTGAGGGTGACCATAAGGAAGAAGAATCACCTCTGCGCCTCTATCACAGGTGTGCAGGTATATTCTGGTGGGTAGTAAGGCGGAGGAGGTATTGGCGGTATGAACTCATCAAAATCCAGGGTTTGATGCAGAATAGTCCCATGTGGAGTCATACAGTCGTGATGGGTAGAATGTGGCCTCTGTGGCAGAAACTGAAAAGGAATAGCTCAAGTTCCTTAAGATGGTAGGAGTAACATCATCATCAATAAAAGGAATTATAATAAAAGGCTAGTTTTAGCAATCCTGACCAATGCCCAATTTCTTGAATATCCCTACTGAAATGAAAGAGATCTTTCTGAAAGCCTAAGAACACTTGAGATCAGTGAGGAGTCCCAAACTGGTAAAATACCAAATGAAGTTTTACTAAAGATACAGAAGAGTCTGTGCATCAAAGTCAGTTACTCTTAGGATGGAAAACATAAGACATTTCAAATTAGCGTCTCACAAAACACACTAACCTTAAAATACAATTTTATTACAGCATTTCCTCATCAGCTGTATTTTCAGAATTGAGAAACACTAAATACAACTATTGTAATAACTATTTGCATGGTTTTGTTTCCAATTTGAAATGCCTTGTACTAAAGAAAAAAAAGCCCACACACTGAAAAAGCAAATCAGAAGCAAGCTACCATATGTTCATTAAATTTTGAATATGTCAACTGTTAATATCCCATCTATTTTCAGTTGACAAAATAAGTATTTTTAATARATATTTATGATTTTTGATACCAACACTGCATGTTTAAATGTGGTATAAATTTTTTAATACTGGTGTGAATATAAGAAAAGTATTTTTTCCATATAAACATCTCAAAACCAAAAGGAAATAACTATTCTGAAGATGAAAAAATAATAATTACTCAGAAGTCCTGTCAGATGTGACAGGCACTTAATCAGCTTTGAGCATGGCAGTGGTATCAATAAGCTCTTCTGATTCAACTGATAGCAGAAACACTGTAACTTAATAAACCTGCTAGTAAAAGCTTAAACTACTTCATAATCACATTGGGTCCATTCTGCAGACCCCCAGCAATGCAGCTGCCTTGACCTGGCTTGATAAGCTCCCCACACAGAGAAGTGCAATCAGTAGAGGCAGAGGCATTCTGTTCTCTTCAGAAAAGCTTCTGCTGCCATATCATTTTTGCTGTACTAGTAGACAACTTGGTTTTTAGCTCCTGACTTTTAAAAAAGTGAGTTAAGAAAATCTGCTGAAGGCATGTTTCTCTTCTATACTGGAACAAGTGAATGCATCTGTTCACACTGTTGTCTCATTATGTTATTATGACTTTTGAAATTCATGATAAAGAATGAAGAAACAGTAAATAAAACTGAAAGTGTTTATGCTAAGAAGATCCAGCAAATAGAAAGTAAACAAATTTCATTTTTAATGTCAGAGTTCTACATTTTTCACTTTTGCAGAAAAATTTATCCTTCAAATTTATGCTGGATTTAAATTACAGCAGAAATAACGTTGATCTTTGGTATTTAAAAGGCTGAGTTACATCTTTATTCTATTAAACACATTCTATCTATGTTATTTCAAAGGTTAAAGCTGTAATAATGCAACACAACAGAGTCAGGAAGACTGGTTTCAATGGCTTGTGAAAATGAACTATTAGTTGTTTACTAATCGACTCTCTAGAGATATTTTCACGAGTAACTACTTAAAAAAAGAGCTTTCTCTGCAGTATATTACTGTATCATTATATACTACAGCCTATCGACTTCTTTCAGTCATTGTAGTCTACTGATGGCACAGGAACAGAAGACATGCTCTTGATTTACTCTTAACTACATAAAAAGTCTGATGCTGCCTTTCATATGAGATGTGATTCAATGGTCCTGAATACTAGCAAATATTTCGACAGGTTTCTCTTAAGAAATAGAGCTACATTTCTGAGGTTACACTGTCTGAATTCATCTGAGCATCCAATAGCTGTTCCCCAAACTGTAACAATACGTGAACATTAACAGTTAAATACCAAACTTCTGTCCTAAATGATAAAATCATCAGTTTTTTATCATCCCATTCTGAAGACTCTTTTAGGGAAAAAAGGAAGCAACTAAAGGTAAAGATGAAATATCTATATTGTATCAGTAACAAAAAAATCTCATTCAGAATTTAAATTCAGTTAGTTAAACATGAGCCTGTCGAATTAGTTCAACCTGAAAACTGGAGAAAAATCTAACACATTATGAAAACAAATATTTATTTATATACTCAGCTCCATGTATTTGTACCCTATTTGCTTCCATTAAACTCGGGAATATACTCATTTTCCTGACAAAGTTGATGATTTGGCTCATTTTTGCAGTCTGGTCACTGAGCAATTTTCTTTTGCAACCAGCTTTACTGTCCCCTAGCCTATTTCCATATTCTGCTACGAATCTAGGTCTGGTTTCTGACAGAGAAGAGGCAGCTCCATCTCTCAAGTTCCTTGAAGCTCATTTCACTCAGAAATACATAAGATGCAATAGCCTAACATTCCTCCTAACACAGCTACTAACACAGAGAGCACCTTTATGGTGAAATACCAGCATACATTTTGTGGGATGTGATAGTAGGGAAAGGGTTTTTCGGGGTAGAATAGACTGTGATGCAAGAAGAAAAACACCCTAACATTTAGATCCAGCGCAGTCTAACAGTGGAATCATTTGCATCCCTTTCAAGAACCTTTACTCTGAGCACAAGGCATGGCAATGAATGCTATGTGACCAATGCTGAACATGGGTGGCAAAATGGAGATGAAAGATGCATGTATTTGGGGTTTGTTTTTTTTATAAATAAGTTTACCTGTGTGATATCATCCTGCTGGAAAGCACAGAAATTAAATTAAAAGATACTGTAAGAGGTAAACTAGCAAGAAATGAAGCAATATCAAATATAGGGGATTATCACAAAGAACAGGCAACCTTGAAAAAAAACATTGGGACAGGTATTAAAGGAGAATTAAATTGTATCTTATTCTATACTTCCTATATTCTGTTTTCTACTAGCACACAAAGTTTATTTGTCCAACACTAAAGCGTATTTAAAAAACTTGAAGAGTTATCTTCGAAAGGCGCAGGCTGGCCAGGGCCGCACAAAGACTTACTGCAGTCTCTGGAGGAGACCATCAGAAAAAAAAACACAACAGGGAAATGCAAACAGCCAACAGAATTGGCCTATGCAGAGGAACTGTGACAAATGCTTTCGCAGGGAAACACACACACACAAGACCCTTTGTGTATAACAAGACGGTTGTCACCAGATAATTAGGCTCAGAAGAGTGGACGGTGATGAGAATAGACAGCAACAAGAACTGCTAAACTAAGAGTGGGGATGGTCGGGTCACAAGTATAGATGATGACAAGCTGCATTCAACGTAATTTCAAAATCTATAGCTCACACTCTGAAACAACCCACAAAGAAGCTCTTCTAGCCATATTTTTGGTACTGAACCACTGCTGACTGCCGAAGCAACAGAGAGAAAATTGTTGCAGACAAGGACAAACAGAAAATTACACCATTTCAGCAAACTCTGTTAAAAACTTTATGTAACCTTAAAGTTATCAGTAGCTATTTTGAACATATTTACTAGGTAGAAGTAGGTATCCCATGGCTCTGGAAATCCCAAACGCTCAATATTTATGCTGACCACCTGGATCTGCTGGATGCTGGGAGTTTTCAGAAAACTAAAAACAGAATATAGATTTAGGAGCCTAAAATCAAGCTGCTGTTTTAGGAAACAGCCAACCTCATGATTGAAATTTGGCATTCAAATTATTATCCCTGTGCATTTTTTTCTTTTTTTCCTTTTCAGTCATTGGACTAAAAATGGCCTCAGCTTAGTATATGGAACATGTCTGATACACGATAGGCTAACTGGATGCACAATGTGCTGTACACATTGCATGCATAATCAGTATGTTTAGCTGGACAAGCCTAATTTTGACAGGTACGCTCTCTGAACAGTCTTCATCTTTATTTCATACTGAGGACCGCTTTGCTTGTAACTTGGCTTGCTTTTATGAAGAAAGACTAAAATATCTTATCTTGTTGCTGCAGGCGAGACAAGAAAGCTGTACAATGGTGCACTTCTGTACCTATTGCTTGGGCTTGAATTCAATACAGAAGTTTGTGGTAATAAGCCATGGCATTAGTATGGCATCAGGAGCAAGGTGTCAGCAAGCAGAGAACTAGAAACTGTGATATTAGAAGCACGACGTTTCCAGTAGAGTAGAAGAGGTAAACATTTTCTGAAAAAGCAGTTATGCTTAGGGTCTGTTYGACTGAGAACTCCACGCAAGCAGTCATGCAGGATGGGACTCCAGTGACCTTCTCAGTAAACCTAGTACCTGCAGCAAGAAATATTTTTAGCTTTTCAAGATGAAATAAGCACCAATAAACAGATAGGAATAAGGCTCCAAAACTCATTTTCCTTTTTTTATTGTCAGACTAAATTTCCAGTTCTTCACTCAGAGTTCTTCCAAAAATTGGTCACTGAAGTGATAGGAATGATTGAGACTTATTATTTACATTTTGACTATCTGAGTATGTGCAAGTAGACACTATTGAAGGAGTATCAATTAACAAACTGAAGAAACAGCAGATAAAGACTGTAAGTATATTTCCCTAAAGAAACAGTTACCTGCTGTGAGGCAGTGCGGTAAGTCCTCCTAGCTGGGATCTGTGAGGCTAAGAACACTTGATCAGCATTTCTGGGTAAAGGACATTCCTACCAAATACAGACACCTTGTAGTCTATGYACTCTATAGCTGAGCAGTATGTAAATGAAATCATGCCAGGATTCACTGCTTAACAGCTATGACATACCTAAAGCAGCAATTGCCATATGTGAGTACAGGGCTAGTGCTCTAAGGGAATCTTCTTATCTCAAGTATTTTCTCATATCTGCATGTAATTACATTTGCCTTCCATACTGCATTAATAAATTTACTCTGTAGCTTTGAAATAATCCTTTCGGAGACTCCAGGTTTCATTATCTTTATTATTATTATCTCTATATGTCATTTTTAAATATCTGTCAATTCTTGGGGATGGGATATAAAATATTTTAATTGCATATAATTAAATATTGGCATCTTATCTAATGTAAAAGCTGTTTGTAATACACTTGGATCTATAGTACTTACTCTTTTCATTAACTGTCCTCCTCTTGGACAGGTTATTTTCTTTTTCTCTCTCTCTCTCTTTTTTTTTTTTTTTTAAAAAAAAAAAAGGAGTGGAATCAGTATCTCCTGGAGGAAAATGTAGATGCTATCTAATTGTCTGCAAGAACAGAAGGAATAGGGCTGACTGTTATAATTTTCCCTGAGCTTTAATAGAAATTGCAATATAGGAGATATTTGGACACAGCAAATACTGATTCAAAATTTTCTCTCCATCTTTTCTAGTTGCTGATGCTCTATCACAAGCCAATAGCTTTCTAGACTCATAGGAACTGTTCTGTGACTCTACATCTTTCTTAAAATAGTTGGTATTTTAAATATTCTTAAATATTATATATTCTTATTCTACCACTAAAATGCAAAATGGAGAACAGTACATTTTCTAGAAATGTCGTAAGTTTACCTATGCCAAAGGTTTCTAACTGTACTTTTTTATTTGAGGTGGGAGAAAAACGCATGGTGCTTCTAATGGGCTGCCATCCGGGCTACACACTACCTCTAGTGAGATCTGTGCCCAAAACAGTAATATTTATGGTTTGATATAATTATGTTAAATATTAAAAATTATTTAATGACTTATGGTCGATTCTCATTTAATCTGAAATGTCTCCCAGAATTTTTGGGGAAAAAAATAAATTTATTTCAATATGACCAAAAAAAGGTTATTTCAACATCATACACGGGAATAGGGGGATAGAAAAACAACCAAACTATTGCCTGCATACTCAGGCACTTTATCTGAGGTGTCTGACTGACATAATAGCGATACTAGATAAATGGAGAAACATCTTAAATGGAATTCTTCTTTAGAGTAACAAAACTATTATTTTTATATAGCAAAATATAAGTTCAGTACCTTCTGAATTAATCTCATTTTAGATATAGAACAGATAAAAGAATGTTTTAATTTTTTCCTGATTTTTTACTTTGATATGCATTTTTTTCTTCATGTGTAAGAGACTTTAATAAATATGTTATGAAAGGAAACGATAAAGTAATTTATAGTCTACATCATTACACTTAATAAATGTTTCTAAAAAATAGCACAAACAACATGTATTTAGGAATTGCTCTGCCTACAGCTGTATATGAGGATCCAGAAAAAATAGTTAGTAGTGCCTAAGTGCCCTGTGTGAAAGATGGTAAGCAAAGCTTATTTAAGGAAAGACATTTAGAAAGCAATATGTATGTTAGTTAAATATGTCAGATGTGACACTGGCATTGCCACCAGCATTGTGTAGTTTCAAACAATCAGGACAAGTGCAGCATAGGCAGCAAAAATCTGACTTTTATCTCACCACAGCCATCACTGAATCTGTGTGGTCTCTCTCCTGTTTTGGAACAACAGTATATCAAAACAGCAAGAGATTGTCTCATTTTTAGCCATCAATGTAGAAAAAAGACTTACCAAGGAGAAAAAACACAATTAAAAAAAATTTCCAAGTGACTAGTCTTCTTAAAAAGATAAAAGTCACAAAGAAGCATTGAGCTTCATGTAAAAGAATATGCACTTACATGGTGCTCACAAAGAGAGCCTATCTGTGTGTGTTCTGAAATCTATATAGACTGAATATTCGCAGCACATCAAGTTTTCTGTACAAACATATCACAGTTTGGGCTGCCAAAAATTTCACCTATTAGTGAATAAAACATACCAATACAAAAAGAAAACTCATTCTGCAGAAAAATACAAAGGATTTGTATATACAAAGGATTTGTACACACGTATGTAAAAGCAATTTCTCTGTTTAAAAAGCAGCTTCTTCTACACACACAAATTAGCGGGACTTTTGCCTCTGATCAACAAGTGTAAGTTCATAGATCATGTAGCATGACTTCACTGCATAACTTAAATTCAACAGTATGCAAAAGATTAGTTAAATATTGTTGCATTAATTTCAGTACTGCATGCTGCCTGTTAAGTTAGTTAATGACACACTGAATTATCATTATGGCTGATGAAAACAGTATTTAAATGTTACAGCTTGCATGTGTCATCATTACCTTATTTCCTTTACAAAATAACAGACTGKTTTAGATATCATGTAACATGATGAACTGTTAATAACAGTGATGGTGATAAAATCAGAATAGACTGACAGAAATCTGAGCCATTCCTTCTACAACAAGTACTGTATAAACATCTTTGGAGGGGAAGGATGAATGGAATAGATGTACTTCATGGTTTAGCTTGGCTGCACTGAGCACAGTCACTATTTATTTGTTTAAATCACGTTGCTAACTTTTGAAGAGAACAGTGTGAATTAATGCAGTAGCATTCATTAGACAAGATGCAAACTGAAATCTGCCCCAAGCAACAACTGAAGAAAGAGGGAAGTGACAGCTTGGTTATTAAGGGATGTTTCCTCACATTACAGAATCTTTATATAATCTGCTTTGATTCACATTTATCTGCTGGAGAGGTGTTTACATGTAAAGAACAGTTCTGGGAAGCTCTGTAATGCAATGCCAGAGTGCCATCTTAAACTGTGCAAAATGGTAAAATATTTTTTTAAAAAGAAAATAAAAAAGCAATTTCAATCTATAATTATGGTCTCATTTACTCTTGAAGTTTTAATACAATTGGGAAAATACGAAAAATACGGTAGATTTTTTTTCCTGCAGTAACTGTATATAATTAATGAGAGAAAGGGTGAAATGAGGGGGAAAAAAAAAATTTTACAGCACTTTCCAAATTAGTGAAATCAAAGGAGGAGCAACCTAGGAAAATATTTTTTCATGCCCAGTCTGAAAAACTCAAAGCCCAGAGTGGTTAATTTAGTCTTGTGCCACATGTTACATCTGAAATATTCCAGAAACGAAAAAAATGTAAAAAACAAAAGACTTCACATTTTCTTATCTTTCTTATCCCTTCCTGTTTTCAGTTTCTTTACTGCAGGATAATATCTTACCATCAGAATTCAGATTCCAATAGTTCAAGTCAAAGTTTAGAACCTAAATCATTCCCAATATCTAACTAGCATATAATAATACTTGTGAAAAATTCAGCAAAGTTTTATTCATGCAGGTAAATTCCATAAAATACACTAAAAAGGTAAGGGTAGATGTTAAAATAAATATATTTTTTTTAATGGTTACTAGTAAGCATTTAAAGGTTTATTTTGGTTTCTGGTGTACAGCAAATTTCAACATGGTTTCTGAAAACAATCTCAAGATTTCTATTCTTGCCAGTACAAAAGTAGAGACTGAAGAAAACTGAACTATAACACAATCTCCTCAATTCTAGCATGTTATTTTCTTTCAGAACCATCATATGTCTAAAAACTGAAAACTACTCATGTGCAGAAAAACAAATCTTTATTTTTGTGGTGACTTGGCAGAGGTGAATTCCCTTTTTTCTGATGCCTCTGGGTATAGATTGCAAGACTGCTTACTGTCATTCAAAATCTGGTGCATTTCAAACTTGGGCCCAGGAGGGAACTTCTTGAATAATACAAGAACTAGTATTTTTTTTCCTTAAAACTTGAAAACAAAAATTTGTTTGGTGAAATTATTTTTAACCCCAAACCCTTGAAATTAGTTGGAAAATTTAATCTATGCTTAACACTGGTCAGTTTGTATTTATATTTTTCAGGCCATTTCTAGTACAAGACCAGTACGTTACAAGGAAGCAGTTTCCAACAACATACTGTCAGCTTGCATGCATGAATCACTCTATGCAGAAGTTATACAGGGAAGCAGATACTCATAAAACAACTGTAGATTTTCTTATGACTATATTATGTCCTAGTTCAGTGTTGCTAGGCAATAAAATACCTGAATACATACAGCATACAGAATAGCATCCCGCCATAAGAGAACGGGAAATGATTTCAGGATTGTGTAATTTGTAAAAAATCACTATTCTAACTGGTTGTTTTTGAGACAAGAACACTAACAGAGCATGCAAGTCACAAAAGTAATGACAGCAAGCTAAAAAGTTGTTTAATCTCATGATGTCTTAGGAAAATCTCTATTGTATGATGATGATGTTTACTAGGAATCATATTTTTATGGCTGCTCTTCCTAGAGGAGAGTATAGGTAGTTTTGGAATACAGTAAGAACACAGTAAAAGAATCAACATAATAATTGAAACATTTTCCTCTACAAAGGTTGGTATCTCTTGAAACTGTTATGCTAAACTCACAGCATGGTACAATTCTGCTAAGAGATGAAGTACTTCAGCGGAAAGCAAAAAGAACACACACAGATTAAGGATTTATAAGAAAGTAAAAAAAGGGAAGTAAATCAGATCTTTGAGCATATGAAAGCAAAAGGGAACTGAAGATCATGGGACAATACTGAGAATAGTGGAAGAAAAAGAAATCTTCAGGTCAGAGTTCAGCTGGTCTAAGTCAGTGCAGCCTCAAGAAAGAACTTGAGGAACGGAGTGAAAAAAAAAAGAAGTAGTGGCAGAGAAAAATTACGTGACCTGAAGTTATTTTATTTCCTATTCAGCTTACTGCTTCTTATGCATGCCTATCAGAAGCATTTTAATATCCGTCTTGATTCATTGTCACCTATATGTTTTTTTTTCTTAAATACACTGTTAAATACCATAAAATTCATCACAAGTTAAACTTCCCTGAATACATATGAATACACTTAGATCTCTGACACCATTGTCAGACTAAGCAGGCAGATCTTTTCTGCAGTGACGATCAGTTCCTCTTCCTGTCATCACTACAAGGTGAAAAGATTACTTCATGATCAAATTCTTCAGTTACTGGGCATCTTGTAATTAATATCGGAGGGAGGAGGCTATCAAAAGGAAGAATACCTACAATATGGTAACAAATAGATTTTAAACACACAGAATAGAGGATAACTAACACTAACAGAGGATAGATTTGCCAGTGATAATGCTGGGTGAGAAACAGTTTACCTGTCCTGCAAAACACAGAGGATTTTAAATTACTATTTTTTATGCTTCTTATACTTATGAAAACATGGTTATTAACACAGTGTTGTGAAAAGCTTCAGTTTTAAAGCTGTACTTCTTCATACTACCAAACAATGAAAAATTTCACCTACTGTAATTACATTAGATAGTATAGTAACTACAGATGATAAACATTCAATGACAGAAAAGTTAATGTGCATATATGAATTGAAGCTTGGTAATAACTTTGGTAATAAAACTAACTTTATCCTGGTTAAAAAATCCTGATTACAGCTCTCTATGTTAACCCTTTAAACAAAGGGATTCATACCATATACATATATTTATACAAACAGATAAAACACATCCTTGTACACAAACATTTTCACAAACGCACAGACACACAAGTAAGCATAAGTGTAAAAGCAACAAGTAGATACAAATGCATATACATAAATTAGGAAAATGTGTTATATTGGACAATGCCAGGTGTTGTCACTAAAACATACTCACCATTTGCAGAAGATCAGAAGAAACCATCTGCATGCAGCACATTGCTGTTGCCAATGCACAGACAATGGTGGAGATGATATTGAGAGCGCACACACTAAACAACAGGTCCTGTGGAAAGACAGGCAGCAGAACGTCACCTCTTATCTCAGGGACATAGACGACAGCAAATATTTTGAGTAGATTTGATAATAAACATTGTCAGTCATTCTTAATTTAATACGATCTTAATTAGCTGTGTGGAATTCATTCAACATGTAATACTTAAACCAATCATCAAAGGAACAATTACAGAAACAAACATCTTCCCTTCCCCATCTTATGAGCAATTCATTTGGTATTAGACATTTCCTCCGATACGTTAGTATTTCAAGTCCTCCACTTCCCTGGTAAAGTACAAAGTGCTGCTTTCACAATACAGACTCCAAGCCATAGCTATCACTAGAAAGATAATATGAAAAAGACTTCTCATTAAAAAGATATTATTTATGTTTAAAAAATTCAGTGGAAAATCTGGTGTGAAATTGAGAACTGCATCTGAAATAGACTGAAAAGAAACACGTGTTTTTAGATACGGCAGAAAAGTAGGGACTGCATCTGTGTGTTTTAACGTTACTGACAAAGCAAGTGCATACTGCCAGGGTTTTATTTTTGTTTTAATGCATTTAAAACAGCAACAATAAGTAGCTCTTTTTACAAAGTAAGAATAAAGCAAAAGGAATCTTTGAATTAAAATTGAAGTATTTTTACAGTAAAGGTATAATTTAAAAAATTTTCCAGTTCTTGCAATCACCAGGTTTTTTATTTACTTTCTCTACAGCTAGAGAAAGGTAAAAGTGATCTAGCATACTGGCTACTACTTTCAAAGCTACCACAGTCCTTCCACAGTAATTACATAGCTGTTGTACTTGCAACAATTACATTGCTCAGGTTTAGTCATACTTCTTGAATGCTGAATGACCAGTAAATGTGTTTGGGTAATAGTAGTTCACAGAGAATAGATTAAAAAAATCAGAATTGTTAATATAATGTGAGCAATGTGCTACATAAAGAGCATTCTGTAGGATCTAAGTTTGAGAGAGTACGGCATTTCAGTTGCTTCCAGTTTATAAAATAACTTCCAAGCTACAAAATCAACGCATTACTTACTTTTTTCCCCCCATCAATACTGAGGAAAGAGTAGAAAAAAAGGAGCAGATTTACTGCTTTCATTTTTATTAAATATGCAAGTGAACTTTCTTTGAAGATGGAAACGCCTGCCATGGGAAGCAGACAGTTAATACATCAATTTCTAGCCATTTAATAGGCTACACTGAGCTAGATTTGGTCTTGCAGCTCTGCTCAGTAGTTTTCTGAATTCCTGACCAGCAACTCAGTCAGGGAACTAACAGCATCCACAGCAGAAAGACTGGAAAAGTCAATCTCTTCCTGACATATAGAAGGTGCTACAGAGGGCTCATTCAAATACAAGGCCATATAGACACATATAAAGCATTCAACTGGAGGTAAACAGGCAAGCAAATCTGCAGAGATGCAATTAGTGAACAGAGTTACAAAAAGAGGCCATGATTCTGGGTGTTCTGCTTTTCATATGTAAACCTTGGTGAAGAACACAGAGATGGACACAAGGTCTAGGGGTTAAGTAAGACAATTTCTCAGTAGTAAGCTACCTGATGCCAACAGAACAAATAATATTTTCTTTTTAGGAAGAACAAAGCTTTTTGGCCAAGAATTTTGCACCTCCTTCACTTCAAAGCTTTTTGGAATTAAACTTAATGTGAAGAAGAGCTTACACAGAGAAAAGACAGCWACAAGACAGGTATTCTTGTCATGTCTACAAATTTACTGGTGGCTTCATTTTTAAAGTACTTACTTCACTTATTGATTCTGCATAGACCAGACCAAAAAGAAATTGTTAATCACATAACTGATTCCAGATTCTTGCAAGCATAAACAGTAGTAGGATGTGACCAGGTGCATGCAACAATTTCACGACATGCCAGCAGTGTAACTGCCATCACGTAGATATTACTGCTGGCTGTTCATAAATGTTTAATGGCTTCAACTGTTTCCAGTCACACACATTAATAGCAAAGAAATACAAACCGTATCGATAGGATGGAAAAAAAAATATTGTCTTTGAAAATCCAGGCTTGTGACTCTAAGCAGTAATAACTATAAAAAAGGAAAAATAATTTTGAAAATATTTGAAAAAATTCCCCTCACAGCTGAACTCCACAGTCCATTTAGAACCAAAAGTTTAGCTAATCCCAATATAACTTGATATCACTTTACTAAACAATAAACTCAACATCTAAGTCAAAAACTAGGACTTGAAGGGTCCTTAAGATCTTCACACCACTCCTATGTCTCAGCACAGACTTAATTACGGCTCTGTCACTCATGACAGATGTTTCTCTACTTTGTTGTTACAGATCGACAGCTTCACTACGCCATCTATTTCCATATTTAATTATCTTTACCATTAGAAAGTTTTCTGTTTGTCCATTCCACAGCTGAAAACCTTTGCTTTGCTTCCACAGAATTTGAGAACAGGCTATTAACTTTTACACATTCATATTCTATTATCATGGTTTCTTCGAGTCTTTTCTTGTTTACTGAAAGACATATCTTTCAATCCTTCACTGAGATCAATTTTTCAGGTGTCTAATTATTTGCATTCCTTTCATTTGGCTAATCTCATGTTGGTCTACATTCTTCCTGAAATGCAGATTCCTAAACTGGCCACAAATGAGGCCTCGCCAATGCTGATTACAGCATAAGGATTGCTCCTTGTGCTTTACAAGCTATACACCTGTCTACAAGTCCTGCCGTGATGACTGAATTTTCTTCCAATACCATATTTGTTCAACATGTAGCATACCTTGCTGCTTCAGGCAGTATATACCAAACATATTAATACTGAAGTAGAGCTTAGTCTAGGTAAACTGGCATTAAAAAAAATCTTTCTATAGAAAAGTAATGGATGGCTAAATGTTTTTAGGTACTTTAAACTACAAAATAGTCGTATATTGCTGGTTGGTAAAAGCTCTGCTGAAATATCAAGCAGCAACTATAGAATGGTAGGAATCAGTTACACTGCGTTCACACTCATTTATAGAGAATAAGGAATAAACCCAAACTACTACTTATTGCATGGATAGAAGAAGGAAAACAACTAATTTTTTTCTTTTTGTATTCCAAGATAGATAAGATACTGGAGAGATAAGATACCAGAGCACATCCTCACAACCACACAACATACTAGCTACAGGAAAATAGATGCCCTCCTGATTGTAAACTTTCTTCTATACGGCCCATTACATGTAAATAAATTTACATCAGAGGATAAAGAGCTGAGACAAGTCTTTCAAAAGAATTAGAAGTGACGTCTTCTAGAGAGCTGCACTGGACTTGCTGACTTGTATCAGCTGCACTGTAAGACATGTAGGGCTCTCCTGATGTTAACCATCAGTTATGAAACTCCAGGGTTACTGGCTAGCATTCACCTACAAACACAAGTGTCTGCCAGCTAGAGCAGTATGGTGCAGATCCTACAACAGTGGAGTGGTGAACAGATGATTTACAGATTCAATTTTAATTTTATTTATTTCATAGATTTGTTTATATATCACAGAATTTTGTTTTGTTTCATAGAAAGTTTTTCACTTATGAATTTCAAAATTTCTTTTTAAATTTGTAACAGCTAAGAATGCAATATTAGCCTGATTCAACAAGGTGAATCAGGCAGAGCCAGGGTTCATCAGAGCTTCAAACAACGGCAGAACTAGACACAGTGCTCAGGAAGCACCAGAATCCAGGGAACATTCACGTACCTTACTGCATCAGCACTGATGGGAGATATCTGAGCGTCAATAAAGAAATCAGTATAAGCACATGCTCTTTCACAGTCTTATTTATAATACAAGCTAGTCTTCGTTCAAGATACCCTGACTTTCCTTTCTAACATTGTACGGCTTCAAGGCATCGCGCACCTCCCTTCCCTGCCCTTTGTCCATTTCAATAACCCAAACATCCTGTACCTGCCACTTACTAAACTTAGTCACTATGCTCCAGGGATGTCTGAAGGGCCATTCTGTCACCACATGACTGGATAAAAGTACTCATGACTACCTTCTGCCTAAAAGGAATCCTTCACTATGTCACTTGATGACCCTGCAATGTTACAGCCTTCAGAAATTACAAGCATCACCAGCACCATGTTTTACTTCTCCTCCTCCCTGCTCCAGTTTTCTGTCTCCCATAAAACCACACATTTTATGCGTATCAACAGACACAGGTCTTCCAAATTAACCATGTTTGACAGCATGAGCTAGTGTTCTTAATCTGGCTTGCTAAGACACTGCTCTCCTAGAAGGAGGTTTGATTACATGCTGCTGCAGCTGTAGCAGCTCTGGGCAGTGCTAGGGAAGCAGCAGAAAGGAACAGGCCCCTCACTGACAAGCTCCCCTCCAGAATGGAGCTCAAGTCTGACAAAGCATAGAAAGTTCCTAAATAAACTTCCTTTCTCACAGAAAACATATAGGTACTTTACTCATTTCACAGGCTTCTATATGCAAATCCTGCTTGTCACTGAAACCCATGAAAAGTGAGTACTGCCATCCCCATCCCTTCCCCAGCCGTACTCTCAAAAAGCCAAGGGATCCTCAGAGCACTCTTACATCCCTAAGCTCAGACAACAAAAAAAAAACAGCCATGAAACTTTAGTGCCTTAGCTTGCTGACCCTTCCTCTTCACTTCTGCTACTTTCAGGTACATTCAACCCTTGAAACTCCATTTCCACACATTTACATTTGGGCCATACCCCTGTACATCACCAGCTTGCAAGTAGCTGCTTAGAGGAGTAAAAGTCAAGTTTTTTTGACTGACAACAGGTTGAAGGTCAGGAAAGAATCACTGGCAAAAGCAGTTGTCTCTCAATTTTAATTCTTAAAATTCATAATTTCTCTTGGAAGAAAGGTTATCAATAATTAACGTAAATTACTAAAACTAAACCATACTATACTCTGCACTTCAGTAAGCCAGCCATGTCTGCTTGCTGCAGAGTCCTAGGAATATACAACCTACATTTTCAAGTGTACTACTTTTCAGAAAAGTGACTACATAAAAATACAATTTCTCTAAATCTGAGACTGTACCTAAAAGCCTGAAAGACACTTAAAAACAGGAGCTATATTATAAAAGCTAAGCAGTTTTTAAACCTGAACTTTTAATTCAAATATTTTTGTATATGTTATATTCAAAAAATACCATTTTAAGATATACTTTACTGAGAACATTGTGTGAAAAACAGTGTGCAGTAGCACACTGAAAAACAATTTGTCCTAAAAGCTCATTCTGTTTGTTCTCTATCAAACTGCTGGGTAGTTAAGCAGTCAGATGATATTAAACTGGAATAGGGGGGAAAATGATGATTGATTTATCACTCTGATAACTCAGCTGTAAAAACAATGATTTAACAAAGCAATTTAGAAGAGTTGTTAGCCCATGCAATCACCTGACAGAAAACAAACGAAATCTCTGGCATGAGAACCCAAAACAAAAAATGGCAATGGCACAAGCCCCATGTTATAGTGATGGGAGAGGTAACAGAACAGGATGACCAAAAAACGTTCACAGCACCCTTCTGAAATTTTGCCCCTCAAATGTAAATTTCTATCTTATCAAATACACTGCAAAACTCCAATGATCCTAATTTGCTCTAATTTTGTATCATAGCCATAGAGCTCCTTTATCTTAGAAAACAAAGTTATAACCAAACTTCTCCCTGCTAACGACTGCTTGCATTCAGAAACAGCTGTAGGCAGCTCATATGAGTCAATCGCAGCTGCAGTCAGGCTATAGTACATGCAGGAACATACGCATTCAACATTAGCAGCAAAAAGTCAGTACAATTATAGGTTGGGAAGAGAAACACTACTTGAGTGAAAGCAGCTCACATTAGCAATTGCGCAGTAGGGTGAATTCCTGAAAAGCATATTCCTTCCATGTATCTAATACCTTTGAACTCATAGCTATAAAAATGCAGTAAGACACACTTGCCTTTTGAATGGGAGCGTTCTACGTTGTCCAGACACAATTMATTCATTAAATGCATAGTGCACCAAGTCATAAAGCAGAAAGTATGCATGAATATCAAACTAGGGAATTTAACATTCAGAACACAAACATGCCACACAAATGAATCACTTCCACTATAAAATACTTATTCTTTCTTTCAAATATTATATGGAAAGCTATCCAACTGTGCTGCTTGCACAGAATTGAAAAATTGCATTTAAATGTATCCAAGATTACTTTGTTCTGGAAGAAAAAAAAGTACAGATCAATGCTTTTTGTCCTTGATTATTTCTTTGTTTGTTTACAACATTTAAAATAATTTTAGCTTTGGTGAAACGAGTTATTTATGTTCATATTGCCAAAACATAAGATAGGGAAAACAATATTCACTTCTTAATAGTTCTAACCTGTACAATACTACTGAATGGCCAATTCTGTATTGAACTCTACAAAACACTCCCATTTTGATTGCTCAATAGAATGGTTTCTTGTGGAAATAAAAGATTCAGGGTCTTGCAGGATCCTAAGTTCCTTGACCTTTTGAGAGTTCAGTCAATACACAACCAAAGGAGTTAAATAAGCTTGCCAATGTGTAAAAAGAACATTCTGTAATCAGTAGCCCTCAACAGATGGATCTAAACATCCACACTGATCAATAGCTAAAACCAGTCTCACTTTTGCAATTCTGTGAAGATGATTTATTTTCTCCTTGATTGGTTTCATTACTGTGTTTCACTGCTTATACCACTATAACCTGAAAAGACATAATGAGTAGTAAAGCTTTTTCACCCATGAAATGACTCTCCATGTACTTCTTTTATTCATAAACTCAAGGACAACAATCTTCTTAACTCAAATTATAACTTCAGTTGCTGTAACTGGATATGTCTGAGAAACAGTAGACAAGCTAGCTGTCATAAGACTAGGAAGACAGCCTTCACAAACACAAAGAATCAATTCTGAACCGTATGGGTTTCAAATATACTTTAAACTGTAAATGGAAAAAGAGTTAATGCTTTATCAAATAGATTTATGGTATGGAAGTGTAATACTGTATACTATTTAACATGAGTCTGAAGAATTATTTAATTGGTATTTATTTAACAAAACAAAGCACAGCTAGTTCCTAAGGAAAGAATGCTCAAAAAGGTCTTCATTGCTTGGATGTAATTTTGCATATCTCAGATATCTATGTTAAGCTTAGAATTGGTGACATATTAGGGATTCTTCAAAGACTAAGATTAATTTCCATAAAATAATTGAACAAATATGCAATATATAGATTTCAGTCATTCAAAGCAGCAGCTTTTCAACTGTGACAGAAGCTCATAATGGTATTCACTCTTTGCGTTCATGAGAAAGAAAAACTATGAGCAGAATTGTAATATGTCTTGTCGAATAACTATTGCTTTGAACTTTTGAAAACTTCTAGCTCAACTATTCAGTCTCCAAAGCCCACACTGAATTTTTGATAGGATCTATTATGGTAAATAAACTTTCAGCACAGATAATATTTTCAGTTTCCTGTTAAATGAAAATGAAACAACTCCAGCATTTAAAGTATCTTACCTTCGAGGAAGTCATTTGTTCCTCACTGAAGTATATCCAATTTTAAATGGATTAAAAAGTCCTTTCAGTCATTTTGCTTCAGTTCAGCAAAATTAAGTATTTTGTATTTGGTCATATAGGGAATCAAAGGAGAGTGAAAGAGAAGCAGCCTGTTCTCATAACTTTAAAGAACATGTTAGGGGTCATCCTTCTCTGTTCTGCAAGTGAAAGCATGTTGTTCTGACTAGAAAAATATTAAATTTATGATTAGGTCCAGCCATCAAGGAACTCTGTAACAATAAATTTGAATTAAAGGAGGAGAAAGGAAAGAATCACACAGCAAACTGCAAGAACCCTTACTTACATAAGGATCTAATAATGATGACCGACTCACAAACCAACAAATAGGCTCACTAATGTAAAAAAAAGGCTTTGTTGTTTTCATGGTAGCTTATAGCAGTGCTAAAACAAATATTTATGCTGTAATTAGACTGGGACAAACAGTTTTCCCTCTAGTCTTTATCACCACAGAACATTCCACAGATACACTTAAGCAAAACAGGAAGCAATTATTTAAATATTAAAGTCATAAATTAGCATATATGACTGCAGATATTCTGGGCTGTGTAAGTTGTAATTAAAAATACCATGCTGGATCATTACTAAACCAAAGCAGCATAACATACTCCTCTTTCATGCAAATATAAGGCAGTAAAAATCCATTACAGAACAATTCAATCTCACAGAAACCTAACTTCATCCTCTCAAAACACAAGCTCAAAAATATAAGTTTTGTTGCATGCATGGCTTTAACAAATTCAACGCATTTTGAATTAAGAAAGAAATAATTTCCAAAGTCAAAGGCTCTGGAAAAGTCAATTCTAATACTGAAAGCTTGCTCTAGTTTCAGCTTGTTCTCATCTCCAATTTGAAATTATATATATATCATTTCACCAATGAATAATCAACAGGTTGATCTCAACTAATACGTGTCACATGAAAATTCAGTTCCTTAAAGTTACACCCACAAACCAACAGGCATTCAGTGCAGAGTAATATGTCAGCATTTTATGCTCATGCAGAGATAATGCCGCATAACAAAAAAGGCATTTAATTTGTAGCTGTATCACCCTGAAACACTAAGGGTATTGCCCCAGCCATAATAAGCAATGTAATCCAGAGATGATAAGGTTTTATAATTAGAGGTGTGTAATATACACATACATGTGTATATGCATATATTTCATATACACATAAACATACATATATATATATATATGTATGCATATACACATATATATGCATGTATGAATGAAAAACACTTACCCTCCTGCATTTTTCCCGGTTTTACCTGAAGAAAAGCCAACTTGTATAACAAGACAACTGAGAGTCAGAAAATTAAAATACTGAAGTTACTGATAACACCTCAGCTAAATCCACCAGTTGTTTTGCATAATACACTGTTTAAAAATCCTTGTTAATTTATGAACCCATACAAACATTTCCACTGGCACCCCAGCTCTTTGTAATTAATTTAAGCCTACCAACAACAAGGTTATGCTCTTGTCCTATTTTGCAGATCCCTTAGTAATCCACAAGCCTTGGTGCATCTCTAGCCATAAACTTCTACTTGGTGCACCAGAATTACTCCTCTCTTGTTTAGACTGAAGTTAAGAGTAAAATAAATCTGAGTTAAATCTTTCACAGAAAGTTCGTGGACAACAAGTTAACCAGCAACCAGCAATGTGTCCCTACAGCCAAGGAGCTCAATGGTATCTTGGGGGGCATGAGGAAAAGCATTGCCAGCAGGCYRAGGGAGGTGATCCTGCCCCTCTACTCAGCCCTGGTGAGGCSACATCCGGAGCTGAAGTCTCCAATTTATACAAATATCTACATGACCCACTATTATTGGCACTCTGAGTCCCGTGCCTAACATTCTTATGCAAAATGTTATTCCATTCGATGGAATAATCTGGGTAAGTTAAGTAGTTAAAAAGGCAAGAGAAAGAAAGCAGCAAAAATAAAAGGTGGAGAAAAAGAGTGTAATACATGAAGATGCCTGGAACAATGAGGGAGAGAGAAGCACAAAAATATGGAGGAAAGACATTGAGAGAGAAGAAAACAACAAAATTGACATGTCAGCAATGCAATAACATTTATTTTTCTTAATAAAAGATCCACAGGTTTTGGTAAATCATTTACCTCAAGTGACTGTCTTTCACATATTTAAACAAATATTATTTATTATTATAATTTATTATTACTTAAGTACCCCTTTTATATTATATCTAAGAGGTTTCATACATTAGGCACTTTCAAATTTTAAAATATCAAGTTCTGCAATGTTCAATTAATTGTAAGATAAAGCATTCCATATAACATAATGTAAAATGTATTTTCCTGTAGCATCATGTTTAATTTCAGATTTTTCTTTCAGTTTTTACAATATAGAGAAAAATGTTATCCCTCTATAGGATGAAAGTATGCATATGTAAAGTTTAAGCAGCAAGGGACAAGGGATTTGTAATATTCCTTCCCATAAAAGATATTTTTCAAATATAATYAAATATTAAAAGGAATGTCCTGGTACAAATTTCCTTGAATCACAACATACTCCACTACACTTGTAAAACTCTTATGCTGTTTTCAAGTTACATCTTTAGTTATAAACACAAAACCTCCTTAATCACCATTCACACTCATAAAATTGGATGTAGCAGTCACTAGTCAAGAGTAAACAGTGAGGTGTAACCTTACATTAACCTCCCATACACATTTATTTGAAGTACTGAAGTTGATTTACATGTTTATATGACACATGGGGTTCAGCATACAAAGTACCTAAACACAGAGCCTGGCTTCACAGCAGCTGAATTCAAACTAGGAGTGAATTTTGTTGCTGAAAGGGAGGACGCACAGCTAAAGAAAAACATAGATTAACTTTTAGTCAGACTAGTGAACTGATCCACGCTATTGGTGTCATCACATGCAAGAAGTGGGAATACATAGCTGGAACTACACAGCACGGTCAAGGTTACAGTTAAGGTTTGGGCAGAGCTGGCAACAGCTCCCTATCATTGGAAAGTGAGATCTCCCTGCCCGGGTGCCCCCCACTCTTCCCAGCAATTGTTCTGGTGCTCATGATTAGCAAGTTCAATTTACTAAAACAGTAGAAAGGAATTCATTTCACAGGACTCATTTCCTGACAGTTCAGTGAGCTGAGGGGTCAGGGGGGCCCCAGAGTTGGCACAGGGAAGCAGCAGCTGAAGTGAGCAGCTACGGGCAGGAAATGAGATACAGGAATCAGGGTTGGCTCTTGGCAAGAGCAAACTGTTAGGCAGAAAATTAGGGAAAAATAACAAGTGAATAGTAAATAGTTTTCTGCCAAGTTACCGATTTGAATTGGCTCAACATGTAGGTGGAGGAATGCCAGAGCTGGTTCAAAGGAAGAACAGGCAGAGTGGAAGAGAAGGGGAAGAAGCAATGGGCAAGCAGGTGCCCCTTCCAACATCTTGGGGAGAGCATTTCATTGCACTCTCACTGGCAGGTGAAGACTTGGAATTTCAATAACCCCTAARATGGATCCATATGACAGAAGAAAGTGTAAATCTCTGTCATTCCAGTTCAGAAAAAGCACTGTGTGGATGCTGTGGGGTTTTGGATCAGATCAGTTTTTGGAACTGATTCATTCTGTGACCACACGAATGCTAAATCCAACACAAGAGACTCAGTGGGAGGAAACAGCCAGAGTCAGAACTGCTGCTTTTGGTGGCAGTTCTCCAGAACAGCAGATAAAATTTATGCTAGTGAAACTATACCCTAAATCTACTACCTCTCTGGTCATCATACCATTTCTGTACACCTTGATCTTAACAGACCTTCCTAACTCCTTTTATTAATTCTGTAAATAGATACTACTAGTTTTTACCTTAATTTGGCTTGAACTGAATCCTATCAAAGTAACTTCTTAACATAAGGATAGAGTTGTGCTAGAAGTGTGGTTACTGTTAAAATCAGGACTGTGAGACACTGACACTGCTTAGCATCACAGAATATTGACCTTGAGCATGCAGAGGAAAATGAGGAATTTTATTTTCAGTGACCAGTTTAGGAGCTGGTAAATGAGTCTTTTGGTGAACAATGCTAATCAGGAAATCTTCCCTAGAGCAGGGAAGCGTGGATCAGACCTGAGCGCCTGATGGTTTGTCACATCATGCAACAGCTATTGCCAYTGGAGTTGTGCAGACAAAACCGCCCAGTGCAATACAGTATAAACAAAGCTCTAAATCCACCAACTCATTATCCTAAGAATGAGCTGGGTTGTCAACCCTGACAAAGGGTAAAATGGCAGAGTATTTTTGTCTGTTTTACTACAGCATACAAATCTGTGTTGAAATCTCAGTATCAAATAATCATAGAAAATTAGCACTTATTTTACAGACCTCATATTTAGTCCCTTTTGCAAACAATACTCATGTATATCTATATATGGAGAGATAAATGTTTGTATGATCATAGCTAGATAGTAGTATTTCTCGTGTCCTCAGCTAAAATGTTTGGGTAGTTCATTCAGGGGTTGAAAAGGAGAGGCAGACATTGATTTACAAAGGAGCACAAAAAGGTGATTCAAATCACAGCAGAGATGACACACAGAAATTGTATTTTTCAAAGGAACTGTAAATAAATAGACACTCAATATAGATCCTGCAGAACACATATCTGAGCCAAAGCCAATTTAGTGTACACAAGACTGGTAGCCATTGGTATTTTTTCTTTGTCCTGTTCGACTAACTGTGAACAAGATCCAACAGGCAATACATGTACAATCGTCCTGTTCACAACAAAGCTCCCACAGTTGCTACCATCAAAGCAGCACAGGTACCTTAGTGGAAAGGTGAGATTTTTTTTCCCCCATCTTCAGTAAAGCTCCCCTCCACCATGAATCCTGCATGTTATTATAAATACTTGGATATAATCTTAATTCTGGTATTCTACCTCTCCCCTTCTGGTAACCTAAACAATAAGATAAACAGAGCTTTTGGTACTAAAATAGCTGTTTTCTCTCAAAATCACCTAGCAATAGTTAATTGGAATTCAAGAAGGTGAGCCTTATCACTATCAATTGTTACCTAATTAGCTGCATTTTTTTTTTCTTATGTGCTTAGTAAAATGCTGGTCTTAAATGCTCGGTCAGAAAGATCGAGCTCTCAAAGCCAATGTGGAATTCCAAGTGAAAAACATTTTAAGAAACATTCTGAGAAGACTTATTTTTTTAGCTGCCTTAAATGAAAAATTCTGAACATACTTAACTAAAATTTCACTAAGATTATGCTCATAGGAGCTGCTGTGCTGAATTCAATCCTCTGCTACCACAAGAGAATGTCGCTGAATCTTTTTTTTATAAATGACTGAGTTATATTTTAAAAGAATTTACATTTTTGGTTTATATTATTCTTATTGCTGAAATGTTTAGAAACCTTACCCTGATTTCCAGAATGCATTTACTTCTAACAACTTCGTACTTTTGTTGACAATATCCTTTGAGATAAATAGTTCTTTTCTCTCTTGTTAGTGTTTACTCTATTGATATATTTACAGCAAGTAACCATTTGCTCTCTCAATCTTTATTTTTATAGGATCAGTAGACTAGCTTCTTCTGTAGTACAGGTTCTCTATTTTCCAGAAGTTTTTGCATCTATCATACTTTGAAAACTCTATCTTTCTCAGAAGTTATTTTCCTGCATTACCTTCTCTTAAATATTTGGGACATACTTTATTTCAATTGAACTAGCGAATACAGTCCTGAAAGTAGCATTCAAATGGCAGTTAGCTATTATTCTTTGGCCAACAGTGTTGAGCTATGCTTCATTTTCACCTACTAAATTCCTGCTGTCCACTAGGCTTTTGCATGCATAATTCTCCTTTATCATGCTCATTAAAACCTGAGGCGGAGTCCTTATTTAACTTTATGGCCATATCTAATTGTTTTTAACTCTCCACCCTATCCTAACTACTTAGTAGTTCTACTTCTTGTCTCTTTTTATTAATATGGCTGAAAAACATTTAGTGATTTATTATAATACCTTTTGTAGAATCTCTACCTGTTTTGCACTCTGAAATATCATTTTAGATATGAATATAACTCAGAGGTTTCAGACCACCTCCTAAACTCTAAATCCCTAAATTCCTTATTTCATTGGATTTCATTAGAGTATTCCTTTAGACTTAACTTCATTAAAATTTATTCTTCAAAATTGAGAGCCTTAGAGATGCAGACTTACTTTATCATTAAATTAAATAAAACTAATGACCATGTGTTACTCAGGGTTCTTTTCTCTGGCCAATTCTTTTAGGGTTTCCTTTCGGTCTTCCAAACCAATATAACACCAAGACTTGCTAGCTTGATTTACAATTAAGTGAAGAAATTTGTGCACAATTACATTAGGATATAATTGAATCAGAATGTATTATTTGTGCTCCATTCTTTATCTGAGCAGTCATAACCCAGAACTATAGAATCTAAACTTCTAATAACATTGCAGACAAGTCTATAAGCATGCTTTCAGCACTATCCCAAAAGAACACCTACCCCCAGATAATTTATCTGAAGAATATTCTGCTAATACTTCTTATTTCTTTACAATCTATCACAACATTATTAAACAATGCCAATCACCATCTTCGATTCTAGTGGAGTGTCTTTGTTTTAAAAGCAACAGGAAAGATACCTGTTTGTACACCTCCCAGAAACCGGGTCCATCATAACCAGCTGTAATCTGTGTTTCTTAAATAAACTCTATCAAAATAGTTACTCTACACAAATACAGATAATGAGTGTGTAACATAAAATCTTTTCAGGTATAGCAGCATTAATTTCTGTTGAAAGAAATTTAAATTTTTTGTACATCAGAGAGCACAAACACTCAGAAGAACACTAATTAGTACTTTCACCACACATTTCTCTCTCTCTCTCAACGCACCTTAAGGGTTAACCTCACAACATTACACTCTTGCAGAGGGTTCAGTTTCAGTGTTTCTCCAAGGTTACTGCAGCCTGATGTTTGATGCTGCATTTCACAGCAAACACAGACACCATCACTGTCGAATTTAATCTGGAGAGATAAAAAAAAAAAAAATGGTCAGAGAAAGTTTAAGCAACAGACACTTCCCAACTACTTTTAAAATATTTACACTTATTATAACAATCTTGACTATTGAGTATGTCCTCTCATATTTTTACTTTGAAAAAGGTTTGCTCTACGCGTTCAGATCTTTACAGTACAATAAGCATTGAATGTCTTTGAATTCTATCTTTTACAAAAACCTTTATCTTTAGTTAACAGTCCTCTATTTTGAGGCTTTAAAAAGCATTAGGCATTTATTTCTTTAAAGAAGTAAATTAGTGTGCTTTGCTGAACATACTGAACCCTGATCATTCTTTAAAATGAAAGAAAATTAAAGTAAAATTAAGATTTGTATGAGTGATTCTAAAACAATCCCATTCAGCTCAATGGGAATGTTATCATAACAAGTGCAGTATTAGATTCATTATACTGATTCTGACTTCCTTATTATAAAAAAGAAAAAAAAAATCCTATTTCTTTTCTTCTTCTATTTCCTTCCAACAAAGACTTTTTAATTCAAAATTAATTCTAACTTCTGCAGTACGACAATACCCTAAGCCATATACACTGCAAATGAAATACAAAAAGAATTATTGTTTGAGCATCTTTATAAAGAAGACTATATTGTTTCTTTACTTGAATCAACATCAAATTTAATTCATAAAGCTTCGTTAACAGTCTAATGTTTTTTTTTCCAATTCCTGTTAGCCTTTAGTTCTGTCTTTTTATAAAGATCTGAGCAAACCCCAAATAATCAATGGAAAATCATTGGAAAATCAATGGAAAATACAAAATGCTAAATACCAGAGGGGAAATCTTGCCCTTGAGCCTCTTTGGGAATATTAGAAATGGTGTTGGCCATTAAGATAAACGCTACAGAGGAAGTCTGAAACTTGCACTTTGAATTTAGAGCCGTGTCAAATTCAGCGGTCAGAAGCTACAGCATTCCTGCTGTATCACCACCAAACATATGGCAAAATCAATACAATCTTCAGCCAATAAAAAGTTTTTAAAACAAGTAAAATGCACTTCAGATAAAACTGCCTTCTGCAAGAACATTTAGTCTCTGATTCAGGCTGTTCCTGTTCAATGAAAGATAGTCACTGACTCCTGATGGGATGTCCTATTTGATATCTCCTACTACAAAATACAGATTCCAGGTCTACTTTCATCTCATGTAATTCGCAGGTGTCACATAAACAAAGGCTGAAAACATAAATAGCTTCCTGGTTAAAACCCCTCATCTATGAGAGAGTCTCCATGCATACTGAAAGATGGTCTATAACTTTGTACTGCACTGTAACTGACTCTTTAATTCAATTCTTAAAAATCATTAAAATAAAATTGTTGGTGTGACATAAGACATTGACGTGACGTGACATCTATATGACATTTATATGATGTGACATAACATTTATAAGACATCCTTGCAAAACACAAGGATGTCTTATAAAGCCTAGCATAATCGAAAAACATCCAAAAATTGCAACCAGTGTGCAAAACAAGTATCTATTTTAACATTACATATACATTTTTGGAGAGCTTTTAACAGTTTGCTCTCATGCACACATTTTCCACATGTTTGTGAAGTGACATCTTTGTCAGCTTTAGCTTTGGTAACGGGGAGCAGCACAAAAGGCCGAATAGATCATTTCATTCCTGCTGGGGACAGCCCAGCAGCTAAAAGCAGTCCCTAGCTCTCACACTCCACCATGCTCATCCCTGCCCTACTGCTATGCTCACATTTGCTGACGAAATCAAGAACTCATCCAGCTATACTGTGACCTAAACCTTGTCAAAACTAACTTTTTTTTTTTTTTTTTTTTTTTTTTTTTTTTTGGTGTGTGTGTGGGGGGGGGGGGGAAGGATGGAGGGGTTGGCTTAGTTTTAGTCCAGATTAGACCTCCAAAACTGGTCACTGTGTGGGTTCCTAAATGCATAGAGTGGCACAAGTGATGGTGCTCCATGAGTATGGGGATTGAGGGGGGATGACTCCTTCCAGCAGCAGGGCTGGCTTTTACTGGCCTCAGAGAGAGTCACGTTAGCACTTGTCAGTGGTCAGCAGACCTTCAACACCGTCTTCTTTCACCCACGTCACTTGTGTTAAGTTGAATCTCTCTTGTTTGGCAGAGCTCAGGAATCGTTCATGCTCGTTCATGCTCAGCATCGTTCATGCTCTCGCCCACTCTAGCCCTGTCATCAGGGGTTATGGTGCACAAATTGTTGTCCCACTTTGCAATTCTTACACTTGTGAGCATAATATCAGCAATCGCAGCATAGTTTGCATACTGCATATTTGTGAGAGCCGCACAGCACACCCTCATACAAACCACATTGAAGACTTTAAACATCAGCCTGAGCTGCAGTTGTCCCATGCACATTAGTCTTTTCAATATATTTCATCTTGCTGAAAACCATTAGAGTTACTTCAAAAGAGATCAGAACCACTAAAACCTCTATACAGCAGATGATCAAACAAGTTTTGTGGGATCCACCCACAAAATATACCGAGAACTTCAGACTTACTAAACACACACACACAGTCCTTTGTACTACAATAATATAACAAAAATGTGCAAAGACCAGATTTTTTTTCATGTGTCTTAACAAAGAAGAAACTACTTTGTAACTGAATTGTCAGCTTTGGGATATTTCGGTAGGCTTTACCAAGTAACTTTCAACTTATTCCCAATATTCAAGATCCGTAACAACAAAAGATTCCAAAAAAGAGATGCAATCCCCATCTGGGACCTTTGCGCTAGCACTGTTRTGTCTGTTGATTAACTAAAGTAAATGCAGGGGAAGAGAGGAAAGCAATCTAGATTTCCCTGACTTTTAAGAAGGAAGATCGCCCTTAAAAATAGTGGTAAAGGCTTTTTAAAAATTTCAGTGACACTGAACTCAGAACACATTCTGTGCTTTAAAAGAACCACAGAAGAAGTCAGAAACAGACTCATGCTAAAAGAATATTATTCCAATACTCTTCTCTACGGACTAAACAAAAAGAGCTGTGAAGTATTTTGTTTTCCCTCTAAGATTATGCATAAGGACCATATAGCAATAATAATAATAATATGATAACCCTCCTTTTTGATATGTTACTGCAGTGATATTCTGGAAATCTGAAGTAAAAGTTTTTGTGCCATGAAAAACCATAAAAGCACTCCATCAAAAGAAAAAAAACCTTTCAGTTTAATCTTGTATTTGCCTAAACTAAAAACCTTTTCACAGAATAAAATAAGATAGTTTTATTGTTAAGTCAGCAATTAGTTTCAGTAATATCTTATCATAAAACACATAGTACTYGTGACACTGAACGGAAGCCTGATTTTCAAATATGATAGTCGGTCACTCCAATCTAGTAACTGAATTGCTTATTTACTGTAGCTTAGAAATGTCCATATTTAACCTCCTCGATGTCARTATCATCATCTGAAATTTTGTACTTCACATGTGTTAACTACTTTAAAACACATTTAACATACTGTTAAAAGGATGYTGACAAGTACTACACAGATAGCAAAATGCCTTCTCAATGTGAAAAACCCCAAACATCTAAAAATAATTGTTTCCACTCCTCTATCAACTCTAACCAACATATAGTAATTTCTTCTATCTTAGAATAAAGCAAGAAAAACAAAAAGTATAAAACATAATAGCTGAATATTTTAAAATATTTTCAAAGCCATCAGAAAACATGAGTTAAATCTTTGTTCCAAGATTAAGCATTCTATCCCTTCAATCTCCTATGCAGTATCTTGAATTCAAACACGCTTTATGCAGGCTGAATTTCAGCTATCTATGCTCTGTAGGACAATCTTACTTAAACAGACCAAACACTGGAACAGCTTCTCCTCCAAGCCAGGAATATACAAATACTTCATATAGCCTCTTTATAGGTCATAAACTCTCATACTTTTCTGAATGGTAACTATGATACAGTTAAGTGAACTCCTCCTAAGCACTCAAAAAATAACTCAATCACTAAAAGTCACTTAAAAAAAGAAATCACAGGACCGAAGAATCCTGCTTTCCTGTTCTCCAGAAATGAACTATAAAACTAACATTCAAATTCAGCATACAGAAAGACTAATCAATGTTTTCCTAAGTGAAATGATTATTATAGCATTTTTCTACACTTCCTCAACACTCACCTGTTCTTGAATACTTCTGAAGTGCTATAATTCAAAAATAATTTAGACATTAAATGGTAATAAGTTCAGAATTATCACTGAACACCATCTTATTACCGAACACCAATGAATAGATTCCAATATGCTTATTTTAAATTTGCATTAAGTTTGCATTTATATTAGTGTAGTAATTTGGTATGTAAATATCCAAGCAGATAGAACAATCTCAGTTCCCATTCTTTTCATTTTAATGAAAATGACCTTTATCTATGCTAATTTTCCAATGCAGAAGGTAAATAAGGTTTTTGAAAGAACAAAAATAGAAATGACACTTGTGAGCGTATTTAGAGAATATTTTTCAAATAGGTTTACATTTTTTCTCCTTCTAGCTTCCCTTACCTTTTTGAAAAACAATTTGAGGATATATGAGGATAGTTTCAATTTTTATTTCATGCATTTTTCTTAAAATAAAATTATTCTATTCAAAACTGAAATCATCATCTTAAAAAATATAATCAGCTAGAATCACATATCTATATTTAACCTCATAGTCACTTCTCTAAAGTAATCTCTTAAAAGCTGTAACATTCCAACAGCATTCCCCTGTAATTCTGTCCATTTTTAACTCCATCTCTGCCAAAACATTATTTAACCAGAAGCTGCTGCTACAGTATTTAAAAATGCTAAGTTTAAACTTCCTTTTATAGACAGAAAGATTACAGGAAAGTACAGTGAAATTAAAAGCAAAATCCTGCAGTGGAAAAGAGTTTTAAAAATCAGATGTTGAATCTTTTTCTTTAAAATTTGTACGAGGCTGAAAATTTGTATTCTTAAAAAATGTGACTTCATCGACATTTTTTTCACACATACTAACTGTAAGTTACTGAATTGGTACTTAAGAATTAGTGCATTCAGCATCACTCACAATTGCTTGAAAATCTGTTTAGCCTGTCACTTCACGTACAGCCATAGATAACGAGTTAGTGAGACTGATGAGCAAAGTCAGTGGTTTGGACCAACCCGTAACCCAGCAGAGTCAGAGGTATGCCTGGCCTTCCTTGCTGACAGCGGGCTCAAAGGGACTGGAAAAATATCAGTTATCAGTAGTAACTTACACATATCACTTGGCCTGCTTTTAATCTTTTCCTTCTTTCCTTAGGTGTCATCACCAAGAATGACAGACCTACTACACAATTTGAGCCATAAATAAAAAAACAGGAAAAAGAAAAATGTAATATGGTAATAATTAAGAACTAAGTATCAACTTACCCACTCTTGCATTCTAGACCTGATTATATTGCAATTTTCTAAGAGTCCCTCAGCAAATCACTTCTTGTTTTTATCCCTCATCTATTTTTCCAAAATAAAAGAGGAACAAAATATGCCTATTAAAATAATGATTAGACGAACAAGATCACCATTATAACAGCAGAAAGTTCACTCTTCTAGACAGCTAAAGATGAAACTCAGTATTGAGTTTGTAAGAGATGTTTGTCACTGTACACTGCTAACACTTTTCCCTTCAACACCATTCTATTTTAGACACATAAATACTAAAACTCTACTTCCAGTATGCATCTACAATGTTTCAGCTATTTTTCTCTAAGCTATTCAAGTCTCTGTARGCCATTGTAGCACACAATCTCTTTACACTTGAACTTTTCCTGAAGGAATCAACCRCTTCCCTGAGGTCCCTTCCAACCCGAAACATCCTGTGATCCTATTTGTAACTAGATAATTATGTTGTCAACACATCTCATATTCGCGCTGTTCTGTAAGGCAGGATTTGTATCAGGAAGAAGGTCAGCTAATAAGTTTAACTAATTATCTAACAAAATATACAAAAAAGTGTGCACAGAACTGTGAAACTGTCTCAGGCAAATATACCCTACTTTCACAATTTCCCTAAACTTTAGCACTGTATACATAGTACTTGCATTACACTTTCATAGAAAAGAAACACAGCTGTTATATAGTTCAGATATTTACTTTGAAAGACTATTCTATCATGTAGATACACAACTATTTCTGTAAGTCTTCATGGGAAGTTCTGATATGAACATAACCCCTAAAAGTAACTTTTACATAATAATATAAAAGCAAAGATGTCAAGACAAATCAGTGGGACTCATGTCAAAGACTTTTCACACAAAAATACCTACGATTTTTTTTTTAATAAGAAAAAAAAAAAACAATCAGAAAAGCTATTTTCCCATAGCACTCCACAGTGCAGTACACATCTTTAAGAGCTCCAGGTTCCATCAGTTGACCTTTCTTCCTCAGCAGCACAGCTCTCRCTGTCCATCAAAATGGGAACCAAGAACTTATTTTATCAAGAGTTTCCCAAACCAAGTATTTTATAGGGCAAATCCTCCCTTCATCTCTCTGGTCGCTTCTGGTTTTCCACACAGGMAATTCTCTTTCTCCTTCCCTCTGTTTCTATAAAGCCTAATCACACCTAGAAATCACCAACGCTCTAGAAAGTTGAGGATAATATCTAATGTTTTCCAGACTACCTTAGTGATTGCACTGCAGAAACACCCTTGGAGATTAAAAAACAGGATGAAATAGGATGGGTGAAAGTAATATAAAATACAGACTGACTAAAAACAAAACGAAAAATTCAAAACAAAAAAACTGACTAAATGAGACAAAGGTACATGACAGGTTAAGCCTTTTCCTTTTTTTTCCTTTTTTCCTCCCCCCTTTTTTTCTCAGGATAGAAACATAAACATGTTAGGTATATTGTACCTTTTAATAATTCACAGCATACCATATCACAATAACTTTTTATTTTGATTATTCTATATTTTATTTAACATAATCAACCACATACTTGCTTTGGAATTAGAAAAAAAAAAACTAATTCAGGCAGGCAAAATAAAATATCAATATATACATATGAAAGCAATTATCAGCCCATTAGGAAATACACTGGCTGTAGAAAAAAGCTGGATGAAATCCTGATGCTGCTGACATCACATGGGAGTCACAGCACTGTTTTGATGTGGCCTGTATTCTGTCTATTGGGTTTAAGTCTAATTTGTTTCATGATTAAAAAAAAAAAAAAAAAAAAAAAAAAAAAAAAAACAAGTATTACAATTTACTTTCTGAGGAGACAAAGTATTGTAAAGATGGCAACATTTTAACTCTCAAACTTTTCCCGGCATTATTTGTCATTTCATAAGGTTTATAGAAAGCTCTAATTAATGCATACAATTTTGAAAATTAAAACCACTTCCCTGAGGTCCCTTCCAATCCAAAACATCCTGTGATCCTATTTGTGACTAGATGTATATGTAAAAGGCAAACAAATGGAAAACAAAATCCATTGCCCTTTATAGTAAAGATTTGTTGTTCATTACTCACCAGCTGACATCCTTCCAGGGACTTTACCAGCTGAGCGTTCTGACAAGAGAGAATGGAACCAGCCAAGTTCAGCATTACGCACACTGCAGACAACAGCATGAAAAAGGTTATCTAGAAAAAAAAAAAAATCAAACAACTTATTGATTATTCACTGCAAGAGGCAAATAGGAAAAAAAAATATCACTAGGTCTGGAAAACACTCCCAGTCTTCCATACAATTACATGCATRGTAACATTTAATACAGTTTAAAAAAGAAAATAGAGTATTTTATATGACTTTAGGATTAAAGTCCTAACTCTCACACCATAAGAAAACGCAACATTAAAACTAGACTTGACTACCACTTATTTTCCCCCAGCCATTTCAAAATCATCCATTTATCTCCTGCTATTATTGCAACCAAAACTCATTTTGCAATCCACAGACCCTTAAAAYGTAATGGGTTCTAACAATTAGCACTATTAATAAATCAGGTTTGTAAAAAGCATTTTAATAATCTAAATTAGTGTGACTATACAATCTAAATTACTTTTTGATTTTTTTGACAATTTATTTTTTGAAATGAGTATCATAAAGATGAATGTATTTATGAATATCATTTATCATGAATGTGTACAACTTGGAAAAAGTATGAATAAATTTCATGATATATAAAAAAAACCTGCTTGTTTTTTAAACAACTACAATTGTACAATTGAAACAGCATCCTAAGTATCCAGTACCCATTGAGTTAATCACTCCTTCCTCTTTTCAAAATATGTGAATACAACCACTAACCTCATCACATCAGCTTAAGTATCATTTGTTTCATATGTTAAAAAGCTAGACTAGAATGGACAGACAGAAGTCTAAGAAGGTACACAAGTAGAAAAGCTCAAGAAGGAATAGAGCAAGAACAAACAGTGCCCTCAATATTTGACCCTCTTACTTATTCAGTGTTCACACAGCCATGTAATGCTCAAACTTGCATGAAATTACCTGAAATTATTAAGTAATTTTAATGCATCTTTTTTTTAAAATATATCAACAATTCACAAACTTCCTCTCTATAAAAGCCACATACATGGAGAAATGTGAAATGTTTAAGCAGTATGAAACTTACCGTAATAGATATCTTTCAGAGTCAATATTTCTATATCACGAGTTCACGGAACATTACTAAAAATAGGAAACCAACTTCATGTTTAAATTTATTTTGTTGTTAATTTTTTCTGTTGCTAGTATCTCTAATACTAACCTTTTACTGCAAATTTGCCTGGAACAAATCTGTATTACTGCTTTTATTACATTTTTTCTTATGAACCATACACGTGATCCTGAAAATTCCTGCCTTTACGAAGCTCTGACTGCTTGACACGAAGCACTGGTCAGCTACGTCAGCGGACCTCAGAACTTGGTTAATTTTAACCCCCCCCTCTCCCCCCGCAAAGATCACGCATCTTTTCTCTGACCAAGACAGCTCACATAGGAAATTGCTGCACTTCATGAACCACCAAACTAACAAAGGCAGAATATTCTATTACTTTATGCTGTTTGTCTTGGGCATGCTCACAGGAAATGAAAAATACATGGTGTGAGGCTAAGAACAATGACATCCAGCCCTTTGCTGGCACGTTAACTTTTTATGAAGTCAGCAAGACTGTGTGTAATCTTAACACTAATTGATCAACTCCCTCTTGTATAGCTCACTCACTCATGGCAGCACCAATGCAGCTCCTGCTGCTCAAACAGCCTCCCTAGCTTAGGAAGCCTACAAAGCTCCAAAAGAGTTTAGACAAGAACAGTCCCGTATGCTGAAAGAACACCTCTTGTATTTGCTCTGCCCCTGAACACCTTCACTATTCACCTATCTCCAGGAAAAGAAGGCTTCCAGATTCACYTGGCTTTCCTTCAGAAGCCACTTGTTTCTGAAAGGATAATGATACTTCTAAACACTCATTCAATAAACATCAGGTTCTAGATGAAGTGTGCCATAAGGCACCATTTTATGTAATATTTTAGCAATATGGATAGGTAATCTGCAGTTTTTTTTTTTTTTAAATAAATGAATTTAAATGAGCTTGCTGTGTAAGCATAAAAGGAGGATAACAAAGATGTCCTTATATAAGATCATGTCAGTGTTTAAATTCACCTTAATTTAACACAAATTTCTATCTGAATATTTCTTTTCTTTCAAATAAACAGATACTGAGAAGTGATACGCCATTTTATGTCCTTATCAGGGYGCAAACATGCTTAGACTATTCAGCTCATTTCAAAACACCACAACAAATACCTAACAGCGTCATACAGAATGTATTTGATTACATTTTTATATTACAGAAAATCACAAAGAAAAGCACAAAGACCTATGGAGTCCTAAYATACCTATCACATACACATCACAGGATCACAGAATGGTTGAGCTTGGAAGGGACCTCTGGAGATAATCTAGTCCAAATCCCCTGCCCAAACAGGGTCACCTAGAGCACGATGCCCAGGATTGTGTCCAGACAGCTTTTGAATATTTCCAAGGAAAGAGACTCCACAACCTCTCTGGGGAACCTGTTCCAATGCTCTGTCACCCTCATAGTAAAGTTTTTCCTCATCTTCAGGTGGAAAGTCCTGTGTTTCGGTTTGTGCCTGTTGCCTCTCRCCCTGTCACTGGGCACCACTRAGAAGAGTTCAGCCCCATCCCCTTGACACCCTCCCTTCAGGTATTTCTATACATTGGTACGATGCCCTCTCAAGTCTTCTCTTCTCCAGGCYARAGAGGCCCAGCTCTCGCAGCCTCTCCTCTTACGAGAGATGCTCCAATCCCCTAACCATCTTCACAGCCCTACGCTGGACTCTCTCCAGTAGCTCCATGTCTCTCTTGTGCCRGGGAGCCCAGCACTGGACACAGCACTCCAGATATGGCCTCACCAGGGCTGAGCAGAGGGGCAGGATCACCTTCCTCAACTTGCTGGCAACACTCTTCCTAATGCACCCCAGGATACCATTGGCCTTCTTGGCCACAAAGGCACATTGCTGGCTCATGGTCAGCCTGCAGTCCACCATGACCCCCGSGTCCTTCTTCCCGGAGCTGCTTTCCAGCAGGTCAGCCTCCAGCYTGTACTAATGCATGGGGTTTATTCTTTCCTAGGGGCAGGACCCCGCAGTTGCCCTTGTTGAACCTCAGGAGGTTCCTCTCCRCCCAACTCTCCAGCCTGTCCAGGTCCAGGCTGTGAATAGCAGCACAGCCCTCTAGTGTATCAGTCACTCTTCCCAGCTTGGTATCATCAGCAAACTTGCTGAGGAGGCACTCCGTCCCCTCATCCAGGTCAYTGATGAGTACATTGAACAATACTGGACCCAGTACYGACCCTTGGGGGACACTGCTAGCTACAGACTGATCCTAATCAAAAGAATAAAAAGGTTTTAATTATCATAATTGCTTTTACAAGCCTTGATTATTTCTGCAATATCAACCCGATGCAAGATACTCTCTGCAAATACTGAAAGACACTGCAGAACAGACCTTAGTTAAAGATAGCATTTGAAATTTGGCATAGAATTATCCCACTTAAATATGGATGTTGATTAACTGAATTATACATTTCCAAAAACATTTTTTTCTTATTTTGATAGTTTTATGCCCTTTGCATACTTCTGACACAATGCAATTTTTTGTATCTGATAAAAATTGATATAAAGTATCATTTTGAACTAGACTGTTCGGTAAAATGGGGTAACAATAATTTCAGCTGCTTTATACAAGAAAGATTTAAAGTGCAACAATGAATATGTATGGTATTAATCTTTTATATATTAAAAATATAAACACAAACAACTGTATCTTTCTGGTAGCTTGATTATTCCAACATYAGTCATTCATACATTTTCAATAGAAGGGAACTGAGTACTTTCATACCAAAAAAAMCAAGAGACATATGATATGGACAAATTTTAGATTTGATTAATTCTATGAAATCCATATTTGAATATGGAAGCAAAAATAAAAAGCAACATATTGCCTAGCAGTCTGTGGTTGGATGAAACCTGTATCTGTGCTAATGTCTGGATTTTGTTGAGATATATCATGTTGATTTAAAAGTCATCCATGAGGTAAGTTATGAATTCTTCAATATACTTTCTAGATAAAGTAGGATAGGAGARTGCATTTGTACATGACAATAGAAATTGTTTGTTTTCTGTATTAGCTCCAAAGTGGAAGGAGTTAAACTAAYGATGAAATTTTGCTTCCACAAGCTTCCAAGAGCCATCCAGGATGTATTCARAAGCATTCACCACCTAAATTTTTTCTTTTAAGTTTACAGTTAGGCTTTTTGACATTAAAGCTGTAGAGATCTGTAATAGAACCTTTAAGACTGGTATGAATGCAGGGTGAAAGGAAACATGTAAGCTTCAGAGGAAACGGCAGAAGAAAGGCTAACAGAATGGCCTGTRCTGATAACAAAGGACCCTGCTCCCAGGACCCTGTTCCCAGCAGTAAAACCGAGGAACGTGTTGTTTGTGTCAGAACTGAAAGCTCTGTACACTGATAAGACAACAGGCAAGAAGATTTGTGAGCAGAACACCCTGCATCCTAAAAGTAGGAGGACAACAWCAAGTAACACACACCATTCCTCGTCCTGCTAGCTCAGCAGCAAAATGGATATATTTTCCAAACAAGGAAAAACAGACAACAGCAACAACATCAAATAAGATTCACTGAAACTGAAATAAGCAGGATACTGAGGCAAAGGACCGTCACATAACAGCCAATAACTCAATAACTCCTAACGGGCATAAAAATACCCATCTAAAAAACCTACTTTTTTTTATATCAATCAAGAATCTCAGAGACATGATGAGGACTCAATTGCCAGGATCCCTTCAACTCTGTGTCACACACAAGTGATCCTGAGCAGACTGCTTGCACATAATATGTCTTTGTGTTTGTGAGGATGCAAATATGAGAGAATAAGTGTGAATGGGTAAAGATCTTGTAAATAAATACCATTTTCCCCTTCCATAAGATTTTGTGTTGAGTTTTGTTATGCTAATTTTCTTACAAGGCCTGGAGAGTCTTGCAACAACAGGGACTCCATCTTCTAACTAGCAAAGACTTTCTAGCTTTTTAAGGTCACATACATAAAAAATTATTTTCTGAGGAAAAAACTTCATTTAAAGTAGTAATTAAGTCTATCTCAACATAAGCATGGCTATGAATAGATCATCTTCTYTTTCTTGAAAAGATCCCTAATACACATTGGACTGAAATCCAATATAGAAAGGATCTAAGTTCAAAGTTTTTGGAAAATGCAATACACAAGATGAGTCATATCTTCTAAATACTTGCATTTGTATCATTTAAACAGTCTATAATTACTACTTTCCCACCTAAACTCAGTCAAACCAGTTCTATTTATTTCTTCTTTATGGAGCCACAACTTCTAAAGATGTTTTATATACCAGATGATGTTACTACCTACTGTCAAAAAKTCCAAGTCCAAATATCAACATAGTGTACAGAGCTTTACAGACTGTTCCTATTTGATAATACAGTGACACTATTCAAATACACATTTGTCCTCTGAGCTACCAGTATCTGATCTAAGTAATAAACTCCAACTGAATCTAAGTAATAAACACCGAAATTGCTCCTATACACTCTTTCATGTGCATGTTGTAACAGCTTTGCACAATGAAGAGTATTTCAAAGCTCTTAACTGCTAGCTATTCTTTAAGATGGATATACAACTGAGAAATTTTTGGATGTCTATCTTGTGTTGCATTTTATGATATCTAAATTTGTATGGTGAAAATGTTTGCCTCTAAGTATTATACATTAATAACATAGATCCACATCACAATAATCAAGAAGATATTAAATTAAATCAAGAATATATKAAGTTGCATATTCTGAAACATTTGACATTCAAGCACTTAGCAGCTAAGGTTATTATATATTCTCCAATAGTTATAATTCCAATTAATTACAATTCTTATGTTAAAAGTATAATGCCATTAGATTTATGGGACACAAAAACATACGCTCTATTTCCAAACACTCTTTGATTAGAAAATGAAAGCGATATGGACAGCATTAATCAGTACAAGTCTATGCAGCCTAAATCTGAAGATTTTTAATTGACAAGAAGTCAGTAGTCCCCCAAAATAATAAGTGAAAATTGCAGATGATACTCYTTTTCCTCACAGCCTGTACACAGACCATTCCCAAATGCACAAATCATTTTACATGGCTTGCTATAATACAATTTATTGTACTAGCAGACAGCCACTAGAATAAAGGACGACAGAAAGGTGAACTGTTCCTCAAAGATTATGATGGCTACTAGTTACACATTTGCTCTTTCAGGTCCCACATATTATTCACGAACTGCAAATATGCTTAGAACACTAACACAAATAAACCTTGCATTCAACTTTAACAACATCAGATATAAAAGTCTCTCCATATTGTAGCACGGTATGAATCATGCAAACAGCATAACTGTAGTAATAATTTTTTTTCCCTCCTGATACTTCCTTAAAACAAGGTAATTTAATGGAAAATTTCCTATATGTCTGTATCACACTACCAAAACCAGGCTAYACTAAGGCCTGATATAAAATTTCAACTAAGTGATCAGTAAAGAGATACATATTTGTTTCTGAAGAGTAAGAAATGCTGGCATTTATAAAAGGAACTGGCTTTTAAAAATAGACAATTTTCAGACACCTGGAGTCTGAGTTTGATCAAGACATAACTACTGCCACTTGTGAAGAAATCTGAGATAGCCTTATGTGGGAAGAAGATCACAGTAAAAGTGAAAAGTAATTTGTTCTTATAAATTACCATTTCCTAGTTCATTATAGACATAAATGGAGACACAAAACTTGTCAGGAGCCACCCATGGTTACCAGTTCTTGATGTGTAAGGCCACATCATTACGTGGAAGCTATTTACAACAGCAGAATTACAGATTCTTTGCAACATAGAGATAGAGGTTGAAGAATAGCTATCCTTTTTCTTTAATTAGAGATCAGTCAAACCTGTTTTAGAGCAGATTTGCATATATGAATCATATCACACAACAGATTTTCATTACCAAGATCTGCTTTCCGAAATTTTAATTTCTTCCTTCAGCACTGTCACCTACAACAAGAATTTGTCTTGGACTCATGAAAATAATTTTACTGACATTTCAGTGAAGGGAGAAATCCTCAAAATATTTTTMATTTCAGCACCATACACTCTTCTCACTTTATTTTTCCTCCCCTCCTCCCACATAACAAATAACTTGTCTGAAATTACGTTCCAAAAAAAATATTGCAGAAGCTCTAATACTTCCCTGACAAAATCATTTACTTCACTCTCATTTCAGCAACTGTTTCAGTTCTCAAAAGACAGAGAACATCACCTTTGTGGGAGATAGTTTTTGCATCCAAATGGGGCTTGATTAAAATGCACTACAGCATCTTAAATCTGCTACAATGCCAAGATAACTTCTGCCTACTTCTAATATTTATTATTATTGTTGCAAGTCTGATTATCAAATGTCTGCAGCATGAACACTACCTGGAATAGAAATGGTTATTTGTGGTCTTATAGTAGCTGATTCTGTAACTTTTTCAACTAATCCTATTTCAAATACCTGAATGTTTGGGAACTAGAACTGCAAATAAGAAAAGAAGAAAACYTATTTTGCATTTCTATCAAGATATAAAGACTGCTGCTAGCCACTGACACAAAAAATTTTATATGAGACATCTTAATCTGTTCTATCAATAAAATATGTATGCATTCATACTCTGATATGATGCAAATCAGATCACTTGAGAGCACATAATTCTTCCCCTTTTGCTCTGGCACCATGTTCCCCCTACGCAAAAATATAGATCCAGCTCCTCTGTTTCATTTCCCCTCAACCTTTTTAAAAAAGAATACTTTGCTGCTATATGTTTCACAGAGAATAGCTTTTTAATTCTACTTTATTATTAGCCTACTATTATCAATAGTTTGACTTTTTTGTTTTCATACCCAGCTTATTACCTCTCCAAATCACTTTTTTGGTCTTTTGTAACTTGTCACGATCAATATCTGTCTGCAAAATGCGAAATGTTCATCAAGKCACAGAAGCTATGCAGACAGAGGCAGTCCTTGGCACAACAGTTCTGTAGTGGCTGTGTGCTAYAGAAAGCCTCACTGTCTCTTTTCATGAAGAAGCACAGAGAGTTTAAAGCAAACCCTGGAGAATCTAGGAAGACACTGTGAAGTTTTAAAATCATCAGAAGTTCATGTCAGTGCCACCACATTATTAGACGAATGGAAATTTCTTCTATCTAAAAGCTCATATTTTGTGTTTTCATTCTGTGTATAGTTCCACTGCTTCTAAGTATCAGATTTTTCCCTTGATTCCTTTTGAGTGCAGCTTATGGTCTTACATGGCCACTGAGTAATATGTATCAGTGGAAACACGGTAAGGCTAGAACACTGGCTGAGGAGAACACACTCTGGGCAGAAAGACTGATAGGTGTTACCACTTATYACAGAAGCTGCTAAAAACATGATTCCTTTGAATCAAATGAAGTACGTAGAAACAGGGTGATACAGTTAACAGAACTGAGTAATGACTGTCACAGCATAAAGGCGGCTTCCACTTCCAGTATTAGTATATACGCAGCATAAAGATCCATGAATTAGTGGAAATTCAGGCTGYAAAGAATTCCTATGCCATCTAAAATCATGAACTATTCTTGTACTTTGAAGAAAAGGAGGAAAAATAACCCCACTCATGCTTTGTATCACTAACAGAGAACTAATAGTGTTGAATTGAATTACAGTTTCTCTGTAACATATGCTACAAAATATTCTTGATTAGAAAAAGGATCAAAGTAAAAGGTTAGTTTTGCAATAACTACAGTGAATGATGGCATCTCTTACGTAAATCAATTAATAACAAGATCATGGTTTAAGCATATGGAAAGGTTATTAGAAGAATTTTGACTTTTAAAGACATGACTAGTTGTAGTTTAGRTCTTAAGCCCGTGAATACTGGAAAATTCTGATATATTTGTAAGAATCTAAAATATAGAGTTTTATTTTTTAAACTGAAGTACATAATACCTCATTGAAGAAATATCTGCCAATTGGTATTTTATTAATGGATACATTCAAATTAAATATCTTACCAAATCTGAACAACTCTCTTACTTGGTCTCCAGTTCCTTTCCCCTTTAACTTTCCCATCACCACCCTATCTCAACCAGACAAGAAACATCACAGTTCTGTGCCTGCAAAGACAACATGCTTTGTTTGCGGTTTCAAAATACATGTGCTGATAGCCTCATCAACATGATGTACTGAAAGGTCAGTAAGCAGATCAAATTTCTTTTAATGGGAACACTAATTCAGTTAATTCCTCTGCCCACTTGCCAATTTTATCAATACTTTAAATAATTTTCTCTTTCAAACCTATATTCTTCTGCCAGATTTGGTTGAAATTGGTCTGTAGGCTCAAATGTTACTAGGGAGGAACAACAGACAAAGAGATTGCATAAGCCCTGTTTCTTTAGATCTGGGAATACGGGAAGTCTAAAGATTCTGGGGCGAATCAAGGTAAGGCTGCTTGACAGCCCTAAATCTTCATTTCAGTATCTGCACAGGACCAGACTGCCGTAAAAACATGTAATGCTTTGATTGAGGGAYGCCTGCAACTCTTTTAATGTAGTGTAAGCATCTGTAACTCTGCTTTAAAGCAATTTTGTCTGAGTAGCAAGAGACAACTGAAAAGGGTGAAGCATAATTAACCTTTTCAATACAACTGTCATCTGGCACTATTAATAAATACACAATGGCAGCACTCAGAGGACCTTGTCTCRTATGATAAGTTTGAAACTCATTATTATTTCCATAATCTAATGTTTCTACTGCAAGGAAGCTTCAACTCAAATACTGATACTGTAGGAAAAAAACATATGATTTATAGATTAACACATTTTGCCATTCAATTGTTTTAAAAATAGATACTTTCTATGGCAATTTTTAAGAATAACTGACAGTACAGATATAGGAATTTGCTATATGTACTAGAATTAGTATCTTGTACAAAATTATTAGTATTCTCAGGGGAATTATTTGTTCACGTGATCTTCTGTACATTTCTTCTCTTTAATGTAGATACAACCCCATACCGGCCTTTTGAGTGTCCCCAAGTAAATCCTGTAAACTTCATGTAAACTCAAATAATCAATGGAATTTACAGAACTTGATATATTCTCTCCATCCATTTTTTCCATTGCTTTCATTTTTGGTCTCTTAATATTGCTTTTTTCTTCATACTTGGTCTCTAGCAATTTCTTCTCAGATGTTTCTATCATCCTTTCTTTAGACTTCCTTTCATCTTATTTCCCACAGGCATAGCTAAAACTATTATCTGCAAAACTCTAATGTGYAATCCTTGAGATAGTTGGCTCAAACCATCTTTTTGTCCTTACTCTTTTGTGCCTCCTTTCATTATGTGTCTTCAAATGTTGGGGGCTTGGGGGGAGGGTGGAAGGAGGACAAGGAAAGAAAAAAAATGACAATCCACTCTAACATGCAATGCAGTCTGTGACTTGCAATAAAAAGTATTATTATTTTACTTAGATTTTATGTCAATGCACAGCTTTCTACCAAAAGGTAAAACACCATTCATTGAAGCTGTACATGATGTACATACTGGAAAAGCTATACTCTGCTGGTACTAGTCTAAAAGAATAACTCTGATAAGTCACTCATGGCTTTTAATGCAGTAGAAGAAAAATTTAACAACCAGGGAACTTCACATTTCATTACAATGATAACTCAGTGTCATCCACATGCTAAATAAACAAATATATTCAAAGTTAAAACTGCCAATACACCACATACCCAAGGACTGATTACTGCGAAATTATTACTATCAAAGATATGACTCTCATGATATCTAAGTGTAATCATCAGTTAGATATTTAATTACGTGTTTTGTATTATAATCTAAAGAAAAACTAAGACATTATTAAATTTCCATAAMCTAAGATGTACTCTGCAAATGCTCGTGCTAGCTAACAAGTGTATCAAAGCATTACGTAATTGCCAGCACGCTCCTCCACATTGTTGAACAGTCTTCTCAATTATTATCATTAACATACCAAAAATTCTGCTAACAAATGGTGAAATTTTATATATAAATTTGCCAAAATATGAAACCAGACAATGCACCAGTTTTAAGACTGGATAATTCAGTGAAAATGTGACTAATCACATGAAATGATAATAAGTAATTAAGATTGAAAGAACCAAATAAGATTACAATACCAGTATGTGTAGTTTTTTGAAATGTATTGTCAGTATACATACTCATATACTGCCATAATCATGTACTAGCAATATTCAAGTCCAAGATTTTTTGCCTAAATAATGTCTACTGGTGTAGTTAATGCACTAGTACTTCTTTTTGTTCCATGTTTACACATAAAAGACCATACTATATAGCTTGCTTACAACCAAGAACTCAAAGTCCAAATTACAAAAGAATGGAAAAGTGAATACGTTCAGAAAATTCTTCTTTAACCTGAACTAGAGTAAGTAACTCTAGTTTGTTCTTCATGTCTTCAACATTAATAATCACACTGTGGATAATTTTAAATAGTACCTCCTCCATTACCATCCCAGAGATGAGTACCAGAGACCTCCATGTGGACTATTCCACCAAATGAAGTCTAATCCCCAGAGAGCTCTCTAAGGACAGTGCTTGATAATAACCTGAAYAGCATCTGAACTGGCTGTTTTCTGTGAGTGTCAAGGATGAAGGCTTTYTAGTAAGAATACTGACATCGACATATAGCACAATTAACACTGCAAACAGGGTGAATATCTACGCAGTGGCTTCATACCAGGATCTGAGATGGCCCAGAACTAATTAATGCCTAAACAGAGAAGGGAGCACCTCTAAATCTTTCAACTGGTGACATAACTAGTTACAGTGCTAAATTCCATGTAGATAAAGTTTTCCTGTGCATGAAGTGATGATTCAACACTGTAGACATTAAGCTCAGACAAAAAAAAAAAAAAGGAAAGAAAGAAAAAAGAAAAAAAAAGAAAAAAGAAAAAAGAAAAAAGGAAAAAAAAAAGGGAAATTAGTTCCTTACAACAAGTTCTATGATACAATTACAGGTTGCTCCTCTGTTCTAAAACTTGCTATTTCATTTTTTTTTTCATTTGCCATCTGGTCCTACAAGAAATAACGAGCAATTATTCCCTTCATTTTCAAGGCCACTGATACTTTCTTTGTGAAATTTTACCTGTTATTCAAGAAAGAGGGACATCATACCTAGAACTACTCCTTTCTTTAACATTTTTGTAATGAGATAATTGGAACTGTTTGTTCTCAGCATTAAGTATGTGGGTTTAAACTGTAACACATAAAACATGACGTGGTAACTTTTGTTCCCTATTTTTTTTCCTAGGACACCTGCTATGCTATGTGTACTCCTGAATGCCAGACAAAGAATTTGGTAGGGGTGTGAGGGAATGTGAGAAAGTGTCTGTTTTGAGCATTCCCTCACTTACCCCTTTAAACTTAGAGAAACTGCAACCAAACAAGTTTCTCAACCATAACTGAGTCCACATTCTGACTGCCTCACTATATTGTAAGCAAGATATGCTAAGGACATATATTTTTATATTTTAATTATTACTCTACACAGTTACTTTACCCTCTTCCATTAAAGTATAACAGCAATGAAATAATTAAATAAAACCACGGGCAACCATGGAGGAAAACAGCAGACAAGGGCATCAACACTGCTCTGTGCAAAGTCATGCTAAAAATCTTATCATTTGCTTTCAAAACCTTTGAAACAAAGGTTCCTAAAAATCAGCTTAGGGATTTTCAACAGATTTTGTTTGTCTGTAAAAAAACCTTATAAACCCATCAGYTGTGTGATTTTGTCCATCTATTGCATGAGTGACAAAGACATCCCCTTGCTCCTTCTACTCTTACTTCCTAAAATCCTCAAAATTCTCAAATTCTTTTTAAGATTCTGTATTTTGACCATCACATCTAAAACTTCAGAGCTTCAATAAAAAGTATGCATATGTGTGTGCACGTTTTGTGTGCATGTATATGTATATCTACATATGCATATATAGAGATATAAAATGAAATTGAAAAACTCTATATATTAGAACATGTCCCTGTTAAGATTTTGACACTACCCTCTGCCTTAAAAAAAAGATAATGTAAAAAGTAGTAGTATGGCATATTAACTCATTTGAAAAGGCCATTTCATACTGATCTTAACATCAGCAGCCTGCAGGCTATTATTATGTAAGAGAGGAATAGAAGAACAAAAAAGAAGAGCTTAAYGTTTTTGCAGATAAAATTCAAGCTGTATCTTGAAGTATGTAAGTAATGTAACACTTTTAACAGTAATTTTAACAAAACAAAGTTTGCKGGTAATTATTTTCATAACACAGAATAAGTTTATCAAATAACTCATAAAAAGGGCAAGGRAAAATAACAGCTGATACACACAGACCCTCAGATGAAGTTTGCTACAGAAAAACAAACCACTGAAAGATAGTAATTTTAATGGTTTGAAATTAATCCTGCAACCAAATTCATCAATAGAAGCCCTTCAAGTAGAAAAGGAAATTTGTTCTGTGCAGTAGTTTGCACTGTGTAATTCCAGTCACTGACATTCCACATATATGTTTTTATTCTATAAATAAAAACATCTGTATGTGTGAATTCCAGCTTAAAATGCCATTTTGAAACAAGAAAGCAAGCAAACAGCACTAATCTACTTTAATGWCACTCACACTCAAACTGCTGTAAACTTGAAATCCTTCAAAAATTACTGTTGCAGCTCTACAGGCAGCTAGAAAAGGCAGTGTTTTTATTTACTGTGATCATGAACACTTCAAATACAATCACTTTTTGAATAGAAAAGTCAGATTCAAAAGTTGGAACTACCTCAGCTATGCCAGAACTTAATTTTTCTTTCAACATATTCTCTGAGGAGGAAAATGTTCTAATACTCTAGTAACTTTACAAGGATATATAAGAGCAACTTTACACTTCCATAGCAACTACATCATTGGGTTCTTCCATATATACACTATATTACCTTTGAAAGTGTCACACTGCTGCAATGATTCACCTCCAGAATGAACGGCGGTCCCAGTGTAACACTGCTCTGTGTAAATTAACTTTCAAAAACATCTGTAGCAGAATATCCTGAGGAAATAAAAGCTCATGTTGTCCTGCTGACAGACAGACACCAAAAAGCTATAAAAGTAGCCCCTCCTGACAGTAGCATAATTAGAGAGAAGCAGGTTTGAAAGGTCAGATACACAGACATTTTGCATCTTTGCCCTTGCCAAAATATTAATGATAATTATTAATGACCAATTACTATTATTAGTGAACAACCATGTGATCACTCCAAAACCTATCACACCAGAACATTTTCACTTCTGTCATTAAGAAAGAAGGCTTCTGTCATTAAGCAAGCCGTTACTGCTAACTTACATCAACATGATCCTGAGCATTTTCAGTATCAGAAGATTTGTAGAGCAAACACAAATTTAAGGCTTCAATAAGGACAGCAATTGTTCAAAATTCCTTCTAATTTAATCTCATTAGAGCTTTGGCTGTTAAAAGAAAGATTACACACACATCCCCATGGAAGACTCGCAAAGGTAATTTGATGGAGACCCATCAGCACATTGAAAGCCGATGCCCATTAGAGATGGCCTGAAGGGCAGAGGCACTGTTCACACCCACTACGCTCCGGTCTGCAGAGCAGCATCAGATTGCAAGCTCTGCGTGACTCAGCAGCGTGGGCAGGACCATTTCTCATTGCTCCGCTGTGACAGCAGGACCACTCTCTTCTGCAGACCCTAAGAGGGGCCTGTTCTGCACAGGGATTTTTCTCCCCTTTTGGAGGTAAGCTCTAACYAACAAGTTTTGCTCTACAAACCCTAATGGAGGGGACTGGCTTGAACTTTGATTACATGAGGCAGAACTGCTTGCTAGTGACAGTAATGCCCCAGAGCAGCTCACTGGGCCCTATTAGCTGCAGTTCACTTCTCCTTTCCCTTCTAATACAACCCCTACAGTATCCTGCACAGGAAATATATGTGTTTATCTGTCTGTGTGCATGTATATACATATTTCCCTAGCTCTGTGCATGAGCGAGTTTCTGCTCCTCCATTCCACCTGTAAGTGCGGATCCAAAATGCAAGAATCAAGGCAGAAGGAACAACAAAGAGGGGTGGGCAGTTAGACAGCTTGTTACTCTGTATTTCTCATTCTTTTGCCATTTTAGTATTAGAGAAAGTATAGAGTATCTTGAGCCATTTTGTCTAGGTCCTTTTTATTTTGTATACACTTTTACATGCAAGAGCCATTTGAGCAAAATTTTAGAAGTAAACATTTGGGTCTTTGTTCTTTTCTGTACCATGGAATGGTTAGCCCCAAAAAGCATCCAAGAACACCTGTATATGTTCTCCTACTGCAAAAAACGTTCTGCTAATACAATTGTGTTGATTCTCTGCTGAAGTTCTTACATATACAGCAGGTGAACATACATTATYACCATGTTACCAAGTTTTTTAGTACTAAATGGGAAAGCATTAAAATTTTCCCACCAATTCCTAATAGTTGTCATTTATCTTAAAAAGCAAAATGCTACATACAGAAAATGCTGATAGGGCTATACAGATTATAATATGAATGCAAGGCAAGTAAATACAGTATAGCTTTATAACTTTTTAAATTTACTGGTGGATATTAAAAAACACAACCTTTTTTTTTTTTTTTTTTTTTTTTT